>NC_058116.1:25482500-25820000 GCF_914725855.1 Thunnus albacares
AAACTACAAACATGGTGTTTTGAAAAACTAACCACTACTACTCCTGCACTTGTGTTGCCAGTTTCATTCACATCTCTTTATCTTTACTAAATGCATAATGGTAAACCTACTGTGTATCAAACTTTTTTTTTTCTTTTGGTCTGCACCCAAGATTGGAAAAAAGCATTCATATTACCGTTGTTTTTGTGAATTGCCACCTTTATAGATGTCAACACAAAGCCAGCGGATTTGTTGTAAGCAAGCGAGTGAATATGTATTTAACACCCACCAGCTTGCATAGAACTTGGTCCAAATTTAATTATTCATTTATTTGGTTTTATTTAGAACAAGAGGGAACATACTGGTCCAGTTTTTCAGACATTCATCTGAAACTTCTCTCTTTTTGTCCCAGTGATCAGAACACTCAGCTGGATTCTTATTGAATTAAGACATGCTAATGCATGACTAACCTCTTTCCACTACATCCTGACAGAGCCCTTTTGTACAAGCTAACATATTTTGCCTGACCCAGTTTAGAAACAACTCATTTGAACTATTTCAGTTCTTACTGTAAATTGCTTTTTGTTGGTCTTAAGAAAATTAATTTGCTTCTTATGTGCTAGCACCTGATAAATTACAGACTGCAGCCATAGAGGCGATGCTACCCACTGTGTGGGGCTGAAAGAGTCAGTATTGGCAATCTACAAAAGAATACCAACAGACTATGACTGACTTTCACTAGAAGATCAATATTATACTACCACTCATCAAAGGGAGTTAATAATAAGCAAGGTGTTAGCACAGAGGTTAAAAAAAATCAAGATAATTACAAAATAAATCTGACCAGGAAAATTTAAGTGTCTCAACCAGAGGAAAAACAGGCTAAATGTAGTATCAGTCGAGTCAGAGGCCCTTTCTGATTTTGCAGAGGCTGAGTTTTAGTGGTTATCTCAGAAAGGGCCTGAAACTCTCCAAAGATTACTCCGTGGCCAGGCAACAGTAATATATTGGCTACTCGTGAGGAAGCTGACTTCAGACAGAGAGAGTAAAAGAGCTGTCAGCTGAGGGAATGGAGGCCTGATTACACCGACATACCCACACCTGAGCCCTTCTCAGCCTGATGTACGCCGTGTAATGCGGATAGATGCACAGACACTCACAGTCACGCACATGCAGGTATATCTTAGTGTCCATGAGCACATTACTTATGATCTGGACATGGCAACATACAGTTAATATTTGTGCTTATTTTCATGAATGCAAGTAAGTACACACATTTTTATTTTTAAAATCACAACTTACTGTCCATACATTCACACAAACACATAGTTTTTCCCTGGTTTTCTGGAAGACAGATCTTCCACGCTTGCTTGCACACACAACAGTACAACTGTACAATAGGGGGTTTTTTTTCAGATGATGAAGATAATATCTGAAAAGTTTTTATTGTGTATCCGACACAGGCAGCAGTAACTCCATTTACTTGTCAATTTCTATACTGAATAGCCTATTCCTATACCAGGTTGGTGTTGGCACAGTAGATTTGCCCATACCCAATTTTAGACATCTCAAGAAAATAAGATAAGTTTGCTGTTTTCCCAAGAGCAAATGTCCAATGTTTGGTTCCCAGGTTGCAGTTTTTGTTATATCTGGTGTAGATTTAACACTGTTGTAAACATATCTATTGCTTGGCTTGCCAACTCTATCTGACTGCAATCCAAGATATTTACAGCATGGGCTTTAAAGCATTGTGGCTCTCATAAATCATTTGAGTAATAGCTAGTATTAAAATTACAACTACATCAGGGGCAGTAATAACAAATGTTGTTGTAAATTACAATGGGAATATACTGTAACATGCACTTAATGGGAATTCTGTGTTTAGCACCATAGAATTCCAAAGCAAACCACAAAGGAGCGGTAAATGCAAAATCTTTGTTTTCATTTGATTTGATTTACTGCTGTCCCTCATTCGCCTTTAGCTAGTATTTTGTTGTTGTCAACAAAGTATTTAATTTATTGGCATTCATAGCAGCAGGTTTGGTCCAATGCATTATGATTGTACCAATTGTAGTACAGTATATTTTTTGAACATCAATTTTGTTTTGTTTTTGTGTTTATCTCTTTATAAGTGTTTATCTCTTTAATCCATCCAGTAGTTGTCAGGACATTGCATTCAAAACCACAAATGTCAATCTCATGGTGGCGCTAAAAGAAAAGATTCACAGAAGTCATTAGGATTCATCCTCTGGGGATCATGAATATTCAAGGAAATCCATCCAATATTTTTTTAAATATTTCAGTCTGAGTTTAAGTGGTGGACCCACTAACAGACCACTACTAGCCTACATGGCTAAACATGTGCAAGACATACAGTTTATTTCAACATCTAGACATTTGATTTAAAGGGCGCTAATTCAGAGGCAGGTCTCTCTTAAAATCTATTTTTCTTATCCAACTGAAATATGGCCAGCAATAAAATAAAATTGTGATGCAGAAACAAACTTTATGAGAAAAGAAGAAAAAAAACTCCATTGATGTCAGTCAAAAGGCAAAGAGTAACATCAATACTATCAACACAGTTCATTTTTCACAAATTGAGGTTTCAGTGGAGTGCTCTAAGTGAACAAGGTACTTCAAGACTTTCTGGGTTTGTGTAATTGAGCAGGACAAGAGGAACCGAGTATGGCAGACATCAAGTATCTCTGAAACTCAGAAGTGAGACAGAGAAATGAACACCCTTCTGTGTCAACACAGTTGGAGACAAGTTTTCTATTTTAAGTCAGGATTTAGTAAAAGTGGTGAAAAGGTTATTTTGACTGAGATTTGAAACTTAGGGGTCATCTGCAGAACACAATTTATTCTGAGAAGCTCCCTGCTTTCAGTGTAAGTAACTGTTTCTAGGTATAAAGCAGGATATTGTTAGGGGACAAATGTGATAGAAAACACTATTATTAAATTATAGAAGCATAATACATATGCAGAATACCTATTACTCACTTACGCACATATGCAGACACGCACAAACTGAGCTGCATGTTGGATATATCAATATCAAGAACATGCTTTGTAAAGAACCATCCACAAAGACATACAAATACAATGCATTTACTACTGAATGCATTTTAATGTTGCAGTTTAAGAATAAAGTGATATTTCATATGTGAAACATAAACAAGCCTTGGGAAGTGTCAGCTGCTAGGGGCAATTAAACATTCTCTAGCTGCACTCTGGACACACACAAGATGGCCACCTTCCATAACACTTTCATGTGCTTGCACTGAATTTATTGGTCAATATCAAGCAATGTTTCTTCTTTAACCACTTACCAGCTTGCTGGGTGTGCATCCTTTATGTGCTTCCATAGCCGTTTCATGCATACCAGTGATTAGGCAGCATAGAATTGTTCTACCATAATACTGCTTTGAAGCCTTTCTGTGCCTCCCACAGTTTCTCATTTACATAAAGGTACCTTCTCAGAGACTGTAAACACACTGGCACACTTACAATTTATAGCATTAAAGTTAATGGTGAAATCCTTCCAAGAGACTGATACAGTTTGAATACTAAAAGAAAAGTACATTTAAATGATTCTCTATGTGTAATGCCATGCATAATGTGTGCAAACCTGTTCAACCTACACACACTTACACATACACAGACACAAACACAGACACAGACACAAACACAGACACACACAGAACACACACACACACACAAACACTCACACAATTTTCCCCCTGCCCTACTACTATCTCTGCTGGTGTTCACAATTCCCGTGGAGTTTATGCTTCCGGAACCCAATTATGCCTCACTAGCAAATTAGCCACCATTAGCGGGGCACCAGCATGCATCACCAGGGGAGAAGGAGAGGCCTTTAGCTCATCTTATGGCCTGCTTTCCTGCTCACCAAAATACTGATTAGGTTATAATTCACACTAATGCAAAAGCAATTGCTTCACCTCATTATTTTTGTCATGGTGTTAGCGGCAGATGTGAAGATATTAGATAGCTTACACCCATGATTGTATTGTTCTTATCTTGAGCTTGTTTAGTATCCTTCTGTGCTCTCTTATCATTGTATTTCAGTTGTTTTTTTTTTATTCTACCTTTTTAAATGGCATGCTACATTGACTATGCATTGCATGCATGATAAACACAGAGAGTAGAGGAAGCACAGCAGTGCTCTTGCAGGATACCATCCTGAGCCAGCAGTACATAAATGCAGAAGAAGAGGAATAAACCACAGCACTGTCTGGGCACACATGGACATAACTGTTTATTGCCTTTTGAAGTACATTTTACTGCTACACCTTTTAATTGTATCTTCTTGTTATCTCAAAAGGCTGTTAAAATCTAGTTTCCTTGTAGCCAAAGGTTTTGTGTGAAAGTACGGACAGTGCAAGTCAAAATGTCTGTTGCCAGTCTACAGCTCTAATTAAGGTCTATTATTAATTAAGACAGATAATTGATAGATAATTGCATGTGTTGGATTATATTGTGCACATTCATTTACTAAGGTTGTGTTTTTGAGCAAAGAGTCTGACATCTATTACAGCGATGATAATTAGTGTCAGTGTACCTTCTGCTGTAAGTTTTGGAAAAAAGCGACTCAAAAACGTATCTTTGGTAAGACATACAACAAATGTTAAAATCCAAATGTATTTTTAAGCTAGTAGCACTGTGTCACCAACTCACCAGCACAGCTGATGGAGGATGCCAGAGTGGGAGCTGAGATATACTCTCAGCTGCAGGGAAAATGGTTAAGTCCTGTTGTATATCGGGGTGGTAACGATAAAGAGTGGAGAAAGGTTTGGGTTTTTCAGTGTGTGTGAGTGTGTGCATGTACAACTCGTCCCACAGTCTCAGAGTTCAATCCACTCGGTAAAGGGTCAGTTTTGCCCCGCAACCCCGAATCAGTTCAGTTCAATCGAGTTTCAGAAACATGAAAGAAAGACAACTCAAAAATCAGCTCCAGGTTTTACCTCTGATCAAACCAAAAACACTAGCAAAGCAACACAGCACATAAAATACGCCCAGTAGAAACATCAGATAGGCTGGACCACCATGTTTAACTATATATCTTTAAACATAACAGTTACGACTGAAAATGTCAATAGAAATAAACAAGTTTGCCAATTTCTGCCAATGACCAAGCAGATTGCTTGGTCAGAACTACCTGTTGTATAATGAGTATTTCAGCACCCCGCTCAGAAACTGAGCAATTGTTAAATTTAATTTATATTTTAATGTCCTCTTGTACAGCACTTTGGTCAGCTTAAACTGTGTTTTAAATTTACCCTAGAAATAAACTTTACTTGCTTAATTAATTTACTGAAATAAAGCAGTGGAGATGGAAGACGGTGAAACAGTTGCTGTAACAAGTTTGCATTGTGTTGGCCCATGGATTCATCTTGCCAACGGAGCAGCCAACCAGATACTGAATCCAGCTGCAGTAGTAGTAGTAAGCCAGACTCCATTGAGCTCACAGTTGCCATATGAAAAGTGCAGGATCACCACGAGTACACCCTGTAACTGCATTTTCTGACCGAGGACTTCAACCTGCCGAAGATTGAGCTCTTTGGCACCAACTGAACATTAAGCTCCACGCAGCCAGCTCACCTATATAGTGGCCCCCTGCCTGAGCACCAAAAGACCACCTACGGACCATGCTGATGTCCTGCTGTCACCCTTCACTCTATGCTGCCACAAGTATCCTTGCATTATACAGTGTTTATGGGATAGCCCAAGGTCTTCATATCATAAATAATAATTCACAACTCTCAAGGTAGTATAGTAGCATCTCTAAACCGTCATTTTTTCAGTTGTCATTAAGTCAAGTGTTACCACAGTATATATTTTCCCTACACTAATCTATTTCCTCTTCAGATTTGGAGTTGGTTCAATTATTGATCACTCAAATGCTCTGTTATCAGTTAATCTATAATTTTCCGATCATGTTTTTCTATACTGTAATTTTGCTATTGTGGTCTATTCTGTGCATGCAACATCTATTGCATGGCTGTCCATCCTGGAAGCAGGATCCCTCCTCTGTTGCTCTTCCTGATGTTTCTTCCATTTTTTTCCCTATGAAGTTTTTTTGGGTAACTTTTCCTTATTCAAATCGAGGGTCTGAGGATAGGATGGATGTTGATGCTGTGCTGATGGTAAATCCCCCTGAGGCAAATTTGTGATTTGTGATATTGGGCTGTATTTACCTCGGCACACACCAAACCAACCAAATTATAATAATTGTTATCTTATCATTTACTAATACACACATATTGGATAGTTAATTATCTCTACTCATCTCTCTGTGTGTAATATGCACATAATACAAATAAACGTACATATGTATAAATTAATTGTTAAGACTTGTGTGTGTGTGATTAAGTCTTTTAATATCAGTGTCTCTTAAATTTCCAAGAACTAGATGAATGATTTATTTATCTGGAAATCTCTTGTCATACATGTCAAATCCATCATCTCAGCTCATTGCTCATTCCAAGCCCAGGTGCCACATCTGTGAATGCTGCTGCATTATGACACTAACAGTTTTGTTTTCAGTCTCTTGTCAAAAAGAGTGAACAAGACTCTCTCTTACACAGTACTTTCTTTAACAGTAGAAGACTGTGATGTGAATAGTATGCAACTGAGCTAACACAGCCATTTGGGGAACTATATTTTATTGTGATTTATACTCTGTTTTTTTTTTGTTTTGTTTTGTTTTTTTCTGAGACCTCTTTGCTTTTTCAGCACTACCTCACATTGCATATTAAAACCACCCTTAAAGGAATACTTCCCAAAACTAGAATTTCTGTTGTCATTTATTCACCCTCACATTAGAGGTTTACACCATATAACTGCCTTTATTTAGCTAACTTTATTTTGTCCTCATGTATGTCTTGGTGGAAATTTCAAACCAATAATCAAGCTAAGGTCTTTCCAGAGCCCTCCAAGCATAGCTCTTAAAAGATGGTAGTTTTATCCATTAAAGGGAGCTGTAGCTGTGGTTAGCTTGAATTAATATTGGATACAATGGATTCAAAAAAAAGTTTTTTTCTGTAGAAAAAAGTATCAGAACAATCAATACAAACTGTTTAAACCATCTGAATTCTGTTCATCAGAATCTGTTTATTATTAAACAAAGTAACATTAAAATTAAATTAAAAAAAATAAATCTACTTATAGAATGGAATAATAATAAATGTTAGTTTAAAAATACAAACAGTTGCCATAAAAAACAGGTCCAGTATAAACTGTGCACGCTTTAGCTATTCATTCTTGTGGCATTCACACTCAGCATGAACACAGAACTTGAGCTAAGGTAGCCTAATGTATGTTATTAACCTCCACTGCTGCCCACTGAGTGGAAAAATTATATACTTTTTAAGATTTTCTGTAATAAAATTGCCAATAAAAACATATTTGAGTCATATACTTCGACAACTAATTCAGTACTTTTTATTTAAAACATTTCCTACAACTATGTGATATTGTTTATTTAGTTGTATTATTAGCCTATTTTGATATTTTAGTCATCTATTATAAAATGTATTTAATTTGAATGTATTTTACCGTAAATCCCTAATTTATAATGTATACCTTGCCTTCAGCTTGATGTGAAGCACATTGCGTTGTTTATTAATGCAGAGGCATGCCATATAAAATCTGATTCACAGCATTTCTGTATTTTTTATCCTCTTGTCTGAGGAAAAATACTCTGCAAAGCTGAAAATCTACCCCACTCCACACCAGTGTTTATACTGAATATCCCTCTGAAACGCATCTGTCAGCATATGCGGACAGCAGGAGACCTCCTTTGATCAAGTGTCATATTGGATGGAACTCCCTGCAATATGGAAATAAAATTCAATTATCCTTAGCTTTGTTGTTGCATATTAATTATGCTTCAAAGTGGGAGAGGCAATGGATAGTGTGATGATGGATTTTAATAAATTTCAGGGCAACTGAGTGCATGTATTAATGTGTTGACTAAGTGTGTTTGCACACTTGTTCAGAAAAGTGGTGGTGTTACACTCATTTGTTTAACACTACTATAAATACACTGTTTCCATGTAATGGAGACAAATTACTCCAGAGGTCAGAGAAGCTTACAGTAACTGATTTTTCTTTGAAGACCAGGGATTGTGACGTAACTGTGGTCGACCCTGGCTGGAAGTTCAGTGTACATACATTCTACTGCAGTAACTAGCCAGGAGGCATACACAGCATGGCCATTAGGATGGGGTGGGACTGTAGACAGGTACATTGTGCTGCTGGCTGTCCTAGTGTGAAAACCCAACATAATTTAGCTTATGACAGGAGTAATTTGAGGATAAGAATGTGTGATTTGGGTTGTTTGGTTTAAAACTGGAGGGGTGAATAGGAAAAGAAAGGGAGGGGGGAGTGCTAGCCTTTCACAAAATATGTTGTTGAGGTACATTTCAGCAAAGCAATCAACTGTTTCCACTGAGTTAGTCAGTGGAGTGTGTTTGTGCTAGATAGTTCCCAGCTGTGTTTTTGCGCTACCATATGAAATTACAGCAGGGTGTGGCAAACTCTGCACAAACTTTATTGGAGTAAACTTTGAATAAAAGACAGGCCTTGCTATTTCTATCAAGCTGTCCATTTTTGTATATTTTTTTGCCTCCCATGATGTTTTCGAGCA
Organism: Thunnus albacares; assembly: GCF_914725855.1. Taxonomy (NCBI): domain Eukaryota; kingdom Metazoa; phylum Chordata; class Actinopteri; order Scombriformes; family Scombridae; genus Thunnus; species Thunnus albacares. Next base: position 25,491,151 of record NC_058116.1, read on the forward strand.
TGATTCTTAAAATCCAGCAAAAGAGAGAAATAATGAGGGAAGACACTGTACTCATAAGAAAATGACAGCAATGGTCTTTTGTTTAAATTCTTTTTCTAACTCTTAAAACAACCTATATTTTCCTGACAAGCGACATCTTGTGGTTGTGTATATAATGGCTGTCCTCTCTTCAGTTAGAAATGTGAAAGTTGCATTACATAGCTATACCACCACAAAACTGGTGGTTGAACATACAAAGCATGTGACTTTGACACCAGAGACTTCTGCTGGCATCCTGTCTCATACCAACACTCAACACTGGTTTCTTTTAACCATGAGGACAATCTTTCGCAAGCCTTCACAAAGTAGTTTTTGTTGCCTAAATTTCAGCTGTGTTCAGACAGATATGAACACTGTGTGAAAAAAAATACTGGCCCCTCATTCATTGCAATGAGACCACTGTGTTGTTGATGCAGTGAGGATGCATACACATAGTGGTCTGGCAAAAATCCACAGGGTCATCATGCAGGTCAAAAATTTGAACCTGGCTCAACTTTTCTTGTAATGCTGTACAATGTCATCTGGCAACACTTAATCTCTTTAAGCTTGGGACAAACATAAAGACTGGACAAACCACACATGAAGAACACTTCAGCCAACTTGCACACATTTGTTAGTCTTTGACATTCAGGAGGGAGCATAAACTTTACAACTGAGGGTTGCACTAGACAACACAATGAATGACTGGAGGTCTGGCAGTAGACAATCCTGCAAATCCGGTGAGAGCAATTGTTCTTGTATCAATTCTTGTATCAAAACAAATATGGACGGCAATCCACCCTTTGCACTTTATGTATGCAGTGCAATTTACCCTGAAAAGGCAAAAAAGGGGGGGGGGGTGCAGCATTTGGGTAAGATCCTTGATGGAGAGGCATGGGTAATGTGGACTGTACATATAGCAGAGACAGAGGGAATTGAGGTGAGTGAAACAAAGCTAACTTTAGCTTATGGTAGGCTATTTAGGTCTTCGATTTTATGTCATAGAGTCACTCATTTGCCACATCTCAATCATTTTTCCTTCATTTCAGTTGTCCAGTGCACTCCCACACTACAAATCTTTTTACTGTGCTCACCATTTCCCCCCTCTTTTGTTTATGTACATATGTCATGCGTCATATGTGTACATATGTCTCCCTCAAGTGATACACAAGTGATGCCATTAGTCATATTTTTATGAGAACAACTGGCAGCAACTGGATCTGAAGACTTAAGATTAGAATCTCTACATATCACACACTATATGATTTTATCTGCCAACTGTAAACACCAACTGACCCAGACTGGAACAGAGCACGTCCAACTTGGTCCGATCAGTCGTCACAGTCAAATCATATTTTCACTGGTACCTTTAGCCACAAACCCACATAAACACAGCCCAGATGAGAAAATGCTCATGTGAGTCTTTTTGGAATTATCACATCATTTGAAAATGCACTGGATAGTAAGATGATAAGATGTTGTCATAAAACTCAAAACAGCATTGTCAACAAGTCCACAATTGATGACATGGCCTTCATAGATTTCTTATTTTGACAGAACACCAATTCCAAAGCTCATCCATCAGAAATTCATCACCACTCTCAGAAAGGAAGTATGCAGCTCCTACCTATTTCTTCATTTTATTTTTACTGTAATGTTATAATCATTCGAGTTCTATTTCTTACACATAATTGAAATAACCTGCCATACAAGGGCATCAGCACAAATATTTCTGGATTTCTGAGAACTCTCTGTTTTGCCTGGACGCAGCTGATATGCAGGTAATACTGACATATGTCTTGCTAATGTGAACAGGGATCAGCAACAGGAGCCTTTTTACATAAATAATCAAAGGGTATATCTAGTTGAGCCACCTGAGGTCAACGGTTATCTAGAAGAGTAAATGCTTATCAGACATGCCTTTTCATGGTTGGTTCCCCTCATATCTACACTTCACATGTAGTTTTTTGAAGGTCTGAGTGGCCTTTCCATCTCTTAAACCCACACAAAAAAGAGATATTAGAGGCAGAACTCATTACAATTTTACATAAATTGAAATAAGTTGGTGTCTTTATCTAATATATCCCTAACAAACTAAACACTAATTTGCTATAAGGCTGTAGAACTTACCTAATTACATGTAACTGCATGTCTTGTTTTTCTGTTACCTTAAAATAACACAGATATGGTGGCAAATTTCTTTGGATCTTTTTGTCACCCTACAGTAATTACAATATTTACTGTTCACCTAGGAGCCTTTTATGAGAAGCACACTAATCAATATCTGCTTCTATTCCCTCCCTCTCTGTGTAGATTTCAAGACAAGTTTAGGCTAGGTGATATCAGGGAGGGAACAAAGTCACTTGAAAGTAATTCAGACTTTGCCGGAGGCTACTAAACTGTCTGACAACTGTGCTCTGTGAAAGAGATGTGCTGCAAAGCAGGAGAGGTATAAAGTTTCTCTTCAGGGTTAAAAAAAAATCTCTATAACCCTTTGTAAGTTTTTCACTGTCTGAGTGAGTGTTTGAAGTGTGAATCATTCTGTGGCTGCATCTGAACATTTTATGAGCACATTTTATGCTTCATGAGATCCCTCCCATGCTGTTTTGAATGTGTGTTTGACATTAGGGTGCCGTGGGGTAGTTGTTATTGCTGGTCCCACAGACCCAAAGGCTTGCAAGTTTTAATTATAGACATCATAACATGACCAGATTTATGCAATTTGCAATTAGCTACCTAATAGAACAGAAAACAGGTAGTACTGGGTGTCAAGGATTGAGATTGCTGTAGATGATGATGTAGATAATGTTTACCTCCGTGAGGCCTGAAAAGCAGTGAAAGCACATGTCATCAAGTTGGTACACGTAAAATGTCTACCCAGCTGATGTATGGGCTGATTAACTCTTTGTTGGACGGGTTACGTTTACATGCTGGAATGCACTTCTGATGTGCAACCCAACCTGTTCCATCTTTCAGATAAACATTCTCACCATCGTGGTGCCTTAGGCTTGGTTCCTGTGGAGGTCAGGCCTGGGCCTGCAGCTCTCAGGCTCCCAAGCCTTCTGAAAGTCTCAGGCATGTGCCAAGAACAGAAAATGGTTTCTTTTTTCTCCTTTTTTTCCCTTTTTTTTCTTGTGCAGCTTAATTCTTTTTTTTTTCTTCCTCTTGTACATGGGTCTTATAAGTCTCAGGTGATTTTTGCTATTACTTGAGGCACTCATTTAGGTTTAATATCAACAAGAACAGTCTTTTGCATTCTTTGCCTAACTTTGGGAGGGTTTTGAGAGTTTTGTTGTCCTGGGGGGCCCTTTTATTTAATATATGATCATAATCATTCCTAGTCATCAACTGTGATGCTCACTTTTCAAAGGGAGGTGGCTCCACAATTACTCTTGGGCCCTGTGGAAAAGAAAAGAATGCTTACATAATGCACACTTTAAGGGAAGTGCGTTTGACTGGAAATGAAACCTCTGGACTGTGGAAAATGTATCCTATTAAATTATTTGATCACTGGCCAAGAAGTTTCAAATAGAACAGCGTCTTTCTGAAAAACTGGTGAGAGTGAGTATGCTGTTCTGCTTGTGTATAAAGCATGGCACTGTTAAACAGCACAGGCCAACAGACCAACTGGGACAGTCATGTTTAATCTTATTGCACTGGGGAAGTCCTCTGAACATATTACATTTCCTTCTTAGTGAGATGCTTTAAATTCATTAAACAAGCACATTGCAAGAAACAAATTCTGATTTGTTTCATGCAATGTGCTCTCATGTCCCTAAATAGAATGTTTGAGTTGAGTTGTTTTTAACAGTTTTCTGACGTTTCTTTGTGCCATTTCTTGAATTCAGAATCAACACATTTTTAAGTAATAAACACCTTTCAATAAGTAAAAAATAAATAATAAAAAAAACTCCTCTTGCTCAGGTTAATGGTTTTAATTAGATTGTGTTGAGTTTTAGCTTCATGACAAATAAATAATTAGAAGATTATAAAAGAGTACCATGGCCATAAATGTAACAGTTAATTTCTAATGAAATGTATTTAATGACGCATTTAATTTTTTCAACCAAGATATCAACTTTTATTTCCTATACTGGTCAGTGTGGTTCTTGTCAAGGTGGCAGAAGAGCAAGGAGGGTTAAACCAGTGTTCAAGACCTCTGACAGCATCTACATTCACCCTCGAATCACATGCTGTTTAGCCCAGGAACACTAATTAAATTTGGAATCCAATTATGGGAATGGTAATGAAATTTCCAAATGGGGAAACTCGTAATCTGCTCATTGAGGTGTTTAATTACAAGCGGGTCTGTGCATTGCAGATATGTTACACCTCTGAATTTGGTGGACTGAGACATGGACACTAGTTTGACGGAGTGAGTGTTTAGGAGTGATTGAGGAAAGAAGACAAAATGTGTGTGTGTGTGTGTGTGTGTGTGTGTGTGTGTGTGTGTGTGTGTTGGGTCATTTGTTCCTATGTCTTTTAATGTGTGTATGCCTGTCATTGTAACTGTACTGTATGTGCTTGAGGCTCACATGTCTGTGTTCATGTTCTGAACATTTGTGTATGTACTGTATATGTACATTCTCTAATGAAAATGTTTTGTATTCAGTTATATGTAATTTAGCTTTGGCAATAATGTATCATTCACATTTGTGCTAATACAGCTTATTTGAATTTGAGAGAGAGACAGAGTGAGAGGCAGTCTGAATAATATTGTGTGGCGTGATGCAGCACTGCTTACAATTGTTGTTTGAGTGTGTTCATGATTTGAGCTCCAGATAATCAGTCAAAATTATGTTTATGTGTCTGATGAAACCCGATTTACAAATTGATTAAAAGTCTGATCCCAGCCATACTTGAGAAACCCTTTGTTGCCAACCCTTTGCCAAGTAAAACAAGCAGCAGCAGCTCTGACTGCAACTGTATAACTAAAACTCGGATGAAAAATATGTTATATAAGTAAATAAAATCAATCAGAATGTCAGTTTGTTGCCAAGAGGCCATAGTATGAACAGGATAATATTATCCCTCACTTGTGATTTGTGTGATTTCAACTGGTCTGCTTATGCTATATGTCTACTGAAACCAGAATAATAGTTTCACAGCTTGTTGAAATTAATTCTGTATGCTAATTAGTGTCATCAGCCCTCATTAAAAGTCTATAACTTTTGAAATGTTGAGGTGCATGTCTTTGAAGTAAATGGTGGCTTTAACTCCATCCTATTGCCAGACAAAAATATCAATATTGAACAATTCTGCAAAATACAAAAATGTTCAATGCTAACTTTATTTTCAAGCATCCAATGCCAATGCTTTCTGCAATATATGCACTGGGCAACTGTGCATGGTAAGGTTGAGAGGAATACGAATTGTTGTTATGGCAAATAAGATATGGTACAGGGTAGACAACAAAAACATGAATGTTAACTGCAGGCATGTGATAGGACACTGTGGTTACGTGCATGAAAGTCACATAAGCCACATAAATGTCACATTACTTGCTGCATTGCCAGATGAATACTGGCACATAAATGAACATAAATCAGGAGGTGCAGAATCATCCAAATTCAAAAGGGATAACGGGCTGCTTAAAATATAAATTAATACTACTTAGACATTTGGCTTAAAGGTTTATGACAAAGTGGCTGTATACAGATGTGACCGAAAATATTGGTATCCCTCCACCTTTTTTAAAAAAAAAAACTGCATTTTTTTTATTTATTAAGTTGAAAGTGACATAAGTATATGGTATTCATCATTTTTTTATTTCACATTGAATATAACTGAAACTTTGCTTTTGGGGATTCAGATCAGGACTCATGGCAGGCCACTTTAGAATGGTCCAATGTTTTCTTCTCATCCACTCTTGGGTACTTTTTGATATATGTTTGGGGTCATTATCCTGCTGGAAGACCCATGACCTGCGACTTAGGCACAGCTTTCTGACACTGGCCTGTATGTTTTGCTCCCAAACGCCTTGATAGCATAGAAAAAATATGGACATAGCCACCATGACGTCACCCAGTGGTTTCTGAAGGGCAGTTCTGAAGCTCAAAGTGGGCAGCTCCTGCTGTCGCCTGACTCTGCCTAACTCCCAGTTAATCCAAAATGGGCAAAGAGGTGGAGCTGAGGCGGGCTGAATGAAGCCTTGTTGCTGAAACAAGCCACCTGGCAGCTAGCGAAGCAGCCACATCCTTAATTATGCATAATTTTATGGCTTAATAATAGTTAAAAGGGTACAGAGACCAAAACCGTTTTTTGTACCAGGCTGTAAACATGTTTATTTCTGCTGTAAAGATGGGCATTTTAACATGGGGGTCTATGGGGATTGACTCACTTTTGGAGCCAGCCTCAAGTGGCCATTGAAGGTACTGCAGTTTTTGGCACTTCCACACTGGCTTCATTTTCTAGCCCTGGAGGTTGCCACTTGCTTGATAGTCTTCTGATTTCATTGTGCCCTGTACAGATTCAAGGCACCCAGTGCCTGAGGCAGCAAAGCAAGCCCAAAACATCACTGTGCCTCCTCCATGTTTCACGGTAGGCATCATGTTCTTTTATTTGAAGGCTTCGTTTTTTCTTCTGTAAACATAGGGTTGGTGTGATTTACCAAAAAGCTCTACTTTTGTCTCATCTGTCCAAAGTACATTCTCCCAGAAGGACTGTGGCTTGTCAACATGCATTTTGGCAAAGTCTAGTCTGGCTTTTTTGCGCTCCCCCCTTAGAAATGGGGTCTTCCTAGGTCTTCTACCATGGAGCTCATTTTCATTCAGACAGCAACAGATGGTGCGATTTGAAACTATTGTACCTTGAACTTGAAGATCAGCTTGGATCTGTATTGAAGTTTTCCTTGTGTCTTTATTGATCATTTGAGCAATCTTTCTGCTCAATCTCAGGGCAGTTTTCCTCTTGCAGCCACATCCGGAGAATGTGGCTACAGTTCCATGGGCCTTAAACTTCTTAATAATATTGGTAACAGTGGTCATATCAAGCTCTTTGGAGATGGTCTTGTAACCTTTACGTTGACCATGCTTGGCTATTACCTTTTTTCTAATGTATACAGATCACTCTAGTTTTCCTTCTGTTTGGCTGCACTGGCTGCATGAGTAATTATAAGATTGAAAACACCTGTGATACAAAGTAAAACATAATAATCTGCTTAAAGTATCACTACAAATCAATTATTTCTTACAACTTCTAAAGGGTACCAATAATTTTGTCCAGGCTATTTTAGAATGTCTTTGTAGAACAAGCATTAAACTAGTTATTTTCACATTTTCTTTGTTTTATTCCACTCCAAACCTGTACTCCAAACATAAACATGCACTGATAATAAAATATATTTTAATTTCAACACTGTTCACGGCGAATGGTGCATTATTTTAATAAAATGCAAGGGTACCAATAATTTCAGCCACGTCTGTATACAATATCTTATTTAGATTGTATTTTTGAGCCCAGTATTGCTGAACTTTATCCACATGCAGATAGCTGATTTCTGAAATTCTCAGCCAGTGCAGTTGGTTTTGACGAGGCTGTGTTGCTAGCTCTTTTAGCTCCTCAGTGGTTCTTTCTGTCTCCCTAAAGTTTTCCTCCCAAACAATCCTGCCTGTTTCTCCTGTGCCCTGGAGTCTCCTTCAGTGGTCTATGTCACAGTCATGCTCTCCTGAACTTGAGACACTTACTATCAGATGCAGACTATTCTATGTCCCCAGGGAATTTGCATCTTTCATCCTGATCGCTGTATACATCCCTCCTCAAGCTGGGGCTATGGCTGCCTCTCAGAAGCTATCCACCCATATTATGGCAATTGAAAACTCCCATCCAGACTCAATAGTTTTGGTATTGGGTGATTTCAACCACGTCAGCTTAAGGAGAGCATTGCAAAGGTTTAGGGAGCACATTTTTACAGCTACCAGGGGTGAGAAAATACTCAATCAGTGTTTTTGTGTTATTCCACGGGTGTTTCACACTGCAAGGAGAGCTCCCCTTAGAGAGTCAGACCATAACACTGTTTTTCTCATTCCCAAATATCGTCAGAGACTGAAGGCCATCAAACCCTGCGGGAGAACTGTTAGACAATGGTTCCCGACGGACTGTTTTGCTACAACTGACTGGACTGTAATGAAGGAGCCAAATGACAGTCTGGACCCTTTTACTGATTCGGTCACATCATTAAACTTGTTGAAGATGTATGTATTCCATCCATGTCTGTAGTGGTTTATAGTAATAATAAGCCATGGTTTAGTACAGATTTTAAAACATTGTGGAGGAATAAAAATGCCGCTTTCAAATCAGATGACAAATATCTTTATAAGACATCTAAGTATGAATTTGAAAAGTGGGTGAAGAGTATAAAGACAAGCTAGAAAACAAGCTTAACTCTAATGGCGGCAGGGCTTTCCATTAATAACTAATTATAAAACAAATCATGGTACCCTAGATACTGAACCTAACCTGCCTGATATGTTGAATAACTTTTATTGCAGGTTTTATACTAAAACAGACCCATAGCCTTGTTCTGTTAGTGCATCAGAGCCTGCTGTTACAGCATTTTTAATCAGGGAGCATGAGGTAAGAAACCTGCTGTGCAGGCAAAACAGTAGGGAGGCTGCAGGCCCCGATCTGGTATCATCTGCTACTCTGAAATGTTGTGCATATGAACTTGCCCCTATTTTAACTGTGATTTTTAACTGGTCCCTTGCACAGCAGAGGGTCACAGCATGTTTTATGTCAGCTGTGATTGTGCCTGTGCCTAAGAAACCTAACCCAAGCTATCTGAATGACTACAGACCTGTTGCTCTGATATCCATTATCATGAAAATCTTTGAATACCTGGTATGTAACCATCTCTCCAGTGTTGTCCTAGAGCCTTATCAGTTTGCATATAGAGCAAACAGGTCTGTTGAAGATGCAGTTTCACTGTGCCTGCATTCTATTTTTCAACACCTAGAGGCCTTTGACACCTATGCAAGGGTTCTGTTTGTCAATTATAGTTCAGCTTTTAACACTATTCTCCCACCGAGGCTGCAGGACAAACTCTCTCATATGGGAGACACATACAGTCCCTGTGTCAATGGGTCCTTGACTTTTTGTTGGAGAGGATGCAGGTGGTCAAACTTAACAACAAATTCTCTACATCCTTAACCATTAGCACTGGGGCCCCACAGTGGTGTGTACTGCCCCCACTCTTGTACTCATTGTGCACAAATGACTGTTTCAGTTGGACAGTTGGACAGTTGGATGACAGTTGGACAAAGTCGTGTGTACTGCATCCAGAATTATTGGATGTGATCTCCCACTCCTAGCAGAAATCTATAAGGCTAGATTATAAAAGAAGAGCCTTAAAGTTCTAAAGGACCCTCTCTCCCGGCTAACAATCCTTTTAATTTCCTTCCTTTTCACAAAAGACTTAAAAGCATTAACCTTAATCCTACCAACTGGGGTACCTGCAGACCACAGAGGTCTGTGTGTACCTTCTGTCATATCTCACAGGTACTTTATTCTATCATTTCAATTTGTTCCTAATGACTTCATGTTATTGTTTTCTGTTTCTGTTTTAATTATTGCTTTTTTTGAAATGCCAATGTATTGGGGTCCTGGGGGACCCCAGTCAAGAGCACCCAATTCCGGCTATGCCATCGTAATAGATGGAACTATTTATTGAGTTCATGTTTACAGCGGGGGGAGGATGAGGGTTAAGACCAGAACATCCAGGTTCCAGAATAGCACATATCCTGAAGCTGTCCGCCTCCTTAACACTCCAAACATTGCACTGCAGGCCACTCAGCAGGTTTAAATAATTGTGCAATTGGGCAGATGTTTTTAATGCACTTGAAGCACTTTATCTAGTGGGTCGTTTGATGTTGCTGTTAATTTCCCTACAGGTACTAGTGTTTTATCTATGGTGTTCTTATGTGTTGGATTTTATTTTACCCATTTGTTTTATGCTTTTATGATTATTTTATAGGTTGGATATTGCGTATATATTTTATACTTTGTTTAATGTATTATGTGCTTTATGAATGAGTGGTTTTACTATTTTTGTCTTTTTCAGTTTTGTCAGCAAGTGTGCTCACTAAGACAAATTCCAATCAATCGTGTTGATATGGCATTAGAGTATTGAATCTTGATATAGATTTTACAAGAGAAAATCTTGTCTCTCAAAACTATTATTCTGAAATCCATGGTAGGAGACAGCATTTTGTTAAATCTGCTATTAAAGAGAACCTGTCAGATTGACACTTTGGACTTGGTCCTTGGACTTTCTCCCCAAATGCACAAATCTTGTTTTCAGGTTCAGTGTCCTTTGTCTCATGGATAATGCCTAGAATATACACAGATCTCAACACAGTAATTCTGGACAGTGTAAAGCACATATAATACTATATTTACTATATATGAAACTCATTGCTTTCACCCCAGTAAAATTACCTTTTGCTTAATTTGAAAAAGCATATGTTGCTGCTACAGTGATAGCTGGTAACTTGTAACTAAGATATGTACTGAGCAGGACATTTTATAATTGAAAAATGAACTTGTCAGTGCTCTGTTGGACAAACTACGTAATGGTGGCTCTAACTAAATTACCTCAAACATGTCAGTGGTACTGATATGCACACAGTATGTACTTAGGGCTGGAGCTGCTGGCAACTTCAAGATGAACACATAATCAGAAAAAAACAAGCCACAAGTGTTAGTGGTTAGCTTAATCAGGCTCGGCGCTTAATCAGGGGTGAAACACTCTTGTTAGTGTTAATAAAATATCCTTGATTATGTTTTTATGGATTCAGTGTGCAGTCTCTACCACAAACACTTGTGGTTTGTTTCATATTTGTTTCATTTTTATACTGCAATTTCTTGTACTTCTTGTACATCTGTACATCTCAGTATATGCCAATATACATGTATTTGGCTTAAAGATTTATAAACCAGAAATCAGCCAAAAATATCTGTTACGCTGCTGTAATGGTCAGTCTCTAAATCATATGCCAAACTACATCCTCCAAAGAAATGCCGTTGAAAGCAGCTTTCAACAGCATTTCTTTGGAGGAAATCATTTGCTTTGTCAAACATATGAGGGAAAGGGTGATAGAAAGGGTGGGGGGATGAAGTCTTGGAGGAAATGAGATGAGGAGGTGGCTAAGTAAAGTCAGTAGGCGGAGAGGCCGTGATGAGCAAGAGGTAAACATCAAACTGAGGTTGGAACAAAATCATTTGTTCCTTTGTTATTGTTTTTGTTTCCTGGCCCTATTAGAGCTCATCCCTTTGATCAGTGCCTCAAAGCTTGTAATAGTGCAAAGCACTGCATATGTCAGATTATTGTGGAAGGGCTGCAGGGGCATACCCAGCTCCACTCTCCCACAGAGCCAGCCTCAAAGTCTTCAGCTTCCTCTGAGAGAGCTAGTGTCAAATTTCTGCCACTGATTTGCATCTTGATTTTTGGAGCAACTGATAGAATACTATTTGGTTAAAAGACATGCAGTGGCACGGATAACCTAAAAGTGCAAATAGAGGTTTAACATTTACCTCTACAAGGCAGGAGGGTAGGGAATGCTGAGCCTCTTCAGATACATAGATAAATGTACTTCACGTAATGAGAGTATTCATTGCTGACATCCAGGGTTGAATTCCACGGTAGGTGGTCAGTAGTTGTCTGTTGAAAGTACAGAATATACAGAAATCCCCTATCTTCTAAGTGCTCTAAATATTTTACTGATGTTTTGCTGTGGATGGAGTAATATGAGAATGGAGAGCTCTGTTTCAGGAGCTGGACAGTGACTTTATACCTTTGATCTCTTAACTGACAGAGAGCTTGGTGAGTTGGAAAGACATTCATCTGAACTTTACATCCTCATTAACGATAACCATTACTGCTTTGTATAAAGACGAATAAGAGCTTCACTGGCCTTATAATACTTTGTACTTACTACTTCACCATACAGCATGTTATTTTGGCTGTTGAACTAAACTGCATTGCTTTGAATTCCTGCAATGCTGCCTTTAAGCTCAAGTTTCTCAAGATAACTTACTGCAAAGCTACGCTGTACTTATCTGTTAAAGAGCCTGATTTTGAAGATTTTTTCCCCTCAGATCTCCATTTGGTTAAAGAAATTTTTCAGCATTTTGGGCATATACCTATTCTTGGTGAAGGTTAGATGAGAAGCTTGATACAACTTTCATGTCTGTACACTAAATGTAAAGCTAGAGCAAGGGGAGAGTTAGCTTAGCTTAGCATGAAGACTGCAAACAGGGGGCAACAGCTAGCCTGGAGCCTTTTCATCAAAGTTGCAACATGCAAGATGCAATTTGCAATAAGAGATAATATATTGATTTTATTGATCCTTTTAACTAATTAAATAGAACCCCATACTTGCTGACTATGCATCAAGATGAAAGAGGGCTGTAGGATTCTGAAATGTATCTGCAATTTGCAAGTGACAATCATTTGTGAAACAGGTCTTTGCCACCATTTATGATCTGTGTTTAAAACTACTTTCATGAAATAAACTTTGTAACAAAATCAACCACCAAGTGTATTTTCTGAAATGTCAGACTATTCCTTAAAGTTATAGACACATCAAAGAAGAGATTTATGGTGCCACTTTGTCACTCAGTGAAAGCAACATTTTCTTTAGGTAAAAACTACTGTTACTGTTGCAAAATAAAATGTTTACCCAAAATTTAATTTATTAACTAATTGCAACTTATGACCATTTGGCTTTGGGACAGTTTCTCCATCCATTAAGTCAACCTACGGTCACATTATGTGCCATCAGTCTCCTCCAAGCCATTTGTGAAAACTACATTTAATTCAAGTTTCTAATTACTCGCTCGTCCTATCCCCAGTGGCTAGCCAAATCAGAGAGGAAGCCAAATGAACTCTACCTAACCAATTAGCCGAGTGGGCTGCTTAAGCTAATGACATGAACAACAGTCTGTGGCTGCTTCATTGCTGCAGGAGGCCCTAAGGTCTGCAGGATCCCTCCCTCGCAGATGAGAAGATTTAAGAAGGATTTTAGTTCCTGAGCCAACTGCAACATTAATTACTTTAAGGGGCCTGGGAGAATGATGTAGCTCTCTGCCCTCTGGGGCCACAATTGAATTTCTTCAATTGACCTGTACCAGAACATTTAAAGCAAGCTGACTTTAATAAGAGCACTACCTAAAGAGTTTTAAGTGACCATTAGGGTCAAAGAAAGATTGTGAGGCTTTCACTTATTACTATAGAATGATGCAATTCAGACTTATAATAGCTGTAATTCAGACTTCTACTCAAGTACCGAGTAGATGAGTGTATTTCTTTTTAATATGCAATTCTTCATCTTGCTCATCTTTCTCTATTATTGCAGTAGACTGGAGTGCAGGTATAAGTGGTCTCCAGAAGCATCCACATTTTGATGTGAAGATCTTTGTTAAATCAGGTGTCATTAAATGTAATTTTCGGCACAGAAGTCAGCATACAGCTTTGAACTGCTTTGAATAGCTTTGAAGCAAAAAGGGGGTCAGCATCTAGCTGCTGACAACATAAATTAGGTTTTTTTGTCAACAAACTTTTGCTGTCAACTTTTTTTTCTGTACATGTATTGTATAGTTTCTAAATTCGGGCATCTAATTTTAAAGTCAGTGTATAGAATTTAGTGGCATCTAGCAGAACAGACTTGTCAGTAATGGAATATAATATTCATATTATGTTTTGATTAGTGTATAATCCCGTGAAAATAAATCGTGTTTTTGTTAGTTTAGAATGAGCCCCTTATATCTACATAGGGAGCGGGACCTCTTCCATGGTAGCCACCTTGTTGCACTGCAATGTTTCTACAGTAGCTCAGAACGAACAAACCAAACACTGGCTCTAGAGAGGGACTTTCCATGTTTTTTCACGAGTTTTGCAGCCATCATAGGTTCTCCTACATGCTTGGAGGGAGGAGGGTTGTTCAGTTTGTTGCAATCTGCAACCTCACTGCTAGATGCCACTTAATCCTACACACTGGACCTTTAAAAGGTTAGAAACTTCAAATACAACATATCTGAAAATTGGCCACATTCCATTCCAAGTACAATATCCTGTCAGCACATATGCTGGCAAGGATGAAGAGACTCACTTATAGATTAATGATGACAGAGGAGGATCACGCTCAATGACAAGAGATCACTTCATTTACAAAAGACAAAACATTTTCAGCCGTCTGGCCTTCATCAGTGTCACAATGATGCAGTATAACAGCCTTTTAAGTAGCACACACACACACACACACACACACACACACACACACACACAGGTGATTCTCCTCAAGGTAATTAGCATTGCACCTGGCAAGGTAATCAAATATATGACAAAGAATGAGCATCCAGTATTGAAACAAGAAAGAAGGCAGAAATCAATTCACTGCAGGAAAATGTGGGATTGTTTAAATGGGTGCACCATTCACTCTTTTCCACATCAAATATTAACAGTCATTCAACTAACAGTTCAACAGTTGAACAACTAACAAACATCAGGCATGTAGCTGTTGACAAAGCAGTGAATACCTAGGTTCTAAGAACAACAACATTTTTTTTTACAGAGAGACCACTGGATTGTATTCCTTGTTTATGCCATTAGGATGTAATTTTTCAAAAATTTCAAGTAGTGCTCAAGATGTGCGTTGCCAAATGGGCATCACTCACGAGTCCCTGGCTGAGCACAATAGTGTTGGAATTCTCCCTGTGGAATGAGAGGGTTGCTTCCTTATGACTGCATGTTGCTGGAAAGAAGACTCTGGCTGTTGTATGTGAGTATGCACCAAACAGCAATTCAGAGTATCTGGCCTTCTTGGAATCTCTGGATGGGGCCCTGGAGGGGGCCCTGGAGGGGGCACAGCCCGGCAAGTCCATAGTTCTTCTGCAAGACTTCAATGCTCATGTGGGCAATGATGGAGAAACCTGGAGTGGGGTGACTGGGAGGAAAGGCCTGCCTGATCTGAACCAGAGTGGTGCATTGTTACTGGACTTCTGTGCTAGCCATGGATTGGCTATAACAAATACTATGTTCAAGCATAAGATTGTAATGAGTGTACCTAGTACCAGAACAGATCGATGATTGACTTTGTAGTTGCATTATCAGATCTGTGGCCGTATGTCTTGAAAACTAGGGTAAAGAGAGGAGCAGAGCTGTTACCTGATCACTACCTGGTGGGATTGGATCAGGTGATGGGGGGTCTGCCGGACAGACCTGGGAGACCAAAATGAGTAGTGAGGGTGGACTGGGAATACCTGGTGGAAGCCCCTGTCCGTGGTGTCTTCAATTCCCACCTCTGCATGAATTTCTCCTGCATCCCGCATTTCTCATTTCTCATTGTATTTCTATTTTTATTTCTATTTGGGCCTAGACTCATCTCATGTTGAATCACCTGCCATGTTCTTATTTTGTCTGCACATTTCAACTGTTTGCTCCTTGGTTGCTCAAACTTGAGATGTCACTCTGACTACTTTCTCTTCTGCTGGCATTAAATTAATTAAAACCTGATGTAAACATACAAAACATAACTTACCATCTAAAACAGATTTATGATACAAAACAATCATGTAATTGTTGATTTCTTACAAATAACTCAGCGCTCTCTCTGCACTGGCAGCATTTATCTCCTCAACCAGTAGCATTTACTGTAGGGCCTTGATAGCGAGGATGAAGGAGTTCTTCTATTTTATACTGGTTTTCATGGCCATAGGGGCACTAAACACAAAAGTCACAAATATGTCCATGGCATTAATAGAGGTAACAAATATATGTCAAGGAACAACACTGATGCCCCATTGTAGCACACTCAAGGCCATCTATAAAATACCATAAATGAAATAATGTTAACACTATATAACCTAAACTAGGTCACAGTGTTAGTAGAAAATATTAACCCCATCAGCAACTACAAGAAATTCAACCATAAATGAAGTGAGTCCCCAACTTCCCAAATGTCTCCGCTCACTTTCTACTGTACATATGTAGTTCATCAAGAAAAGTAAAAAATATCAATTTCTCAGCTCCGTCGCTGCCACGCCACCACGCACACAGAGTGCACCTCAATGCACTCAGTTGATATAGTCACAGTTAGTGTTTAATGACATCAGTGCCGTGTTGTCATCGTCTTGTCTTAGTCATGGAGAAAAAGGTCATTGACGAACATATTTAGTCATCGTTTTCATTAACAAAATCAACATTACCATCAACTGTCAATTGCAATTTCTACAAGCCCTCTAAAGAGTCCATTTCATTATGTCAGAAAAGTTAATAGATTTATTGCAGAAATTAAAATTACCATTTTCTCGACTTATCACCTGGACAAAAAAAAGTGTGTGTGTGTGTGTGTGTATGACTTAAGTCACTTTCAGGGACACGCACCAGACTTGAGACCAATTGACTGGGGACGGCTTGTGCAACTGGTGACAAAAGCCGTATCCCCAATTGATAAAACACTGATTTGTGGGTAAGTGTTTAAGGTTATGGTTAGGTTAAGGTTAGAGTTAGGGTTAGGGTAAGGCAAGTTGTGGTTATGGATAGGGTTAGGGCAAGTCTCCAGGAAATTAATGTAAGTCTATGTAAATACCCCAAAAGTGACTTAAGTAAACCTATTTGTGTGTGTGTGTGTGTGTGTGTGTGTGTGTGTGTGTGTGTGTGTGTGTGTGTGTGTGTGTGTGTGTTTTGCACACTAGAGCTGATAATTAAAAAGTGGTGTGTGTATTTCTGAGCAATGAAAGAACACACTGAGAATACAGATGGACAGCAGAAAAGTGGATAATGATTTTAGAAATTTGAAAAGTTTTAATTTGAGAAGTTTCAGTGGAATCCGTTTATTGTAACCACCATTTCTCAAGCCAACCACTGCTGCTGCTTTCCATGACGGAGTAGGCAACAAACTTTTATATATTTTTTGAATTTTCAGTGGAAAATCAATTCAAGAAATGCTTATTCTAAAGTAGTGGCTTTTTATAAGGTGGTGACTGGTCACCTAGGGTATGAAAAAAAATGCAATATTGTGTTCTAGTAAAATATAAAGTGTTGTGGTATTGTTCCACTTGCCCTGAATGCCAGACAGCTAATCATTTGGCCATGGGCATAAATTTGGGTATGGACAGTAAGGACATGTCTCTACCAATATTTTTATAGATCTCAAACAATCTAGCCACTTTAACTCCGCAAAATGTTAACCGTAAGATCTCTGCAGAGTTGGCAGGTTTGTGTGTTTTCTACAAAAAAAGTGTGCTATTATGATAAAGAGTGAAGAGCAGGATATGGAGGACACTCGACCTGATGATCTGGCAATCCTCAACTTCAACCTGTACGCATTGTTGACTAACAGCAGCCCAGCAGCAGCAGCAGTAGTGGTCGATGAGGTGGAGAATCTGAAGTGGTTTGTATTTACAGTTAAAACATTCCAAAAGTTACAGAATTGAAAACAACTTCACTGGTCAAAACTAAGATCATTTGATATTATATTTAATGTCAGGCATTAGGTGTTGTTAGCTAATTTGTGATTGTTGCTCAGACATGCTGTTTAATTAAACAACTTTATTACTGTTAGTGAAAATTCCTCCCAGAAGCAAATTAAGACATCTGGTCCTTTTTAAATAAGAACCAAAATGTCAGTAACAGTTGAGCTTAGTTAATAAGAATGTTCTGTAATCAATCCAAACATTAGTATTTGAAATTAGTGGGAGAAATATTTACTATTTAATGCCATCTAGCCCCTTTTCCAAGAGTGGATCAAGAGCAGAGTTATTATTGCATATGTGTCATTAAGACATGGACAGCTTGTCCAACTGATCTGTTTGTGACTGTCAGGCATCATTTAATTATGAAAATCCTTTCAGCAGCAACCTGAGCAGCACAGAGACAAAAAGACAAGTGAGCTGCAGCCTCTCAGGTGAGCTCTGATGTTATAGTGAAAGATGTAGTTATAAGTTCAGGAGTTGAATGAAAAATAATACAAATAGAAATTTTTGAGATGATTTAAAGATAGGTTTGAGCATCAGTGTGAGCATCACTCTGTCATGAAACTCTTGAGTTGTGTCGCCCAAATCCACAAACTGAAAGAAGGACAGAGTCTCAGGTGAGGTTTGAAAACCTTCCAGCAGCAAGTTACAGAGCAGCACATTACCCACAGGTTTCAATACATTTATTTTACTGTAACATTTATTGTGACAGTCTATGATATGTTAATTTTACATATTAATTTTGTCCTCAGATTTAGAGTTAAGTCTATCATTAAAATGAAATGTAAAGTTCTGAGAAAAAAAAATCATGATACAAGTCTGGTTTCAGGCAAGTCAGCAAATGCATATTCAGTAAAGTAAACATTTTGCAGAGTCAGGCTCTTTATACATGTGTGGACATGTGCCTATGAAAGTGATATAGAGCAAGTACACATACACAATTATTTTGGCCGTCTGACAAAAAATGTCCCTACCAAAAGTCAAAACCAAACCTACGCCCTTGCATTTGGCTGTGTTTCTTTTGTTTGGACCTGACCCTGAGCACCAGCATCACATTGTGGTGGTCTTTGTGGTTTACACAATGCTCTAAACTGAAAGAGTGTAGAGTGTTGCGGTAGTGCACAGATTATTCATCTTCTGAGTTGGAATCCAAAACTAAATTCTAACTGAACACAACACAACCTTCAAACAAAGTGTATTTAAAAATGCAGTGTAAAGAGTGATGGCTCCATAGGGCTTTCCTCCTTTGAGTAATGTGTGTCTCAGGGGGTCCGGATGTTGTTGAAGGAATTTGGTGTTGACGGTCTAAGCCTGACTAAGAATTATGTTCAGTATGTCCCTGACCTTTGAGCAAAACCCCCTTACACTGGGTGTGTTGTCACTGAATAATTTGCTCCAGGCCTGGGAATCTCAACAGCCGGGTTGAGGTGTGGATTTGAGTCAAATGTTTTTTTCACTCTGGTCACATATTGCAACAAAATCCAGTTTTC
This sequence comes from Thunnus albacares, assembly GCF_914725855.1. Lineage (NCBI taxonomy): Eukaryota > Metazoa > Chordata > Actinopteri > Scombriformes > Scombridae > Thunnus > Thunnus albacares. The sequence goes on from NC_058116.1 coordinate 25,510,128, forward strand.
ATAGTTCAGTGGCTCTTGTTTAATTTTGAAAACAGCTTCCATCTTTTTTCATGTGCAATGCATTATTTGTTTTTTGTATACCAAAGGGCTTTCTAAATCTTACCTTAATCTTGTAGCAGATTATGTGCAATATACTACTGTAATCAGTGTTTACATTTGAAATTACAATGAATTAGGTGATTTTTTTAAAGACCTAAAATGCAAGGTTTGGGACTTAGGACATGACTTGTTAAACAAGAAAAATTAAACGACCAAATACGTTCCTATCGGTAGCAGAACAACATCATTTGTCAGTGCTTTCCAAAGCCATTACAAAAAAAATGTTATGATGTGACAATGCTATGGTTAAGATCTGGTTAAGTGAGGCATCCTTTGTCGTCATGGCTACAATAATAATCACTGGGTTAAGGTTAGGGAATGATTGTAGTTAGTGCGTTAGAGATGGGAAATGAACAGACGTCTCCTGTCACAAGGTCCACTGTTGGGTTAATGCCTTCATCTACCCCTCCTTCTTCAAATGATGAAACTTGTTGACATATATGTCATCTGTATATATATATATATATATATATATATATATATATATATGAATTACAACAGCTGCTAGATGGAATCTGTCACTCAAAAGCAACTATAGATGGTTTTTGGGTGACTGACATTGAGAGAAAGTGCAACAGGTAAGACAGTTCGCATGACTTCTTCTCCTGTCTATGTTGAGTCCAAAATTTGTTGTGAGATAACAAGGACAATTGAGAAATGAGTTAGGGTCAGCTGTGGCAAAAAAAAAAATCCACCAGGTCAACCCAAAAGATGAAGATACAAGCTTGACAGCAAAAGATTCTGTCTCCTTCTGTCTGAAATGTAGCCTAGATTACACCTTCTCAATATAGTTCTTTTCTTTGCCATTGGCTATTGCACTAATTTCTCATGACTTCCTGCTGTCACTCATAACGTGTGTGCCCTACAAACCTCATTAGAGAATATGCTGCAATGACGGTACAATTGTAAAAGTATTTCTGTGGATCAAATATGCAATGTCTATCAATTCAATTATCAGTTATTCAGTTATTATGAAACACATTTACAAAACATGAAAATAACATAACATTTTTACATAACTAAATGTACAAAATACGTCAAATGACAATTTTTAGGAACATCTCTTCTTCTGTATTGGAAAATATTACAAAAACTTTTAAAGCTTTTCTTATCATTCCCCATAATACACTTACCCACGCTCTAAAATAACTTTTTACATCACATTATGTGAAACCCACAATGAGCCACAACTCCACATACTGTTATTTTCTCTGTGACAAAACCCGTGTAACTCAAAATGTCCTTTGTGATATCAGCCAGTTGTGTTTATTTGCATTCACTCCTGTCCTCACTGACCTTCAGGATTTGGTTTCATGGCAGTTGAGCAGTTACAAGGTTATCTTGGCAGATAAGCAAATTAAAAGTACTGGAACTCAAAAGCAAATCCACATTCTTCCAACGCAGTGTTTTACAGAGACTAAAGAGGGTTGAGAGGGGATTGAGGCTAGTAGATATGTAGCCATCATTTGAACAAGAACCACATCTTCCACCAAAACACTTGTACCTTCATGAACACTACCATATAATTCCATCTTTCATAACGTTTACATATATTCAAGCTTTATATACGTGTAGTACTGCATTTTTTTTCTGCTCCAGCTATATGGGACCATTTTTTTATTTAGCATATTTACTGTCACAAACTGGAAGAAATTTCTCAGTTTCACTTGCTAAAATAATTGGTCTCTATCCCCAGTTTGCATGACCTTATCTCCTCAGCTCCGACATGCAAACTACACATAATTATATTGTCAGCACAAATAATTTCAGTGTCACTTCACTTGCAGGAACACAACAGAGGTTTCACCTCTGGGGAAAAAAAAATGTTACTTCTGCCATGTACACACTAAACAACAACAGTGTTGCAATTCACACATAATTTGTATTTTCTGGTATGGAGATACTGTGTTATTTTCATGCAAGAGTTTTTGGAACAGCATAAATTGCGTGCGCTGGAAAGAATTTCAACTTGACCTAACAATCCCACAAAAACTAGGTTGACGACCCCAGCTCCTTGTATGAAAGTTATTATAAAAATTGTTAACATCACCCACCACAGGACAGTAAAAAAGAAATAATTCATTAATGAGCTTAGCGAAGCCTCCAGAAATGTCAAAGGAAGCCATTAGCTAACCTTTTGACAAGGAAAGGCCATTTAATTCTCATTCTTTACAAACTGTTGATGAAAGCAGTAATTACTCACCATTATGAAATCAGTAAGGAATGTAGTATTGTAATTCCCTCATAAGTTTTTTTTCTTTTCTCTTTTAGATTTTTCAAGTAGTGACAGTCATTCTTTTAAGAAAGTGCACTAAAATAGATGTAAAAACATTCAACCGTAGAAATGATATTCAATTTGAAGAGCTGGATTTTTTTTTTTTTATTATACAGTAATTGACTCTCCTAAAACCTTTCCCAAACATTGATTGTCCAATCATACTGTAACTAGGCAACTGTAACAAAGTAAAATCTGTCAAGATTTGGAGTCCCTTCAATATGCCACAGCAGTGGTCAAGAGGCACTACTAGAAGCAAAACTTGCTAACCAAAGAGTTTGGAAAGGTGTTTTTTCCCTTTTTCCATAGACCAAAAGCACAAAAGAAGAAGTGTACCAACTGGATTAAACAGTGCCTGCTCTCAGGTAAACTGTTAACAGATGCTAATAGCATGGCTAATAATGTCCTGCAGTACAAGTCCACTTCCAAGGCCAAGGGGTAGCATAACATTGGCTAAAAATATTTTTTTGCAGGTTACATTAGCAACTCTCCCACTCAGTACTGAAACATTTACTCTTTGGGTGCCGGTTCTATATGCTGACTAAAGCAGAGTTTAGGTTAGCTGCTAAGTCCCACTCTAGGAGGGAGTTTCCCTAAGATACATTTACTAAACTCATCGGTTTGTAATTATCCTGGAAATATTCTCTTTTAAAAGTGAATCTTAGTGTTTAAAAATACTCAGAATAAAGCATACATCTCAATTTTGTTTAGCTTTTCCACATATTTTATTTGCCATACTAGGTGATCAAACAGTCCAATATTATGCACAATTTTCCTTATAGTACTGCACCAGGGCTTACTAGCCATACACTACAATTTCCATGTCTTTTTCATAACTGGTGACAATGCTGACTTTTAGAGACGTAAATTTTGCATCATTTTTTTTTTTTTTAATTATTGTGGTAGGATTTACGATAGCAAGATATCATGTACTGTATGTAGCCAACAAATGCATACTGAAGAGCCTTTTGCAAAGTTTGATATGTCCAGTCCATTGATGTGATTAACAGACGGCTCATAAAATGTCTTTAAAGTCAATTACAGATAATTTCACATCTACTCCAAGTATCCAGATATGCAACGGCATCCCTATACCAATATTTTAATTTTAAAAGATCTCCTGGCACATCCATCAGCATTTCCCTTCAGCAGAATTAAGTTTGAATGATTTTCACACTTGAATTGATTTTTACTGCAGGGACAGATATATACTGTACTAGCACTTTGTTAATGAATCTTCTTATTACAGTACAAATTACAAATTTCCAGACATGTCTGTCATTCTCTCCCCGAAGACATGAGCACTCTCTCCCTCCATCTCACACACATGCACACACCATATCTATATCATTATCTGCATGGTGGTTTTTCTATTTTGTGAATTTACCTTTTATGCTCTTTATGGTGTCATCAAGCATACATATAAAGGAAAAGAAAAAATGATGAACTCCATCGATAGACTTATCTGCTTCTTGGTTCTGATACTACTGATGCCTTCACTGGCATTATTAGTGATATTTTATTATCACATGGATCCACTTTGAGAAATAATGTGTGACATTTTTCTTTTCCACTCTTTGTTGTTGCTTGATGCAACACAGAAATGATTCAACCTATGGCCAATCAATAAAGGCTTTGACCTTTACAAGTATAAGTGGACACCAGTTTCCAGTATAAATCTGGCGGTGCATAGAAAGTGATGTATTTTATGTCTGTGGAACAATGTTTGGATAATAGAACAAAAAAGGGGGGAGGGGGTGGTTAGAGCAGCAACAGCCACTACGTTCATATTAGCTTCAGATGAACTTTTAAATATATTTTTGCACAGACGTAGGGCTGTGGATTTTGTCCCCCATTACTTACACTGAAAGTGTATTATGAAGGGGTCTCTTAATGGCCCATATGAACAGGAGGAATAATTACAGCAAGAAAAAGCATGTGCCCACGTTAATTTGGGCACCTGGCTATTATATTATTAGGACAGACTTGTGAATCTATATCTATTTATATATATATAATCTGTAAAACTAATGTTGTAAGTAGTCAAAGCTTCAAAATGACCACCGCGGCTGCCATTGAGGTCCTCTAGGTCTGGTTCTCCATAACTTTTACTAGAGGCTACTTTTTTTTGTGAATGTCATCATTTTGGTGCCCTCGTAGATATCAGGTCTTTGACAGTTATTATGCACTGGTCAACAAAAGTGAGAAAATTAACTGAAGCACTCATATGGAATCTATCCAGATTTATCCGCTAGTAAAATTCAAAATAAGATCAATGGTTGAGCATTTGCTATTGGCCTTTTGAATATAAAAGATATGCAGTGATACTGTAAATATGTGTGTGAGAACTTTAATTGTGTACATACAAACCATAATAATTATAATATAAAAAAACCATCTGTGCAAATGATGTTTGGTGCACTGGTCGAAAAAAACACCTTCTGCATGCAGGTTTTTGAGCTACAGTCTGTCCAGTGACATCACTGTTGTGAGTTAATCACTTGTGACACACTGCTGAAAGACCTCATCGGTGACTTCACAATAATACTGAAAAAGATAATGTTGCCAAACATGAAAATTTGCATTGGGAAAAAGAATGTACATTTAATGTCACTCTGTTTTTTTATTCCTGTGTGGACTGCAGCATTATGTAATCATAATTTAACCATCTTAAATTTGTGTGGCAACTGGTTGTTATTCCAAAGGAATCAGAGTAATCAAACAGAAGGTGAAACATTGATGGCACAATGAATCAGTGAAGAGGGTGAATATTATGAGTTTCTCCTCCCCATACCATCCGACTAACTGCAATCAGAAGAGATGAGCTGCTTAAAGGCTTTTGTCCCTCTGCACAGCACCTGCTCATTAAAATCACTGTTCAGAGAGAGAGGTGACTGGTTTGCATTTAGGCAGGTGTGATTTGTACACTTTATATGCAAGTTGCTGATGTGCAGAGCCACACATGTGCACAATTGTTCTTGTATCATTACTATATATGCCCATGCACAAACACACCTAGAAAGGCATGCCCATGGTATATCTAGAAGAAGAAGAAGAAGAAGAAGAATTATGACAAGAAGAGTAGAAATTCTTGTGTTCATAGTAATGTTGTGTATCCGAAGCATAAATACAGTACAAATGCCAAAGAATGAATGCATTGTATTAGCAAATAGAAACATCATAGTCCCAAATTCCAAATACAAATTAAACATTGAGCTCAATCTACATGCACTTCATATTTTGAAGCTTGAGGCTGTGATACCAAAACATTTATTTTTCATTGAGACAATTGTGACTAGTCTTTATGGTGAGTTAGTTATGGCCAGATTATGGCAAGCATTTAAAATAAAAAAATGAAGTGAAATCAGTCTTTACCATGGTACATATACAATGGTATTTTTGACATGGTACAAGTACTATGGTGTACTTTCTGTAGGTGAAGTAAATGCCTGCAAATATTTTGCATTGAATTCAACTTTGGTGAACTTTGAAATGTAAATTAGCACTGTTGACCAACAGCAAGCTGTCTTGTCAGTGCTGACCTTTAAAGGGACGGAGAGCCAGAGAGTCCAAAACAGAGGAGGCAATCATAGTTTATTTTCTGTGTTTGCACCATCCACTTTTATTTAACCATCAGAGTCTAAACTGCTTCACAAAATAAGCATTGTTTGCAAGGCAAGGCAAGTTGATTTGCATAGCACCTCTCAACAACAAGGAAACAAGGAAAGTGCATTACATAAAACATAAAAGGCATTAAGACAAAATGTAAAGGAAACACAAGACATTAGGCAAAGGACGCATTTAAAAAGAAACTGAAAGAATTCAAATAAAAATAAGCTAAAATAAAGAACAGAAATTACAGTGCAGCTACAGTGCAGTGCAAGATATGCATAAATAGGCCCAAATTTAATCTAATGAAAGGCAGTGGCAAACAGCAACACTGTGGTGAATACAAAACTGAATGCTGCTTCTCCATGTTTAGTTTTGACTCTGGGGACAGAGAGCAGACCTGTCCCAAATGACTGAACAGGTGTTGATGGTTTGCAGACAGTTATGAGACAGGAGATGGTATAAATAAAGTCTTTTGATTAAACTGTGTGAACAAGGTATAACAAACTTGTTAACTGGAGAGCTTTTTCCCCTCTTTAATAATACTTTATTGAATAAAATGATGTACAATCCAAAAACAAAATGACAGGGGTAGTAAACTGCCCATTACAGAGAAGCTCATAGCTATTGTGACTGCTAGCACTAGCACATTCCTGACCACCTAGCGTATTAGTGGTTAGCTTGTCAGCTACAGTCATTCACCAACTAGCCATGTAAGCGGTCACAACATCGACAAGCTTATTGAACCACATATTTTCAGCACTCTGTGTCCCTTTCTGGTGTGACCGGGCCTTTAAACAGAGCTGTCCATTAAGTTAAAAAAAAAGAAAGAAAAAAAAGATGTAGTTTAGGATAGTAGTGTAGTAGTGTAGTGTAGGGGATAGATTTAATGGAAGCAAAAAGTCAAGATAAAAAACAGGGAGTGGATTCACTCGAGGGCAGTGCAAAAATTGGATTTTTTTATCACATGAAAAAAATCACACTGAAATATTGTTTCCCCTAACTATGTGGGCCTCTACAACTCTAGTTAGAGGACGGTACTAGTGCTGCCAGGATAATTCACTTGATTCCCACTGATGCTACTCACATTAAAAATGTAAAGGATGATCTTTTGGTGTGGTGCTTTCGGTGTAAGTATCCAGCAAGTGGTATAGCTTGACTGTAACTACTGCGCTGCAGCTGCCTTTTTCCTGTACCGCAGGCTATTACCCTCGGGCTAACTCTATTAGTTCCCATGAGTAGGAAAGAGGAAAAAGCTACTTCCTCATTCATTCCTTCAAGCATCCATCCAACTGAAAGCACACTGGGATATTTATGATGGATATTTCATGGACTGAATGGCTTTGTGTCAGGGATGGATGCATTCTCTTCTGTTTTTTTTTTTTTTTTTTTATGTAGAGATCATACTTACTTAGTATGTGTGGTGCACTAACATGTTCTTTGCTGTGCTTGAGTGTAAAACTAAAAGCTTTTATGTCATGTAATTTATAGTATATTTCAGTAGCCATGCTTACATATAGGGCCCAGTTAGTATCAGGGGGAATTTTTTAAGGTTGTCTCCTGAAATTAGTAACTCATGCCCTTGAATTTGTCATTTATGTTGTCAAATTACTAAATGGTGCTCTCTTTTACTCTACTGGCCCACTTCCATTTCCTATGCCTTTGCCAAAAAGTTATCAAAGATAACACTGTATTGTGTGTATCCACCCAAAGCCGAAGTAGGACATATCCACGTTTCCCAGTTAAAATCTAAATTTAACTATTAAGTTTTGACAGTCCAGTAATTAATGAAAGTGCCAAGAGTACAAATAACATGGAGGTACCTATGCTATCAAATTAAAGGAACTAATTAAGTCATTTGGGGTCACTAATTATTAATTCAAGGCCACAAGTTTACTAATTGAATGATACAAACTCCTGACACACTCTGCACTGAGCTCTGTAACCAACCCTGTCTCCTAAAAATTACATTACTACTAATTTGCAACAAGAATAAATATTGGAATAGACTTATTAACTGCCCAGATTACATTTTCTAATAACATATGAGGAAATATTGTTAATTAACATATTTACCAAGTCATACTATGTTAATGAACAAATCAGCAAAATGTTCACTGACAGCATATTTTATTTGTTTTTCCTCCAATTCCCACTCTTGCTATGCCATATCTGCTCATTGTGACTAAAGCATGATTAACCTTTTTAATGGTTGTGTTTAGGCACTCACAGCACTTAGTTAAGATAAGGAAAAGATGGTATTGGTACACTTATACTGAAAAAGTCAAAAGTGATGATTTTAAGCATGAAGCAGAACATGTTTTCTCATAGACAACTGCATCAAAGTGCATTGACTTTTGACCAGTGCCTATCACCACAGTATGGTGTATACCACAGTAAGTACAAATACAATCCATAACCCAGTGAAAGCTGGACAGGTGTAGCAGATATGGTTAATGGACTGCACTCGCATCACACTTTTCAACTAAGAACTGGACAAAGCGCCTCACTTTCACCCATGCACACACTGAAAGTGAAACTGGAGCAATTTTGAAGCCAGTTTCTTAGTAAAAAGCATGTGGAGCTAGGGGGCAAACTACCAAATACAATTAATGGCCAATGTACTCTATCAACCTACCACTGCTGCCAGTGTGGCTCAGGTCAACTAACCGATCAACACAAAAAATAAACTAATTAGGATAAAGTCCTCCAGATTGTGTGCTGCAAAGTTGTGCAAAATGCTCTTGTAATTGATTGTCATCCAGTAAAATGAATACAATTCTTTGCATTACCATTCGTCAGGAGGAAATGTAGTTTGTAGTAAACAGGGTTGCCTTAACAATGAGTTTCTGATGTCCAAGTATCACAAATGTCACAGATGTCCAAAATAACAAAAATAATAATAATGATAATATAAAATAATAATAACAATATTATACAAAATACAATTACATTTCAGTGCTGTCTTTGGTACGAAGGCCTTCTCAAGAGGCTAGGGTTAATCATAGTTTCAAAGTAGACAACCAGAGAAACACCACAGGCACACACACAAGAACCTACCAATGTTTCCAAATAAGGTAGTAATAATGCAACTTCTCAATCACCATAACATGCTGACACACTTATATACCATACACTTCTGTTCACACTCTAACCTTTCAACTTTTGCCATGGGTAATATACACCAGTAAATGATTCCCATGGCATTGTCAGCCCCTAGATTTACAAAGAAATGGATGATTTATTAATACATTAGAGTAATTATGAGGTAAAAATCAATCATCAGATATCTGATATAGGGTTGAGTGTTATTCCAGAATGCTCTCTCAGGAGACGGTGTACATTTCAGCAAGTCAGAAATGTAATTAGCCTTTAGCCAGGGGCTAGGCTGTCTTTAGGGCAACCTCCTCCTCACAACGCCTACATGGGCGTCACTGATACCAGACCAAGTATTCAGTCAGACTTACTTAGAGATATGTGAGTCACAGACAGAAGAGGAAATGTGGAAATTACTGATTAGCTGAAGTGCAAAGTGCATCTTTGTCTGTTGCTGCCAGGTTCAAGCCTGAGCTACTTGTGAATACACCTGAAGCCAACACTCGGTCACACTACAGTCTTCTGTAGGACAAATCAAAAGTAAACTCAACTAGAATAAAAAAACTGTTCTGCGCTGACCTTGACATACATCTACTTTTTGCTGCTGGAGCTGAGTGGGATGGCAGACAGAGTAGTTGTCCATCAGCCTTGAGGTAAAGCTAACCAAAACCAAGAGTTGTTCATTTTACGCCCTGGAAAAACCATGTAGGTGAAGTTTTGGACAAAGACTTACTCAAGAGTGGCTGCTCTGTAAGGATCCACCTACACAGACCAGACTAAGTTCTCTTGACTGCTCCAGGAATGCTGCAGTGCAGATTATTTCACACTCTTGGCATCTGAAAGAAAGTTCAAGGCAATGCATGTCTTGGACATGCATTGCCTTGAACTACTACATAAAAGGATTATCCGCTTTTATACTGGGTGTGAAAACAAATTTGAAACCTTATTATATTTTAAGCCCCCTGTAGTAAGCAGTTGTGCAAAATTCATGAAATAACAAAAAGGGAGTCTAGTCTTTGCCAGATCTGTGCACATAAATACAAGCAGCTGTGTCTAAACCAGAAAATGTGAAATGAGAAAAACCCACTTGCTGTCTGTAGCGTCCTGCGTGATAAAACAATACACTGCTACAATATGTGGTGGTTAACCCCCAGGGTGAATATCTACTCCCAGTGAGTGCCCAAGCACTTTTTTATGTATGCCCATCATACAGTATCTTTCCGTTGTGTGGACACTGACAATATTAAGTACACTAAATGTTCTATTGTTGCCTGCTAGGACAAGAATGAGGGCCATGATAAAGCGGGATTCGTTACAAATTTACTCACTGTGTGTTTGTGAGGTAATTAGGTAGGGCGAGCTCATTTAGGCTTGGCAGTAAACAGGATGGTGTATCTGTCAGGACAAAGGAATGAAGATGAGAAGACGTAATTTCTTCTCTGAACTGTATTGTGCTCCAGCAGTATTTATTGGTGCAGTTCAACAATCAGTATTGTCATCAGTCTAGAATAACAGATAAATCACCATTAGGCACTGGCATCTTGACAGCAATAGGACATAAACTACTGTGAAGTATGAGTAAAGAAATGTCTATATATACATAGTACCGAATCAACCCACCAAGACTCATTCAAACATAAATATATCAGTGAGCATTGCAATGTCTATTTTCAACAGAAACAGTAACCTAGAGTTCTATCTCACACAGGCTCCACCCCCTACCACCCCAATTTTCCATGCTGCTGAGATGAATTCAGTTCATTCCGTTTCACATGGTGTGTTATGGGTGTCCAGTGTTGCACAACACACACACACAGATGTTGCCCCCGCCCCTCCTCTAGTGAAGGAGGCGGAGGGCCGGGGCACTCGTACCACTTCACGCAGTGATGTCCAGAGACATCACGGTGCTGTGACAGTGTGTGCACATTAGAGTTGGTGTTATGCTATTAGAAAATACATATCACCCAATGTAATGGTACTGAATAACACTCTTGCCCCCCATTGTTATGGCCGCTGTTACCATTTTGCCTTGGAACGGCATGCACAATGCATCTTATTGGTTATGAGAGAAGCATCAGAGTGCATCATCTCTCCATCAGGGAGAAATACACCTGACACCAGCTTAACACTGAGTGATGAGTGATGGGAGTACGTGTGTGTCATGATCTCCTTCAACGAATCTCCACACGAGAGGCGAGGAGGACTGAACACAATGACACGAATATTGCTGCTGCGATGTTTGTGATGTGATCGGCAGTGGTGCTATCACGGACCTCCCCACCAGCTCAGCCTTTACTGTACTGGCCCCACATGGGCCAAACCGCCATTTATGGAGGGCAGAATATCACAGCTTCCTGACTGCCACTACACAGCCAGTTTCTCGCCCCCTGGCACAATTTTATGAGGGGTGGCGACATGAATGCATACTGACAGAGTGGATGGACAGGACATTGACCCGTTTTGGATCTTCACACCCTAAACTGGTGTATCGCCCACAAAATGTTTCACATACTAACCATCCAGCAGTTACTGGAGCTGGTTTAGCCTGGTGACTGGTTTGACCTGAAAGATACGTACTTTCATGTGGAGGTGGCTCCGAAACACAGGGAGTTCCTGAGTTTTGCCTTCCAGGGGATAGCCTATGACAGACTGCTGCTTGGGTAGCCCCTTGCACCCTTAACAGATGTGTGGACATGGCACTTCAGCCATTGCACAACCATGGTGTGAGGGTAATATTTTCTGGGTTTTTTCTTTACGACTTCGTTGTCATGACCAGGTCCAAAGAATGGGCACAGCCGAGCTGATTTTGCACCTAACCAAGTTAGGGTTTGCGACCAACTGGAAGAGGAGTAGCCCCCAGCCACAACAACAGGTGGAATATCTCAGAGTTGTGCTTGACTCATGCAGACAGCGGGCTGTTCTGTTAGAACTCAGATGGACAGCCCTACTACAGGCAGTTCACAGACTGCGGTGGGTGAGGTACAACGGCGACAGCATTGACCATTATGCAGGCACTGGGGTTCATGGTAGCACATAAGACACCTGCAGATTTGGTTCACCAGCCTTGGATGCCAAGATGCCAACCCCTGCAGGTGGACACGTTTGCACATGCACCATTGCCAGAAAAGCTGCTTTATGCTTTTCTGCCCCTCCAACTGATTCCTCTGCTGTTGGAGAGAGTTAGACAGGAGCAGGTGGCGGTCAACCTGATAGCTCCAGGTCACCATTTGGCACCGTGGTACACAGTGATGACTCGAATGCTTTTGAATCAGCGCTGAACAGGTCGGAGGAGGCAGGGGTGATAAGTGCTGCCCATTTTGGGCCAGTCCCTCCAGACCTGGCTCCCGAAAAGGACAGGCTGATGTGAGCTGGACAGTACATTCAGGTGGTGATGGTGGGATCCACCACTGGATTCCAACACTGGTGCAGGGGAAGGAGGTTAACCCTGACATGTGCAGTCGGTTCTATTCTCTCCTTTTTGCAGTGTTTGCTGGATAGAGGGCTTTCCCATGCCACTATTACAGTGTATGTAGCAGCCGTCTCTTCCTGTCACAAGGATTTTGGCAACAGACTGGTCTTTAGCCTCCCTCTTGTGAAATGTTTCTTGCAGGGGGTCAAGAGACAACGCCCAGTGATGTGTGCCTCTACCCTCCAGTGTGAACTGCCTCTGATGCTCAAGGCTCTGGTGAAGGATCCTTATGAGCCTCTGGAGCACTCCTCTCTGAAGGCGTTGTCACTCAAGACAGCTTTGCTGCTTGCTCTGACCTCAGCTAAGAGACTGTGTGAACTAAGCACCCTGTTGGTTCACTCCAGCTGCATGCTCCTTCATGGTAGTCGCAGTGGAGTCACTCTCAAACCAAATCCCTCCTTAGTTCCCAAAAACATACAGAGTTCTTTGAGGTCAAGGGTTATTCTGCTGGATGCATTTTGCCCTCCACCCCTTGCATATGCTTTTCCCAGTTCACACTTTAGCATGTTATGTTGAACACACGGCCCCCATAAGGTGTACAGAGCAACTGTTCGTGTGCTACGGGAATGGTGTGGCTGGAAAAGCCCTATCCAAGAAAATCCTTGCTAGGTGGCTTTGTGAGTTCATCTCCGAGGCCTACAGACATGCAGGAAAAGACACATACATGCTGGTGTCGGTGAATTGCCTCCTGCCCACAAATTATCCAGAATGACCTGTGTAACTCTGCAAAAACCTGCTCTGGACCAAGATGGTGCAGTTTGCCATCATACCTCTGGATGAGCAAGCATATAACTGGTTGTGAAGCATCCAGGACAACAGGGCGCAATATCAAATCATTTAAACCTGGTAAGTATTGGAGCTGAGTGCCCACTCTTATGAGGTCTGTGGACTTGTCCATTTCAGGAGCAAAAGTAAATAAGCGACTCCTAGATGAGACAAGTCTCCCTGCTGCAAGGACTTTGTAGCCCTTGGGAAACAACTATTGTTGGGGTCGCTGAAGAGCGGTCATCTCTGCTTGGTGATACGCTTCAGCATTGGGCGGAGAACTGGAGGTTTGTCCATGGAGCAGTGGTGTCTATGACCTCCTGCCAGGTGTTCTACACATTGTCATCCAAGCTGACAGATGTAGGTGCTTCAAGCAATGCTACAGCCTGCTGATCCTGCTTTGACACCTCTCTCTCATGCCAGTAAGGTACAGTTTCTACTTACCAGAGCTTTGACACTGCACAGAGGTGGTTAGCTGTATATAACTAGTCTGAGGGTTGGCAGCTGGGGAGACACAGGAAGACAGTGTGTCCATGGAGTACCTGGATATTCTGACGGACCATACGCAAAGGAAGATCTTCAGGAGAACCCTTTAGAGGTTCAGCTACTGATGGTAACAGCATAGTCCTCTCTGACCCATCATCAAGGATCACAAAGGTTTCTAGGGTCCACTACGCATAATGTACAAGTACCAGGACAACCTTTAACATGACCTAATTCCCAGCCCCTGGTCGGTCAAGGTAGAGGGATTCAGAGGCAGAGCTGGTTAAGCAGCTCTCTTCTTTAACTGCCACATCTTTATTGCCCTTCTCTGATCTCACATTTATCTTGTTGAGATCCAGGAGGTTTTTTCCCTGTCAGAGTTTGCAGGGTTTCCTAAATGTGCACTGGGCTGCTTGGTGAGTTTGTGCACAGCTCCAGCACCGTTTGCTAACCTGGATCCACTCTTTGAGCTAGTCTTTGGAGAGTTTAGTAACATCACTGCGCTGACTGAGGTAATGCTCAGTGCTTTCACAGTAGGCTTTACTCATAGCTTTCTTCTTCATTGAACTCTCTTTGTGTGGCAGGGAGGCTGTCTCTGAAGGCTCTCTAACACCATGCAAGACTGTCACTGTTTGTTTTCCAGCATGACCATCAGTCTTTATATTCTGCCTTTCCTTACTGCTTCTTCCAGTGGATTGACTATAGAAGCCCTGACACTACGACTCATAGCAGAGCCACTCTGACAAATCATATAGAGTGTGGATAGCCTCATGCTGCTTGAACTGTTGCCAGTGGATGTTGGCTCACTGCTCTGCAGCAGTCAAACTACATGTGAGGCACAGCTCAGTTTGATTTCCCCTTCAGGACCCAAGGTCTGCAACAGGCCCACTAACAATTGTATCTGGAGGGTGAACTTCTGGAACACCGCAATATCTCCACACTTGACTTCAGGGGCTTCTAGGACACTTGCTATCTTCCTTAAGGGGTTGACCAAATTTATCGTGGAGGGCTGTCATAGTGTCAGTATAAGGGGTTAGTGAGTTTAGGTAGGCATCAGCCATAAACTTAGCTTCCTCCAGCTTTAGATGGTCCACAAGTACTGATACTTGAGGAGTTCTGTGGTATTAGATGAGAGTAGGTTCTCTCACACATACTCACTGAGGTCTGGGTAAATAAACTTTGGAATAGTGAGTTTGGGGCCTCTATACACTTGTTCAGATACAGGAGGCTGCATAGGGTGGTTAGGTGGCAGCATGCCAGGCGCCACCTCATAACCAGCGAAAGGATGGTAGGTTTGTACAGACACTGAGTGCATTAAATCTGCATAGGTTGGAGCAGGGTGTGAGAGTGGCTGAGAGGGTCTTGCAGGGGGGTAGGACAAGATTCCTTTATCAGGAGCGGGGTCTAGAAGCTGAGGATGCCGTTGTATTGGCAGTGGAAGCAGATACACAGTGTCATTAAGGGCAGAGTAGGGTTGGCTACTGTTATTCCTGAAAGTTAAGGTTGCACATGCACGCAGGTCTTCATCAGGTTAATGCCATGGTGGAGGATCAGGCCAGTCATCCCCCTCCTTTTCTTTTGGTTCTGTTGCACTGGCTTGAGGAGGTTTGGGGGTGCTATATTTTGAGGCTGGGCTATTACATTAACCTACCAAAACTAGCTCTTTAATCTTGCTTTGTGCCTCACTGAGTTCCTTTATACCTGACTGGAATACCTGTCATGATTGGAGCAGCCTAGCATTGTCCTCTTGAATAGTCCTGATTTACTAAGAAGAAACACCCTCCCCTCTGTGGTAGGAGATGGTAGGGCCCACTGTGGTAGGTCTCTTTGATGATATCCCACATAGTCCACTTCAAAGTCTTGAAGTCTGGCAGGTCAACATGTTTGCCATTTATGCCTCACATCAGGGTATCCAGATACCATATGGAAGTAGGCCACTTCAGGCAATGATATGGCACTGCTGGCCTTTTTCTGGCCCAGAAAAAAATGGATGTGAGCCTGAAAGTGAGCCAGATCTAGGAAACAGGAGCGGACTGCCTAAGTGCCATCATTCCATGTGGTATGCGTAGGGTGTAGGCCAAATCTGGGCCACAGCAATTTTGCTATCTGGGTACATCTCTTCATCCAACTCTATCTTGAATACTGTAATCTGAATCGAAGGACCGGTGTTGTGAGGTAATTAGGTAGGGCTAGCTCATTTAGGTTTGGCAGTAAACAGGATGGTGTATTGGTCAGGACACAGGAATAAAGATGAGGAGATGTAATTTGAACTGTATTTTGTTCCAGTAGTATTTATTGGCGTAGTTCAACACTCAGTATTGCCATCATTCTGGAGTAACAAATAAATCAACATTAGGCACTGGCATCTTGACACCAACAGGACATAAACTACTGTGAAGCATGAATAAAGAAATGTCTATACATACATAATACCAAAGCAACCCACCAAGACTCATTCAAACTTAAATATATCAATAAGTATTGCAATGCCCATTTTTACATACAAATGAGAATATTACTCCACAGAGAAATAAACAAACTTCACATATGTATCATTGACCAGGTTACATAAACTGCAATAGCAACACCCTTTGGTTAGATGAAGGTACATACATAGTGGCTCTGCAGTTCTGCAGCTCTGCTCCGCAGCGGACAGGTTCAGTAACAGTGGAGCTCCGATTACACTGCGATTTAAAGTTTTAAAACAACAATTTACCAGGTGCAGGAACAGACAGACAGAGAGTCAAAGAGCTACAGGACAAAGTGTGAGGAGGATTTCCGTTGTTTTTAGTTCCTCCTGCAGACAGTTACAGACGGAGAGATTTCCTTTAGCGGGTCAGTGTTGCTGTTAGCTGCTGAAGCTAAAACTGTCTTCATGTGAAAAAAAACAAGTTAAATACAGACAGGTTTATTTAAAAATTACCTCTGGCTCATTAAATGTTATTGCACTGTTTGTCTACTTCTCAATATTATTATTATTATTATTATTATTATTAACATTTTTCTCTGGCAAGGAGATGTCACTGACAAAGTCCTGCCCTTCTTTGTGTTTTTATGCAGTGGTTGGAGTTAGGCTCAGACCTGGGGGTGAAGTTACACTTTAAAACCACTTAACTGTCCCGAGATGCAAGACCCTCCCCCGGGGCACTCCTATATCCCCGCTACCTTACCTCGGTCCTGCCTCACACAGAAACCTCACCTTACGACCCATTACTTATCTTCGCTATTGGCAGCCCTAAATGGTGTGCAAACGGCAGCCACCCACCAGTAACGTTCACCAGGCTCCACTCTCCAGAAACACAAGTGCCCGCTCACTCTGCTCCTTTCAATCCTACTCCGTTACTTTAAAACACTCTCCCCAACAGGTGCAGCCATTTACTTCCATCACCAGAGGTGTAATCACTCATCCCACTCTCTTTTACCTCCCTCCCTGACAGACAGCATCACTATCACTCACTACAGTATCCTGCACCCTAAGCTTTTTCCTGCACTCTCCAATAATTGTATGGTGGTAGCTACTTGAAAAGTCTGTCTGTTACTCTGCTTTAGAGGGACTGCGAAAGGCCCAGGATGTAGGGCGGGTTGTCCACTAATTGGAAGATCGGCAGTTCAATTCCCAGCTCCTCCAGTCCACATGTCAAAGTGTCCTTGGGCAAGATACTGAACCCCAAATTTCTCCCAATGGCTGCGCTAGCACCCTGCACGGTGGCTTGCCACTATCGGTGTGTGAATGTGTGTGTGAATGGGTGAATGTGGCTTGTAGTGTAAAAGCGCTATGAGTGGTCAGAAGACTAGAAAGGCGCTATATAAGTGCAGTCCATTTACCATTTACCATTACCCTTTGGCGTCTGTATAGCGACACACCAGGCTTTCAACTAAATCCAATGTATACCCATCCAGGGCAATATTACACATTCAGGGCAACTGGTGTAGTCTGGTTAGGTTTAGGCACAAAAATCACTTGGTTTAGTTAAAGGAAAGATTGTGGTTTGGGTTAAAATGATGACTTGAAGTGTCGTCATGGCAACAGTAAACACCACGACAAAAACTTGTCCCGAGTTGCAGTTGGAGATGTAATCGGTCTCATGGTATCCAATAATGACACAGATGGATTTACGTTGGAGTTAGTTGAAAGCCCGGTGCGTCTCATACCGATGCTAAAGGGTACCTTTTGCGTCAGTAACAGATGCCGAGGGGTGTGACAAAGTGTCAGTATTTAATTCCCTGGGATTGAGAATGGGCTGTTTATATAGATATGTGTCCATGCGCATCAGCCAATAGGCTACTACAAATATTTTGAGACGTGACTGCGAGCAGCAAAATTGAGAACTTGTTGTAATAATCCTCTTGATGTGACAGAAAAAAATATTGTTTATGTGGATGACATTATTGGTAAGAATCTTTCTCAGTCACATTAAAAATTGTATTTTGATGCACATGCATTTGATGCACAAACAAAATAGACTAGAAAACTGCATAAAAGCTGCTTTTGTCCTAGCACTGGCTTTGGAGGAAAATAGGGCCCGATATGTGTAAACATTTGGTTGTTGATCAACTATCCATCTGGCCTTAAAAGCACTCTCAGAATTTCTTTGGTCAAGATATAACTCAATGCTAATGGGACAAAACTACATATGCCAGGGGCAACATCACCTGCAACCAAGTTGGTTATTAATCCATTCGTCGTTGCTTTTGCAAAGGTGGTGTACATGTCTCTCTAGAATGAACAACACTCCCCTAAAGCAGAAAACCCAAAAATGGCTTTGTTGATCAGCAGCCAGTTGTATCAGGTGTTAGAAGAGCCTCATTTGTGGTAAAATACATTTGTCAGGAGCTAGACATCAGTATAGTAGACTATCAAGACTCTGGCTCCACAATGTATAAAAAATGCCATTTACTGTTTATCATATTACAGTTATATTGTATGTCTTAAATGACTAAATTGCAACACACAAAGTCCTGTCCCAGAGCATTGTATTACTGACATGTCAGTTGATGCCCATTACACACACCAGAGTTAATTTTGTCAACAAAATCTATCACAAAAAGTATTAATTGTTTTTTTCATAATGAAAATGAGACTAAAACTAAATGAGAAGATATTTTTAACGAAATGTATTAGAAGTCTTATTCAGTGACCTGCATGCCTCTGTGGGACACAAATTGCTGCTCCTGATTAGTAACAGTATCCTTGCGGTATCCCTGAAAAAAAATATTTATTGTTCAGAAGTTGATTTAGCCTCTTGACTTATTGCACCACCATTAATAAAAAAAAACCATCTTGCATAATTGACAATCCCACTGAGAATTAGACAAGAAGCAGCAACAGCTGGGCCAAAAAATATGCAAAGCATGAAAACATTTAATACTGCTTCTTTCTGCAGAGTTTTTATGTGTTGAAACTCGGAAATAAGACAGTGACTTGCATCATACACCGCTGATGTGTGTTGCCTTTAACCCATGCTCTATAATTACTTGGTTTGTGATCATGAATTACTAACTGATTTTCTCGAATTAGGTGTTTATTTTTGTTTAAGCAATTAAAAGCTTGTTGTGGCTACTGTGGTCAGTTAGGGAGACGCACCTGCACCAGCCATGTTTAATTCTTCATTTAATGTCTTTCATCACATTTGTTCTTACTCCCTTAGCACTCTCTTTCTCACAGAGTTGTGATGCACACTGAATGCTGTTTCAGCAATGCTGACCAAATTTGGTCAGGTCAGTGCACACATACCACCAATGCAGAGAAAAATAAGCAATAATGATGTCAGGTCACGGACAATCTAAGAGTTGGTATCCCTTTCATTTTGCCTGTTTAACACATTATGTTATCTTTAATATTTTTAACATATTTTACAGGATAACACGTTTTGTGAAGATTGTAAAGATTCTGTTGCGCCCACAAAACAACCTAAACAGCAGATGAACTACTACTTTGTGCATGCAAGTTCAGTTGAAATAACACACAGTGTAGTATACGCATGCATAACACACACACATTATTTCAGAGCTCAAACACTAATACGTGGTCTTATCAGAAATCTTAACCTGATACCGGCCGAGCTTTACAATGTGGCAAAGTCAGCCTTGCTGTCCTTGTCCCAATTGCCAACCATAGTTCTGAAAAAAAAAAAAAAAAACACCCTTTTGACCCCTAAAGCATTCCTCTGTGTACCACCATTATGAAATACAGACAGCTGAAAAATTAAAGGAAAAACCAACATAAGGTGTCTTAGTAAGGTGTAGGGCCGCTATGTGCCACCAGAACAGCTTCAGTGTGTCTTGGCATTGATTTTACAAGTCTCTGCACCTCTACTGGAGGGACTGAACACCATTCTCTCAAAAGATATTCCCTTCTTTGGTGTTTTGATGATGGTGGTGAAGAGCCTTGTCTAACACATTGGTCCAAAATCTCCCATAGGTGTTCACTTGTCTAAAACTGGCCCTGCTCAGCATCTTTACACATGCCACATGGCATGGATGTTAAATGCTTAATTGTACCATGCAGTGCACCCGTATGGAAGCATCTGCATTCATTATGTTTCTTCACTCATTTATTCAGGTTTTTCCTTTAATTTGTCACACATCTGTACATGTAACTATTGATGGAACATCCTGAATGATCAGTTATTATTTATTGTATTAAATATGTGTAAATCTTTCTCTAAGCCTAGAAATGTGTATTTAAAATGACACATTTCTGGGTACAAGCTTGTGGTACAAGCCAGCGGTGGCCAAACACTGATGCAGAGGTCCTTTGAGTCAGACTTTAGACTCTTGAGTGGATTTCTGACGCACCCTTACAGTCTACCCTTGTATCTAAGTGCTACAGTGCTGTTTTGTTTACATCCCCAGCCTGTAAAATAAAACCCTAAAAAGTGAACCTGCTCCTATGTATGCCTTTCCTTTTATAAATCAAAGTGTGGTGGCGACTTGTCTCTGCACATATGCAAGCAAAACAAGTTTCTATGCATTTCTTGGTGAGCAGGAATGAACTGGAAAGGAAATATGACTTTTTTTATAGCCTTCAACTATTTTTATTAAGAATTGAAAAGACTCATAACGCAGGTAGGTCTGGCAACTGTGTTACAGGTGTCACTGGTATAAGCGAGGTCTGAACCTTCCTTCTCTTAGCTGTGCTGCTGAAAGATGCACAGTTCATGTGAAGGACTCTTTATTGCTTCCATAGAAATGGGTTAACCACCTTTTCAAACTCCATTATGCTAGAATTCATACTTTACTTCCATGTCTCCTATTTTACTCCTATTTCACATACCAGATTATACACAATGTTGCCTGGAAAGCAGCAACTACACATAATGAACTTGCCATTCAAATCAAACATTGAAAACCTTGTTTCCAAGCTGAAACTTAAATTAAGTTTCTTTTTTAGGAATAAATCCTGTATCTCCCTCCAGGAAAGGAAACACTTGATTTCGGCAACTTTTTTACCTTTATTGGATTACGACAATCTGCTCTTTATGAATGCACCTGACCAGTGCCACAAGAGTTTGATACTGAATATCATTGTGCTTTACATTTTTTTACTGGCTGCAATCTTGTACACCACTACTCTGTATGCTGCTGCTAAATGGCCATCTCTGTATGTCCACAGACTTTTGCACTGGTTGGCTTTTATATATGAATCTCTCTGGGCTGGTTCTTCCTTATCTGTGTACATACATATGTAAAAGCCAAAATCAATATGGCCTGCGCTCTTACAATATTCTACAGATGTTGGTCCCCAGAGTTAGAAGAGAACTAGGCGGAAAAAGCTTTTAAATATGCTGCCCCTTCTTCCTGGAATAATGTACAGAAGGACCTGAAATTGTCAGAGCTGATTACTGTGGGGGAATTTAAATAAGTTACTCCTAAATTTTCACTGAAATCATTTTAGAAAATACCCAAATGCTTCAGCAGACAAATGAAGACTGCTGGAAGCAAAGAGAGAAGCCTTGCTTTGAAACGTCATTGTAAAGGCAGCCTTAGGTTGACATGCTACCATTCTGCTATTAGATTTCTCCTTCCCTCTACCTTGTCTTAGTTTAAAGCTCACACTCCACATATTCATTTAACTTTGCTGCTGTCCCCGCACTCATTTTGCCTAACAAATTTACACCTCTTTACATTTTAATGATTTGATTTGATTGAACATTACATTCATTTGGCAGACACTTTGTCTAAAACAAATTAGATTTCCCCACCCCACATACACGCGCATTGGGAGCAATTAAGGGTTAAGTGTCTTGCTTAAGGACACTTCAACAAGTGGACAGGAGGAGGAGGAGGAGATTAAACCACTAATTCTATGATTAACAACCAGACTGCTCTACCACCTGGGCTACAGATAACCCACCATTGGTACCCAAAATATATATATTTGTATCTTTAGAAGACATTCTTTTCAACCCTCCGTGGTAGTTCTCAGGCCAAACTTTGCTTACTCTTAGTGACTTTTTGCTTCATTTTGCATTGTTCCATTTTTGCTAATCCTGTTTTCTCTGTGCTCCAGGACTATTACTCAACTGCCACTCCGTCTGCTCCACCGACCTGCCTGTCTGCCATTCAGCCTGCCCACGCCAACCACACTCTGCCTTTACCCTCATCTTCTCCCCACCAGCCACTGGACATTCCTGCCCGCCATTCATCCTCATCCCCTTCCCCTTTTGCAATAAACCGTCATCTTTTCAACCACTACCGTTGTTTATGTCCTGCATTTGGGTTCCCACCAGTGTTTGTAACACCCTCTCCATAACAAATACATCCACTCATGAAGACCACGTGATGTAGCTGAAAGCACTGTAAAATCTTACAATAAGTCAACCTTTTTTTGTCAAACTGTTATTTCAAATGTCAGTAATGAACCTTCAAACTCAACAAAATGTATATAATCTAAACTATATTCATATCCAATTAAAAGATGAATTACACACACAAATACACAGATCACTATGTATATTCCCAAGTTGACTTTGATCTGCTAGTTTTTATTGAATATTTTACTTTTCTAGGGGCATCTGATCGGATCTGGGAAATGAGGCTGTATCAGTACTCACAGCACCTGAAGTATTCTGTCACACCAGCATCATCAGGTTGTCTTGGCTCCTTATGTTAACAGACTAATGCAATCCAGAAGTAAACAGTCACCTTACTTTTCAGCCAGGCTTCTGTTTATAGTTATCCAAATGTGAACACAGATGACACAATGTTTGTATATGAGTTTGTTTGGCATACTTAGAGCCGCTATACTCAATCAATCAATATTTTTGTATTAACTATGTATGTGAAAGGCATCCATTATAGTGACAGAGAATTGTCTCTCAACTGCAGTTCCCCTCAGCTCTCTATAGAGCATTTTAGGCATCTTTTAAAGGATAAGGCTGGTGATTTTCTATATTTTCTTATTGTCAACAAATCTCATGTGCAGCTACAAACCAAGAATGAATTGATCCGTTGCACTGGGGGTTATGTTCCTTGATCTGGAAGAGTTTGGGCACGTTTGTTTAGAGATGGCTCCAGAGACTAATAACAGCGTTCAAGTGTGGGAATGCAGTTCTGTTTACAGTGCTTCACTAGCTGGTTGTGCTACATACTACTTGACTTTGTACTGTTTTGTATATGTAAAATATATTTTACATAGGGGTACATAGGGAGGGTTTACACATAGGGAGGGTGAAAACTTGATCGCTGTTACTCTTTGGAGCCATTTTTAAACAAACTAATGTGCCCAAACTCTTCGGGGCGAAGGAGCATGTCACCCAGTGCAACAGTGCGACTAATTCATGTGTTTCTGTAGTTTTGATACAACGAGGGAGGTCTACAGCACAGAGGAATAAGATAAACCAGGCTTTGGATATACACACAATACTTGTAAGTAGATCAGTTCCTTGTTAGTTTGGCTCTGCACATGAGATTTGTTGACAGTATTGAAAATCACCAGCCAAATCCCTGAAGTTGTTTTTGCTTTAATTAATGCAGGTGTAACCAAATAGTGTCACAAGTTGTTTATAGATGTCAGTTTATTAATAGATATTGTTATGGTAGTTTTTACGGCCATGACAATAGTTGCACAAGAGAACCATGTTTGAATTCACTGTCATTGTCACCAACATCTCAGATGTGTCCTGGTGTTAGTCCAATCCCCCCTCTATGTGTGTGTGAGTGTGTGTGTGTGTGTATGTGTGTCGTGACAAGTTGCTATTGCAGCGGATAAAACGTGTGTTATGAACCCCATAGCTGAGACAACCGATAGATATTATCATGTAATGACCTCCGAATGAAAAGAAGTAAAAGGTTAATCTGTTTACAGGCAGCTGCAGCTTTGCTTACTTAATATCATGAGGTCAAGTGTCTAGCTGTGACGGGCCTTAACAGCAAACCCTTTGTTTCCTCTATATAAATGCTTTTCCATGCGCATGGCTTCTAATTTCCTTGGTTCAAAGAGGGTTAGTGTTCACAACCTGATGTTAGACTTGACCTCTTTAACTCCCTCAGATGCTATACACTTTCTAGGGCTTTCATGGCCGAAAGCATGTCAATTAACAGACGTACCCTGCCCCGCGTGACAGCAGTCGGTTATGTCCAAAAATATATGAATAATATTTGGGTCTCTTTGGATTGCCTGGAGGCAGAGGCGCAGGAATAGCATCAGTGTCGTTTCAAAGCGGAGCAATTATCCCAGGCCAGGCTGGACGAATCGATTTCTGCAGACTTTTTAAATGCTCCTGGCCAATTATAAAAGCAGTGCATCCTCCCCTACTGCCCATCCCTGGCATAGGCATCACCAACTGATAGGACTAGGCCTGGAGCACTCTGTCTTTCGTGTCTTTATTCCTTCTTTCCTTTTCTGTTTTTTTTTTTTTTTTTTTATCTTTCTCATTTTGTCTTCGTCCTTTGTGCCTACCCCAGCAGTAAGATATTCCAATTAGCTATTACTAAGCCCCCACCACCACCATACATTTCGCATCACACTCCACGTGATCATAACCAAGCTAGAAACCAGCTGCTGGTGGGAGAGAGAGGGTGAGTGATGGAGGGAGGGAAAGAGAGAGAGAGAGAGGGAGAGAGAGAGAGAGAGCGAGAGAGAGCGCCAAACACCGACTCACTGCGACTCAGAACGCACCACACATACTAAGTAAACGGGGGATCGCTCCGCTCGCGCAGGAGAGCTGCTCGTTTCACCCGTGGTGGATACTATTACACAACTGCCGTCGTCTCCAAACCTTGTCCGTTGGATACTTTGGCTACATCCTCTCAGTTTTACAGTTTTCTTACCTGCTTTTGTATCACCCCCTGTTTCTTTCCCATCTTTCCTCCCCCTCTCCTCATCCTTGAGCATCCTCCCCTTCTCGCAAGTCTTCTTGCCTGCCTGGCTAACTTTTCCACCCGACTCCATCCCACACAACCTCCTCCATCGCTCACCAAACCCTCAGTTTCACCACCCGTCCTCCTATTGCAGCAGCCTCCCCTTTGGAACGGGCGGAACCCATTTGGTCAGTCCACACGGGACACTACATGGGGCGCACGGTCGGAAAATGGTCTGCTGTCGGTGTCTAGGCGCCCCGCTGAACCTGCCGGGATTGGAGTTGTCAGTGCGCGTCTGCATTTCTTTCCCACCTCGCCTGTGCTGTCGGGGCCAGTGAGATATGGGTCTCTCCGTGGCGGCGCAGGCACCACTCAAGGAGCCCCGACGCCTGCGCCAGTGGAGCGGGACGGCGGGAGGCTGGCTCAGGATCACCCTCGTATCGTTTCTCGCCACTTTACCTGTGGAGCAGCTGCGCGCCTTCCCTTCCTCCCTCAGCGACTGCCAGACGCCGACCGGCTGGAACTGCTCCGGTAAGAGTCATATCATGAAGGCAGAGTTGCAATCTCTCTAGGTTTTCGCTTTATCTAGATGTGCACCTATTGTCCAAGTTACGCATATAAGAATAAACCATCAGGACTAAGCAGCATTAGAGGACCGAATTAAAGTTAACAGCTGTAATAACAAGTCTGGCTTCATGCTGTTCTCTTATAAAGTGTTGCCTATGCTTTTGTCCAGTAACCATGCCTGGGTTTCATACTGGTGCTGTGGAATATTTGGGCTGCAGATACTGACGACTGCAAAGCCCCCGTGATGAGTGAGAGGATGCACAGTTTGGGGTTGCTTGATGTTCATTTAGCCTTGTTGAGTTTGTCTCGGGGCATGCCAGCAAGGCACGCACAGCCGATCATGTCTGAATAATCACTTGCAGCCAAGAGATCGATGCTTTCGATCGGACACAAAGTGAAAACAGCAACATTAAGGAACATTTTAGCGAGAAATATAGCAGGGAATGATTGAGAGGATTGTCCGCCAGAATAACGTGGTACGCCACAATAATCATACCAGCGCTTAAGAGGCTATGGACACTCTCAGATGTTTCGTCGTGAAACTTGAATATAGCCTACATGTATTTTACTCTGGTCCGCTTGTGGGTTATTATTCCACCTTCTGACAGTTTGATCAATTCGTCTGGCTGTAATTCCCAATTCGCGCCCGATAGATTATAAATCTGATATTATTGGCTTTATTTAGCACCCCAGTTGCTTCATTTAGTGTTACTTTAAATATAAATGTAGTCGTTTCTTTTATAGGCCACCAGCTGTAAACTTGTTTCCTCTCCGCGGTGCCCAGAGCGATAAAAGGAGCGGACCGGGCTGCAGAGCACAGCGCCTCGCCATATATTTCCCCTGTCGCCTGTCCAAGTCTGAACCCTTAAAATAGCTCCGAGCCGATTCCACACACTCATTGGCAGTAGCAGTATTGATATTATAGCTCATAACAGCCACGCATCAATATGGAGGCATGACTGCCGTTTTGCAGCTTGAAACTTAGTTCGAGTCCTCTTGGATGGCATCCTGATAAACAAAAGAGGAAATATTATATAGCCTATTGCAAACATCATGGAAATATTCTCTATAGTGACAGACAGCTCTCAGTAGATTAAAAAAAAAATACTGATTCCTGTTTGATTCATTTACAGCAGACAAAACAAAATCCCCTGTCAGATTATGATAGAGATGTTATATCATAGTTTAAAAAATGAATTTGATTATGATAATAGACTATTAATTAGAAGATAAAAGGATAGGCAATATCATTAGATTATGATTGCTGTTCATTGTGTTTGGGATATTGTTGTCCTTATACTAAGCAGCTTTGATGTTTAATTTTTTTTTTTTTTTTTACGAAAACGAATATCTGGCCAGATTTCAGTGGCAGTCTAGTTTTCAGTTTTCATTTTTTCAACAATTTTAGTCTAGATGTTTAAGTTTTCTAAGAATCCTTTATGTCAGTAGTGGTGCTGAATAAATCCATCTGTTTTACTGTAATATATTATTTTGCAATGATCCCCCATTCATTTATTCAGACTATATCACAATATCATATGTATCGTTGTATATTGGAAGTTTATTTTGTGCTGCTTGTTGATGTTGCTAATGACTGATAATGGCACACATCCTGCCCAAATACACACTCGCCTGCCTCCCCACTTCCTGACACACTCATATGCATTTAGACGAAGGCTTTTATCCTACACGCCTTGAGGAAGCTTAAGTGCATACGCTGACAGCAATGCACACACACACACACACACACACACACACACACACACACACACACACACACACACACACACAGACACCCACATTTGTACCCTGCATCAATTAGAATGAATAGAATACAACAAGTCACACATGGTCCATTGTGAAAAAGATACATTTATTTTTAATAATAATCATTTAAAAAAAAAACAGACAGTAATTGCACATGGCTTAATTATCCCTTCTGCATATCATGAAACACTATTATGTGACAGTTTTCAGTCCAGGGGGAAAAAACCAAAGTTAAAAAACAGTGTGCAGATGAGTTCAGTGTCATTTTACTTTTAAGTCGTAGATAATGGGCAGTAGTGTCATGAAAACGGGGTACCAGTCCCCGCAGTGTCGCATTTGAACAAGTGTTGAATGAGATTCTGTTTAATGGAATGAAATAATGAGGGAGAAAAAAAAAACTTGCTTTGACAAAGATTGTCATTCTGTTAGGTTTGCATCTGTGGACTGCCATGAAAAGCCGCCACTGAAGGCTTCACTGAGGCAGAACAGAGGATCCCACAATAATCTTGACACTTAGTTAGTCCTTGTTCTATTGTGAGTGCAGAGATAGACTTTGTCTCCAGATGCCTTTGGTGGACCCAGTGTGTCATTAGGATAAATGTTATGTATAAAGCTGCACTAGACAGTGTTTGAAAGGTTTTGCTGCAACAGAAATGAGTGCTTGTTCCCACAGCTTGAGATCCTGAATGTTTTGTAAATCATTTTTTCCTTCTTGAAATAAAACCTGCCTTAACTAAACCTGCGTTTTGGCCACTTGGGGGCAGTGGAGTCAAGCTATAGTATCAACTTATAAAGTTGTTAGATTTGACGTGTTAACAAACCGTTGCTTATTCACATATATAGCATGGAGCAACATTAGCATTCATTTGGAGTTGTTTTTCTGGTCACCTGGTATATGTAAATCCAATATTCGCATCTTGTAGCTCTGTTTTAGTCTCTACCAACTCCTGAGAAAAATATAGAGAAAACTACTCCACTATGTTCGCAAGCTAGTTGCTAACTTTGTTTGTCTGCCACTTGGTACTGGTCAGGTAGTGGTCAGTTTATTAAAATGTTTTAACTGAAAACAGCTGCCTAGTGCAGCTGGAATCAGCGCTGGTGAAAGTGGGCTGGAAAACCAAAACAATGAGCTGAAAGAAGCTAAAACACGTGTAAGAGTTTAGAGGAACTGTAGAGTTGAGTGCTAATTCCTTCTAGGTTCATCACTACAAGCAAGCCCTTTCACATAATCTTAGTTCATTATTAATATGATCCATTAGATCATAGATCCATTGTTAATATGAATATATTGATTATAGCCACTTCAATGGTCTTTTGAACAAATTAGAACATTTTTATGAAATGGTGGTGGTTGAAGTGTGGTTATGATGGTAATTTATGTATAAACATTAGTATTATTATTAAGTGGAAAGGCTGGTGCTCCATTAATTAAGATTCTATACATGGAAAATGAACATGGGAAGCTAATTCTCTCTAGGACACTAGGACATTTTACTTTTTCTTTTAAATTCATTCAGCACAGTTGACTGTGTATTCAGTATTTTGTGTAATTATCACAGTGAAAACATAATGGCAGTTTGCCTGTAGTTTTTGGATTGTATCATTTTAAGTAAATGAGAGAAGTCTGTTATCTTCAATGAGTGCACATTTTTGCAGACTTTTTCCAACAGCCAGCTCATGCCTTTCTGCCATTTTATTCATCCATATTAAAAACAAGTTGAAGCTGAGAATGTTAATACTCACTTCTTGTCGAATGTCAGTTTCAGTCAGTCCAATTTCAGTTTTATTCAGTTTTGCACCGATTGCAGTAGTGGTTGATTACAAAGGTTGCACAGGTTTTGATGCATTGATTGTGTTTGTGATTGTTGATTGCCATGTGTTGTGATGAAAAACTGGAGAACACTGACGGCCTTAACATTAACCTATCGTATCGTTGAGTTATCAAGGACACTTTTGTGTTTTGTATTGAGAAATTTTTACAGATATCATTAAAAGAAAACCTTAACATGGTGGCAGTGAGGAAAATACTTCTGAGCAGCAGGTCCTCCGGTCAGCCAATCACAAAGCTTCAAATCCTGGATTTCAAATGCAGTTCATCCCTGGGACACTCCAAAATCTCCTTTTTTTAAATTGAAAGAACATCATCAAACAGTTACATAAAATAATAGCAACATCAATAACGACCACCATAGCAATGATAGAAAGTCTGAAAAAAAAATCTTCATAATAATTAACAAAGTAAACATCATATATATTCACTAAATGAAGATTATGGAAATAAAATGCATATTTCTGGCTAGAAATGTCATCAAAATGCATATTAATGCCAAGAGTATCTTAAAATATTGAATTTTCCACTGAGAATAAAAGGAATTTCAGCCATTTTGTTTGCTTTCGCAGAGAAACTTGACGGTCACATGACAGCACATGCCTGATAACAAGCCTTCTGCGCCTTCTGGGCTCCAAAAACATTGGCTCACTGAAATAAATGGGTGATAACAGCCTCCTGAACTTACTAGTAGGTTTAGTAGGCTCCTTCAAGCCTGTATGTGTAGGACAGATGCGTGTTATGTGATAACACCTATTCAATAGACTGATAACAGTCAAATTGGGTGAACAGTATGACTGATATTTACTACTTACATCTCCTGTGGGGGTGTCTCTGTGCAGGGGCCACAATCCCTTCTTCACTGAATCCCACTGCTATTGTTAACTCTGAAAGGCCATGTGATGCTTTGATTGTGAAAGTGACAGGGATAAGTGCAGAATATGCAAAGCCCCCTGTAAATTCCATCAAGGGGAGTGAATTACCAGAAAATTGGCCATCTGCTTCAAAGATTTGTCAAGACAGAGGTCAAAAGTACTTCACTTGCATGCAGGTCCACACCTCTGACAGGATACAATAGCAGAAAAATTAAAGTATGAAACAAGGCAGTTGTAGAGACGATAAGTAAAATGAGAGTATTAACTGAAAATGTTTTATTTTTCCACTTGGAAAAACAGCGTTAAAGACGTGCTGTAATTAAAGCACCTCATTCTGATTATGATCTGGGAGTTTTTATTGCTCAGAGTTATTGTGCATTTTAATAACCTGACAAAGTGAAAACTAAACTATCCGTCTCTTCATGACAAACCTGTTGCAAACTTATAGAAAAAAAATAAGCCCCCGGGCACGAGAGAGGTCAAGAAAGGATGTCTCACCACTGTGGTTGTTCAGCCCTCATTATTAATTCACTCTACTTAATTATTGATCAGTACAATGCTTAAAACGGGGGAAGGACTCCTCGTTGTCCTTAGTGTTGTGAAATTCCAGGTAGGTAGGAGGAGATGCATTTGGCTGACAAGCTCTCTCCTTTAGACAAGTAAGTGCTTCGCTTGCCATCTTAATCGTTAGCATATAAACATTACCTTTTCAATATTTGATGTTTGCCAGCTTGTTTCTCCTGGCAAACATCAAATATTGATGTTTGCCAGGAGAAACAAGCTGGCAAACGGCCATTTTTTTTTCTCCTGGCAAACAGGGCAGGGGCAGGAAGTGTAAGTTTTCCTGGCCTCTGACACAGTGCAACTTGGGCTGTGCACAGCACCTGTATCAAACAGCACCCATGACATTTTCTAAAAGAGGGAATGAGAGGGAAGGATTTCACTCGCATGTACAGTCTGTGCACAAAGAAAATAAGAAAAGATCATACAAAGTAAAAAAAAGTGCAGTGAACAGACAAATATCGTCTAGATGCACAGTAACCAATGAAAGCTGAAATCCTTGTGAATATCACATTGAATATTATTACCTTAGGAATTCATTATCATGTGCGATCACTGTTGTGCCAGAAAGTTGCTCCTTCCACTGTCAAGATACTATACAATATCTGTCACCAGGTCCCTCCCTGCAGTTATTTTTTGTAACTTTGTTGATGTAGACATTTGAGTCTGTTCTACTACTAGATTAGATGTTATGAAGAGCAATTTGTAGGTTGAATTCCTCTATAAATTTATATTCTAGGTATCATAATGTTATGCAGGTTTCAGTATTTTCAACCTCATCAACGTCAAACTAAATCCTGTTCAGATGCCAAATGTCGCTCTTGAAGGCCCCGATTTTGAATCAGTGTCGAGTGTTTAATAGTTATGATAGTCCTGCAGCAGTTCGGGTTAATGATTAAAAAAAGGTCTCTTGTACTTATTAAGATTTTTTGACATACAATATAATCAAAACGTGTTTCCATCAAAGAGTCTGAGCTCCCGTACTGACAGTTATGGTCCATTTATGTCTTTTGCACTTTGGAAATGTTCATCTTTAGAGAAAAGGCTTATTAGAGACGTGACATGATTTGACATGATTTAAAGTTTTGGAAATCTAAGCACAGTGTTGGAACTTTTATTTTTAAGGAAAGTGTTATGTAATGTATACTTTTGCTTTTCAGATTTTTTTTTCTTTTAATACACAGATTGTCTATTTGTTTATGGTTTTTTAGACAGGCGCTCTATAGTTGTCAGAACTGAGTTTCTACTCAAAAATGGATCCCGGGTGGAGATAACAATAAATGGTTTACTTTGATAAGTGATGTGGATGTTACAGCCAGCTAATCCTACAAGTGTGAAAAACTTAGTTTGTATCTTTTCTTCCCCTTTTTTTTTTTAAAAAAAGGTTATTTTTGGGCCTTATGTTGCTTTATTAGATATCGACAGTAGAGAGATGACAGGAAATGAGGGAGAGAGAGATGTGAAATGACATGTGGGGGGATTTTGTGGTTCACGGTCAGCGTCTTAACCCCTAGGTCACAGGGACAACCCTTATCTTTACCTTCTCAACAAGCGGAACGGCTTTGGCTTAGATGCACCTAGAAGCTGACGAAGTAAATGTGGACATCAGAAAACGAATTAGTGAAAAAAAAAGGCCACTTATTGTTTTCTCTCTCCTGTCAAGTTGTCCAAATTTTACAGCACCCCGTTTTACGCTTCTGACTGATCGTGTTTTAGTGTCATAGAGCAATTGCTCCATTACAACAAATCTATATTGATGCTGATGTTTTCCGAACGTATGCACTCAGATTGCAGAATTCAAAAGCTGCCACGTAAGTGAACCTGAAAAAGGACTGCAGCAAGGGCCGAATTTGTTTCATGGCTAAAAGACATACATCCCTAGGATAATGAAAACTGACTTCTGTGCATGTCAGGGTGATTGTGTGTCATTTATTACTGTGAAAGTAATGACATTTTTAAGAATATTGCATTCCCCAAGCTATCAGCTGACAAATATGATATATTACCTCTCAGGTTTCAGTATTGTAGATCTATATTTATAGTCGCTGTTAGGCACTCATTGTCATATAACTAATTGAGATTTGTGTTGCGTTTTCTTTGAAGCCTAAATCCTGTTTGCCGTGATGTTTCTGAGGAGTGATCATCTGGGACATTTATTCTATTATTTTTTTTATACTTGTTTCATTCAGAGGCTTGACATCCATGACAAAAGCTGATGCATCACTTGCAGCCTTGTAAACAGTTCACAGAAACAATCTCTGTTGTGATTGAAGTTTAGACAAAGTTTCTTTCTTTTGTCTCGAATTTTTTGATTGCTGCAGTTGCGGTAGTTGTTTACAAGTGATACATGTATTTTTCTTGCTTGCTGGCTGCCGAAGATGTTCAAGCCGCACAAGAAGAGAGTGGCAATGAGGAGGAGCCACATTCTCTCTTTTTCCTTTCATTTAATAAAAACAATGGGTTCTCTATAGCCTGCTGTCTAGGAACCTTGAAAAAATGCTAAAATATCTAACTAAAATGATCAGCTTGGGGTGATTTCAAACACACACACACCCACGCGTGCACACACACAAAATCCTGTCTTACAAGCTAGGCTGAAAGGGATCTCATATTTTTATATTATTTGTATACACCTAGCCGGTACTTTGATTGTCACCGTAACAATGCAGCTCTCCAGAGAGTATCATCAACATGCCAGTTGCCTGGGTGCCAATTTTTTTTTCTGGCTTTCCAGATTACTTCATATTGCCCTCTGTGGGCTTAGGGCTTTGTTCCATCCATGCACTCCAAACGTCGAGACCTCTCATGTCACTGTTCTTGGCTCGATGATTGTATATTTGCACAGAGAGCTTGCGTTTTATGGTCATTCAGGACCCTGGAAAATTGCAGGTTTGTTTTAGCACGGGCTTGACTTCCATGGGGTATTATTGCCCGCTAGGTTGTTTCATGCCAAGGAGGGGTTTTAGAAGGAGAGGAGGGTATTGGATTATTTTAGTTCGGTTACAAAGGTGCTGAGTGTAAGTGTCCATTATAAAAGGACATCTCTTAATAGAAACTAGCATTGTAAAATATCTAACTCATAGGTGGTTGATGAGGAGTCCAAACCTGAGAAGATTTAAATTTATTCAGTATGTATATATTTTATTAAAGTTAAAGTTTCTACTAAGGCAAAAGAGATGTTTTTCACAGGGTTCATTGTGTTGAGTCTCATTTAACCTTTTATTTGAGTGCAGCACTTGTGAAATTTTGAATCAATATCACTTGGATCACTCCTGGAGATTAAAAAATATGAAGGTGGTTTCAAAGTACTTTGTGTTTTGATGAGCTCTGAATGAATATCTGTCATACTAAACTGTAAATTTCTGATTAACTTTTTAGCTTTTGTTTGTATGTTTGCTTTTGTAGATTGGTTGGTTTGTGTTGTTTAAATGTTTGAATGATGGCAAAACCTTGGCCAAGTCTGACTGAAACATAGAGCTACAGGGTTGGGTAGAGAATAGTAAGAGTGTAGCGTTGTAAGAAGACATGCTGCTGAAGTGTCCTTGAGCATGACAGTGATGTCTTACCTGCCCCAGGAGAGCTGTTAGCAAGCTGAACATGACATTTGTGCTCCCTGTAGAGGATGGCACGCCTAAAGAGAATATCTGTATGAGATCAGTTAAGTACTCAATTAGGAGATTTTTGTTCACACAGGATGTGCCTGGTTAAATAAGGTTAATTAAGATAACCTAAAATTGGATTTATAATATATTTTCGTACCTATCTCACCCTCTGGAAGAGCAAATGCATTTTCCAAAGGTGCTTAAAGTGGCAATACTTGTCACTGAAAAAAGAAGAGACATTAAATTATGTAGGATTTAAATGTTCACAATATAACAACCATCAAAATGTTCAGTGGATTTTCACTAGATCTGAGCCGCATAGGTAAAATTCTTTGCATGCATAGCTTTCTGTTTATTAAATCCATGTATTATCCATTTCCCCATGCCGCAAAGCATGAACTGAGACAACTACAGGAACAAACCCCACATTGTTCATCCTCAGCTTCAAATTCCGATTTTCTCACTTCTGGACTTCAGGCTCTTCTTGACTTACAGTATTTGTCTTATTTAATGCATCAATAAACATCTCATGCATTTTTAAAGTAAAGTCCTCCATCAGGTTTCAGTTAATTGCCCTAATCAGTAGGCACAGCAACAACTGTTACATAAGTGAAGTACTGTGGAGTTATTAATGTGCTAGCGTACGGTAAAATAAGTAGTAACTCAATGCTTTGGATGAAATGCATGAAACTCATTACATAAACAGGTCTAGTGATTCTGCATGTGCACTTGAGCAAAAGGTGAACACTAGAGCCTGACTAACAGATTAAGGCTGACACAATATTGATTATTGATATTTGAAAGATAACTACAGTATCTTATATTTGTTTTTCATTAACTGTAAACAAATATTTTTTCGGTAAAATGTGAAAAAGATATGAAGGCAAGGCAAGATATTTTTCTGTCTCAAAACAGATTATTATTTAAATGACACTTGCTGTAGATATATGATATACAGAACATTTTAAACAGTAATCTACACTGGAAATCACATATTTGATAACTATAATTGAAAAACATTTTTTTGCATTTACTCATATACCTGTGATAAACACAAATATCAGCTGACATCAGTTGAGCTCTCATGTCTCTTCTTACTAAGGCTGATGTAGCAGATTTCCTAGATGCATATGCATGGTTTTTACACTGAGCTCTTCAAATAAATAAATACAAATATAAATACATATAACTATAAATAATAAATACAGCATAAACAAATATTATTAAAATGGCTTCTTTGGGACTACACAACATACCAAAATATGATGTATACTGAAATCCCATTACGTTATCATCAAGCAATTAGTAATTAATGATCAAAACAAACATGGATCATGCTGTTTTTAAATTTCGTCTCAGACAACTTAAGTAATGTGGTTTGATTCTGAAGCCGTCTCTGCAAAAGATAATGCTACTGAAAATGTGCTGCTCCTCATGAAACAGGATGACTTGGACTTTCAGTATGATATAGACTTTTACTTTTTTCAGCTGTAATTTAGATTGATATATACAGCAAACTGGGAATAAAACATTACCTTTAATTTTTTATGAGATTGTGTAAACAATTAATAAATTATATACTGTATATACTGTATCAATGCTTTCTGCTTTACAATAACAATATTTTTAGCTGTATTTCAGCTGAAATTCAGTTTATTTGGCACTATGAAATGCAGAAGCCTTTATGTACATGGGGTGGCTCTTACATGGGTTGGCTCTTTGTGAACAATCGGTTCAGGTGGACTGATAGCCCCGAGCTCAGTCTACAGTCTCATGCCCACGTGACTCTTTGATTTGATTCAGGATGCTTTGTTGGAGTCATTTGAGATCCCTAACACAGCCAGAATCGGATCATATCCCAGGTTTGCCTCTCCAGGACAACGCCCCTGGAGTCAGCCTTGTTGTATACAAACAAATATTCAAGAAAACCTGAACAAATGAGTAGATAGAATGTCAAATGCAGATGCTTCCATACGAGGTCACTGAATAATTTGATGAAAATGAAACATAACAATGTCAGATCATATTCTATGGCCTTCACAGTCACCAGATCTCAACCCAATTGAACACCTATGGGAGATTTTTTGACTGAGGTGTCAGACAGTGCACCAAGTGAGGGAATATCATTGTGGAATAAATTGTGTTTAATGTCTACAGCCCAGAAACTGGTAGTTTTTTATATGTATTTTATCATTTTGGCAGCTAAGGGCAAGTATGTGTACCAGCATTGTGTTTTTAAAGTGTACAGAGTGTGTTTAAAGAACGCATTGTGCTGTGGGAGCCATGACTAATGACAGACGGTCATTATGAATGACCCTGAAGGGGGCTCGGGGTTGCTTCAGGGCTGAACAGAGAAAAACACTTAGTCACTGGTGTCTGTTGTTGGCTTTGGTCTTCCAGGTTTTGATGACCGAGACACAGACCTGTTCTTGTGCGACACCAACACATGCAAGTTCGACGGGGAGTGTCTACGAATCGGGAACATGGTGACATGCATTTGCGACTTCAAGGTAAGACCTGTGATGTTTCTGTTTTACTGTTTTTTCTTTTGTTTGTTTCGTTTATTTCTTTTGAGGTATTTTTGGTGTTAATTGACTGTTCCCTGAACCCCCTCCCCTGAGGAGTGATAGCTTAGCAATTTCTCCACCTACAGAAGCGTTGTGCATACAGGGCTCTAATGGGCTCTAAGAATTCTACAGGCTGTGTATATTTTTATTTCCTGTCCAAACCCTAAACCACAAAACAAGAACAACAGCTGATACAATCTGCTAGCAGCTGGCAAAACTTGACAGTCGCCAGCTTGAATTGAGAAGCTTGCTCTTGTCTCTCTGTGCTGAAATCAGGGATCCATTGATTTTAAAATGACTAAGTAGTTCAAGTGGTTAATCTGGCACTGTTATGGTAAAATGCATATGCGCTGTGCGAGAATGGAAAGCGTAGCAACAGTAACTAAGGGGGGCGAGGCTTAGCGAACAGTCCAGTGAAAGAGCCTGCACGGTATGTGGGATGTTACGTATTCAGTAGTACAATATTTCTTGAAGCATTTGAATAATCTTAAGCCAGTTGATGATGTACACTACATCAACTCTTAGATAAGCACTTTCCTGTATTTGAGGGTTTGGAGTGTGAACAGACGATGGACAGAACTGTTTGATCTGTGTCTACTTTTAGAAAATACTTTTTATTTTGATTTCAACACGAAATCTAATAATAATAAAGATAATAAAGATTTAATAAGATCATATGTTGTTGTGTCTACTTAAAACTCGCACAGTGTGATTCACACAACTTGCAAGTTCTCTTCTAGATAAAAACACTCGCTGTAGATGTCAAAAACTTCATCATTAACAATGTAGTATGTTACTGGAACCATGTGCTGAGTTTAAATGCAACATATTTTTTAAATGAAACGACAGTAATCAACTGGATTGAAGTCCATTGTCCTGACTGGAGAGTACGAGCCCCGAGGGGAGGTGGTTGCATAGTATGAGCCAGCTTTACAGCGCCTTGTGAAACCCCATCTCACTGTCCTGGACCGCTGTACGCTGTCCACATTCATAAACAGCCCTGCCACTGATGAGACCAAAGACTAGAAGGCCCTCGTTAAGGGCATAAATCTAGGAAATTATGCTGCTCTTGATAATGACTCATACTTAACTTTATGACCAAACCTATAATATAAAAGGAGCAAACCAGTCAGCTGAGTATTGATTTTGGTATAACGTTTGCAAGCTTTGCCGACTGATATGCTATGCAGAGCTCTGGATAAATGAAGCCACTGAGATCTGAAGACGTTGCACGTGTTCTCATCCGTCGCTTTTATCAGCACGTCATCAGCGCAACCAGGCACTAGGCAAGCTGACACTCGATTGGTCACCAGCTTTTATCTCAATTTTGTACTTCCCTGGGAGCAAACGTTAACAGAGGCCTGTAGATAAATGACATTACAGCTCCATTCCTCTTCAGGAGATCTCACACTGATACCGCTGTCGCTGTGTACTGAGGCACTCTCTATGCTCTCAGAAAAGAGCAGGTCATACCACAATTTCTGGCTTAATACCACAGGATTGAGGTCAACTCAGCTATGCATCATCTCTTTGTCTTTATTTCATCAATCAAGGTAAACATGACCTTCCTTGCCTAGCAACTGTTGCCTTGTCCCGAAATAATCAGTCACTCCTAATTAATGTCAAATAAATAGATCCAAGATTTTTCCTTTTCCTTCTTGTCGACAGTTCATTCAAAACTGACAGAGGAGGCATGAAAGTTGTATAGATTATCATCCATGATGAATTTTCTTCATTCTAACAGAATCTATAGAAGCGTGCGCACACACTCACACACAAAAAACCCCAAGGAAGAGACATGGAAGGGGCTCTGTGAGGAGGAAGTGAGTTTGATGTGGTGGAATCAATGGACACTATTCATTGCCAAGATGCATTAGATTCACCTCACACTGACTCTTGAAAGAGCCAAGACTTTCACTCACTAACCGGAGTCAAACTACTATGAAGTAACATGCTGTCCTGTACCTGGAAATGCTTTTTTTTTGTGTCAGCTAACACCATACCCTGACTAATTCATCTCACAATAGCTGCTGGCAGAATCTATTGTTGCCAGTTTGGTTTTGTTAATGTCAGGTCACAGTGCCGATTCCCAAAGGGGTCGTCCATTCTAAAAATATGTGCGCTCATGGAGCTGTGGAACATTTCAATTAAAACTGTGCACCAAAGGGTAAATAGACATTTCAGGGTTTTTTTTTTTTTGTTTTACTGGTGCTTTGTGTTATATTGCTAGAGTTTTGGAGTTTCGAATTGCTTCTCATAACTACATATTGGACATGTTGATTTTCTGTTTACACAAAGCGTGACAGAAAGTCATAATCCAAACAACAAAACATGCATTTGTCAAGTTCTAAACATCTAACCCACTGTGACACCAGTTGTCTTGATTTACATTCATTCAGTAATATTTGTTTAGTGAACATCTAGGAAAAGATTGAGATGGTTGATAGATAACACTAACATTAATTCTAAAAAAGGGAATAAACCTTAATTTATACATGTAAGTGAATCAATATGACAATTTGCCCACGGTAGCTGAAATGACCAAATAATCATTCAAATTAAATGCATGAGTTTGGTGCAAAGAAATGAAATATTAACAAAAATACATGACCAAAGCATCTGATCAAATACAGTATGTGCAAACATGACTTTTGATAGTCAGTAGGCAGAAAAGATATACAGCGATTCTTTTTGAAAGGCGTTCACGTCACAAGGGGAAGGGGGCTGGAAAACACTGTGTGTGGTTTTTGGAGGGATGTAGCAGCTTTGTTTACAAACTAGATGTCATGTTGGAGCAGATTGTGTGTGGAACATCTGTAAAAGCTTCTCAGGAATTTTAAGGAGACTTTCCAGATGAGTGGGAGACAGATGTCAACACAGCAGATGTAATTAATGTGATGGGTAATTTATGTCGCAATTATAGCTCGATGTTGCTGACTACAGGCCTTCGTCAAAAAAATACTTTTAGTTTTTCAAAATAGGTCAGATTTAGCAGATGTGTCAGCAAGAAAGTTCAGCCAGAAACTGCTAATTATTTTCTGTGGCTGACGCCAGTGACTTCACACCGACTGAATTGTTTTGTAATACACCTGGTTCACAGTCAAGACATGTATGGCACCAGGAATGAAGCCTGTAACCAAGTGGGATAAATTTAGGTTTGATCCCAGAATGTGTCTGATTTGTTTGGAATGTTTTGCAGAATAAACAAGACAAATACACCCAATTTTATGTAATGATTGTGTTTCTGCCATTTTTGGCTCATGGTGATGTTGCCTGATCTCCCAGTCCTGTTTCAGGCTGGAGGCTCGTGGGGAGGATGCTTACAGCAGAGCGGTAGAGGGCATCCAGCTTGTTAAGGATTTTCCTCAGTTCATAACGCCACGTTTGTTGTTACTGTGTAGAAGAACTTAATCTTTTTTATTTGATACAGAGTCAGGCACACAAAACTGTATGCACATGAATGAACAGTAAAGACTTCAGAAAATATCCGAAACCAGAATTCCTGTACTGACTACAGGAACAAGGTCTCAGCCTCATTTAAAACGTATTACAGAAAAATATCTACCAAAGTGCTTAAATTGCAATCAAATTGAAATAAAAAGGCAATAAAATCAACGCAACTTACAGAATTACATGCCTCGTCCTTCTGGCTGCCTCAGACACACAACAGCTCTAAAGATTGTATATAATTCTCTTGAAATAATGCAATATGGATTCATGGTAAATGAACATTGCAGTCACAAAAAGTCACACACAAAAGTTTAACTCACCAACACGAACTGTCCTCATCAGAAAAATGACATCATTGGTCACTCACTCACGCTCTGGGTGAATAGTCTGATTTTGACAATGCAGACAACTATTCACATTCCTTTTCTTGCCATTGGTCAATGTTGGTTTCTTTTAACCATGTCCTTGATCTTTCCCTAACTTTAATCAAGTAATTTTAGTATCCTAAACCTAAACCTTCCTTACACAAAACCTATCTTTACAATATGGCAGAGATGTTTTTCTACTCGGATACAATAAATCTCACATAATTAAATAGCTTAATATGGTTGTCAAGTCATTGAGATGTACTGTTATTGGGTAATCTCTATCATTTCTCCTTATGGAGTTCTTGTGTTCACTTATTCTCTGTTTCAATGATGCACATGATGTCTTACCAATATAGGCTAACCCACAAGGGCATTTGATCATATAAATTGAATTGAGAAGTGGAACATGTGATGATATCATTGATAGTATACGTTTTGTTAGTATGAGGATGAGTAATAAGTCGTTACACTTGACTGTATTATTTTCATTGAGCACATCCTTTGCCACATTTGTAGCAGCCATTTGTAAGAGGTTTTAACAAGGCTTGTGCACTTTCTCACTGATTTTACACTAGCATGTACAAGGCTATCTCTGAGATTATGTCTTCTTAGATAGACTATCAATGGTGGTTCTTTCACGTACATGGACATTTCTGGATCTGATGATAATATGTGCCAGTGTTTTTTAATAATAGATCCCAGTCTATGGCAGCAATAATGCCCAACATCCTCTAGTACCAGCTTCTCAAATGTGAGAATTTGCTGTTTTTCCATGTCTTTCACTATAGTAAATTGAATATCATTGGATTTTGGACTAATGATCAGACTAAAGAAGACATTTGATGACATCTTCTTGGGCTCTAGGAAACTGTGATGGACATTTTTCACTATTTCCCGATGTTTTGTAGACACATTAATTAATTGATTAATTGAGAAAATAATCAGCAGATTCATTGGAAATTAAAATATATGTTAATTGCAGACCTAAACTGCTGAATTATGAATCACCGATTAATTGTACCTGTCCAGACTTAAGGTCCTGACTCCAAAACGGACGTGTATGTAGACAGCAGGACAGTAGACAGTGGACGTGGTTCTGCAACTAATGCTTATTTTCATTATCGATTAGTCTGCCTATTATTTTCTCAATTAATTGATTAATAGTTTTGTATAAAATGTCAGAAAGTAGTGAAAAATGCCTGTTATAATTTCTTAGAGCTCATGGTGACGTCTTGTTTTGTCAGATCAACAGTCCAAAATCTGAAGAAAGTTGGTTTACTATCATTTATGACACAGACAAGCTTCAAATCATCACATTTGAGAATCTGCAACCAGAAAAATTCTTGCATTTTTGCTTGAAAAAATGAATACAATGATTATTCAATAATTAAAATAGATGCAAATTAATTATCTGTCAATTGACCAATCAATTAATCATTAAAACTGTAGCTGATATTACATTAAGGGTCTGCATATGTGGACGTTCTCCACGTCATCCATGCCGCTCCTCGTGAGCATGGGAGGATGAGTATATTTACTCAATGTGGGCTCTCCCACGTGGACTGGTAAAGTAGAATCAGAGCTGATGTAACATTAGTTCACATAAAAGTGGTTTATAGTCATTCTTTCCTGACATCCTAATACACATTCAGCATCATAATTTACATTCAGTCAGCGTAGCATATTTATTGACTTTATGTAAGAGAACTTAGGATAATGTTGACAGCACATTTGGTCTTCAATATGCGCCCTGCTGCTTGTTTGATGTGGCTACTATTCGCTCTAATGTCTGACCTCAAATTGCTCTCCCGCTTTTCACTGCCGGAAGCTGTCTAATGTTGGGTTGTGATGGCTGGACTGCTGAAGCTCACAGCACTTCAAAGAGGGATGAGCGCTAATGTGAGTTCATATGCTGTTGATGGGTGGGTGTGGAAGGGCAGCGCATCCTTCATATTGCACTAAACAAGGACCGGTGAAAATGCGTCGGTACATACCTTTCAAATCCACACACACACACACACACACACACATCCCAAAAAAAGCTTGCAGAAACACAACTGGCCCGCCCTCTCCAACTTCCTCCATCTTCCTCTCTGGAACTCTCCTTCCGCATGCACATAAACACACAGCCATGTAATACAGAATGTAAACTAATGAAATACCTACTGTTACACACACATTCACACAGACCCAGGTGGTACTGACACCAGCTTCTGATGCAGACCCCATTCCATATATTTGCATTAATTTATCATCCTTTTATCCAGGGCCATGTGAACAGACTGGGACCCAGTTTTTGAATAATGGTGAATTTATTTCCTGATGCAGGGCCCATATAAAAGGCCACACTCGGATGCTATAACAGCAGGGACCCTGACAATGATGATGATAAGCATTCAACTGTGACTAAGGTGACAGAACGTAAAATGCCAGCCTGGTCTCAGGGCTACTTATCAGTCTTTTTATAAAAACTGAATGCACTTTGGTTTTTCACACTGAACAAAATCAGCTACTGAAACTGATAGCGAGTGGTAATGAGATCGTTGTGGAGGGCTCTCCAGTTTATTTTGAAGTCACAGCTAAAGATCAAAGATGGACGGATTTGCCCTACTTACCCAAAATAAGCCATTTTTGAACAACCTTGATTTTGTGTGAT
This sequence comes from Thunnus albacares, assembly GCF_914725855.1. Taxonomy (NCBI): domain Eukaryota; kingdom Metazoa; phylum Chordata; class Actinopteri; order Scombriformes; family Scombridae; genus Thunnus; species Thunnus albacares. Next base: position 25,553,469 of record NC_058116.1, read on the forward strand.
TTGTTTATGACCTAATTTACCCTCAAGGTAGCCTGACCCGTTATTTACGAAAAAAAGTTATGCAAAGTTTCTCCCTAGCATCCATCGTTAGTTTAAAATCATCTCATTAATTAACATTCACATCTATGTGCATGTCCTCCACTTGCACATTGGCCTTCTGCACATTCATGTACAGTTTATCGTGTCTCATCTGTCATATAATTTGCTTGATATTGTTTCATGTGCTTGTTATTATTAGTGTTTTTTTTTCTGTATTGAGATAATTAAAGCACTGGAGGAGGCATTTGCACATGTATATTTTATTAGCAATTTGCGACATAACATGGCACATACAGTACATCCAGCTTGTAACTCTTGATGTGTGTCATCACTGCTTACTGTGGCTTTTTTCACACTGTACTACATATGATAAAATTTAAAGGCGTATATTTCATTTTAAATTTGAACTGGTGATGGTTTTGACTGGTGAATAAAGTCAATTCAGTGTTGTTCCAAGTAAGCAAATGAATGTATTCTTCTTTTAGAATAAGATTAGTACTGGATTATTTCATCTTCCTGTATTTTGCATAGCTGAACCCTCTTTCAACATGACCTGCATCTCCTGCTATCTTCAGACTTCCTGCCAATACTTCTATCCTCTCACTTGTTTTTGTTTTTTTTTTTCAAATCACTTCTCTTATATTGTATCCTCTTGTTAGTGTGTTGGCGCTTGTAGGAGAGTTGTGAGCCCTTAAGGTCTTAATCTGAGATTTCTTCTACCACTTTAAAGGGCCCTTTACACTGTGTGATTCTGGGCTGTCTGAGACCAAACGACCAACGTGGTAGTCCTACAGTAAATCGCACTGTGAGACAAGTCAACTGACAACAGATTTGGCAAACAAAGACAGTCTGAGGCAAAATTTTGACAGTGTCAGAAATTTAAGACCAAATTCTCACAATGTGACTGCTGCTACAACCCACGTCTACACACCAATCAATCAGAATATGACATATTTTGTAAGTGCAGTTTATTGAATAAAGTTTTGGGGGAAAAAACACCTTATTATCCTTATTAAACATCCATAGCACACACAAACTGAAACGATGGAGGTGACTTTGCTGCATTTTCGAATCATCAGAACAGCGCAAATTTATGACACAAGCTAATGACATGTCTCTGTCTCTGTTTTTTTTCTATTTACATTGTCGTACCACACTTCGCCACACATTCAGCACACAATCAGAAATGCCTCAAATTGATATTATGCAGTCTGACACAGATTGTGACCAAGATTTAATTACAGTATAGCAGGCATCTCGCAGTGTAACATGCAATAAAACCTACATGATCTTTGTTATCACACAGTCTAAAGGCGGCTGAATGTAATAGGTTAAAGCATTTTCTTTAGGCCTCTGAATGCTTAGAACTACTTTCTACTGAAAGATACTCCAAACTGCATGAAAATTGCAGGCGAGAATATAGCAGAAGAAGGGAAAAGTTCAGGTCTTATTTATTATGGAAAGAAGAAAATTCTATTTGCATCCATCGTCCAAACCTTAACACATTAAACCAAAATGATCTGCATGGCCAAACACAAACCGTGAGAAAATATGTCAGCTTTATTTAATTTCGGTTAATTAATCCTTGTTCTTGCAGGTGTCTGTGGTTGGGCACAACCACATCTTGCCGTTGCCTTTGATAAATGTGCCAATAGACGAGTTATCACAGGAAAGAATTTTCTGAGCCACATATCTGTGTATTAATATGTGAGAGTGTGCCGTTAAACCGAAGTCAGTGTTGATGGAGTAATTGAATATTTCACACATAATATGGATCAAAACCTAATGACATAATTAGGCTTGTGTAAAATGTGACATAACTGCTATGTACTTTTTATTACACAGTTAGTTTTCTCACCTGACGGCACAAAACCGGCTTTAAAACCGGTTTTAACAGCATGTATAAGCTACGATAATGTGCAACAATATTGTGCTGAATTTTTGTCATGCATGTTGGAAGCCACACATGAAGTTTATTGAAAAAATAATAATTATAATAATAAACAAAATATTTTTTCTTTGTCTGTACCGCCATGTGCTGCTGCTACCACAACACTTGGAAGGATGAGGTGATCTTCTTTTTTCTAGAGTGGTCAGGTGCAGAGCGCTTGTTTTCTCCTTCTGGGAGACCTCTCTCTCCTCCATGGTTCTGCCTGCTGCTGACAGCATTGCTCTCGATACCCATCGCTTTGATGTGACAGGTTCTTCTATAATTTTAGGGCTGTAACTAGAGATATTAGAAGCATTATTGATTATTCTCTCAACTAATCAATTCATTGTTTTGTCTATAAAAAGTCTATGAAAAATATCTATCCCAGTTTCTCAGATTCCAAGGTGACATCTTCAGACATCTTGTTTTTTTTCTGACCAGCAGTCCAAAACCCAAAGATATTCAGTTGACAATGATATGAAACAGAGAAAAGCAGCACATCTGCATAATTTAAGAAGCTGGAACCAGCAAATGTTTGGCATCTTTGTTAGAAGTTGACCCAAATGATTTATCAATTATCAAAATAGTTAGGGCTTAATTTTCTGTTGATCAGTTAACTGACTAATCGTTTCAGTTCTGTGTCATTTTATGAAATGCTGAAAATCTCACCCATTAGCAGCCTTGTCTGTAGCACTGTCTGGTTTTCACTAGTGAAAAAAATACAGCACCTTGCTGTCACAGTTTTAAAAAATGACAGGGGGCTACCCAATTATCTCTAATTTCTGGATTGTCAAATGTCTTTGTGTCTTATTTTTTTTTTAATATGTCACAAGCTACATGTGTGTTTAATTTAATTTGGTTGTGTTTTCTGAATTGCTCCATTTTCTGCATTGTTGTGTTATCTGATCGGTTGATTTGTTTTGTGAAATACAGCAGTGATGAAAGTATTTTGTTATTAGTATCTCAGGGCTGCCGTGCAGTGCACTGTATATTATCATATTAGGTTCTGATTAGGCGATTCTAATCACAACCTGATTATTGTCTAATTAGAATTAGAATAACAAACCAAGATGGGACTTAAGGCCAAAATACACTGCCGCTGAATGGCGCCCATCGAAACAGCCACCCCTACTGTTTTCTATGTGCAACCCCCATACTGGCGGCGGTTAGGTGCACACCGGCGCCCCGCGACACTTCACACTACTGTCCTATTTCCAGCCTCGCTGCCCTTGAAAAAGTGCTTTTACTTACTATATACTAGTTTGTTGCTTTCTTTTCACTGTGCCTGTATGTACATACAAGGCAAAAATTAATTAATTGTTGGTTGATCTGCTGCTTTCAAAACATAATCTCACTTCTCAGATTATTAATTTGTCAAGTTATTAATCATGACAACAATAGGCAACTCACCCATGGCCCTGTACTTATAGAACTGGAGTTACATCCAGGTAACTACTATGTCTTCCTGTTGATGCACTGCAGCGCAACGCTTCCTATAGGAGCAAAGGGGCGGCGCAGTGTTTTTTTCACCTTAAATGTACTCAACGGAGGGTGCTCCTTTATACCTCAGCTCTAACACTATACAGTATATGATACACATTTGTCAATGACAAAATTAATTTCTACCACATTTGGACTTTCAATTGCCTGTTACATTGACTTACTACACTTACTGCTTTACTTAGTGAAGGCGGAGAAGGGAGACTTCGGGAGGAATTGTGTCGGGCGTCTCTCCTGAAAAGCGGAGCATCTGTGTCAGCTCCTCTGTGGCTCTGGCTGGCCTGTCAGACACTATTACAGAGTAGCCTGTCTCTTGTGACTCGGCTGGGGAGACTCCGCAGGGACTGGCGGGCTAGGCCCTAATCAAGAGAAGACTGCCAAGCGGTTAAACAGCAGACGCACAAGCCAGCCACCTCCCAGTCTCCCTCTATATCTCTCCATCTTCCCGTTGTCACAGTAACTCCCATCTCTTCCATTATTCTCTGTCTGTCTTTTTCTCTCCCTCGCTTGTCCAAATAGCTCACCCTCCCTTGTCTCTGTCCCCTGCTACTCTCTCTTTGTCTTCACTTCTATTATAAGGACTTGACCAGTGTTTGTAAACATGGCAAGGCATCATGGGAGAAGAGTTTTCACTTACCCAGACAAGGCTACACAATCCTCTGTCCAGGGGGTCTGTGAAATACAACACAGTGTCAGGCATCGGACAGATTTGTTGCCCTGACGGCACTCCTCAGAGATCTATTATTAGTTAGTTAGCTGTTTTTTTTCCAGTCACCTTCTCTGACACCGATTGCTTCTAACTGGTATAGTGTGGCATGGCTTTGCCAAAGTTTTACAAACGAAATTTTGCTGTGCACTTTGAAACTTTTTTTTTTTTGGTTGACTCTCTCTGTGAAAGTCAGATATAATTGGAACTGAAAGGAAATTGACGCCAACTCTGTCGGTGACCATTATCTCTGACACACCAACCACACCACTCCTTTTGTTCCTTAGTGAGGCATCAAGAGGGTTTTGGTTGGCCCTGATTCCCACATGAAAGAAGGTCAGTCCCCCAGCATGACGCTAATAATCTGACTAACACCTGTTTCAACACAATGACGCAGAAGAAACAGGTTCAGCTAAATGGGCTAAACATGTTTTATCCAAATTTGGCTTTGTCCCCCTATTCTCCCTAACAACATAGGTCTCCTGTGTTGATATGAAAGGATGAATGTTTCTATCGGGGACAGGAATTTATTTGACTGCTTCTGACAATTTTTGCCTAGCCACCTGACTACACTAACAGTTGCATTTTTTCTTATTTCATTTAAGAACACAATGAATATGGATGCCTAGACCTAGTCTTGTTTCAAGATGCTGAACTTTAGAAAATTCCTGAAATAAGGGAAATTACACTGAGGACAGACAGGTGAATAATCAACAAGAACATTTATTTAAGGATGAATGAGATTAAAAAGTCTTAGGAAAGCTAATTCTAAGCAATTTCCTCGGTTAATCTGCAGCACAATAATGGATTAATCATTAAATGTTGTAAAACACAAAATGCATACAGTATTTTTCCTTGATGAAAGCTTTAAATGATTCACATAGGCGGGTTTTTGCAGCACAGCTGTACAGTATTACAGTATCTGAATCATATTAAAATGAATAATGCTGTCACTCAAATTGCTCCTGCTCTCCCTGTTTAGTGTTCAATAAATGGGTAAACAAATGTAAAAAAAAAAAAAACAAAAGAAAAGGAAAGAAAAAGGACAGATAATATTGCATGAGAGGGATATGATCAAAGAATAAGCAGCCACTGTAAACTTGCTTTGGTAAAGAGCTGGAGAGCATCTGTACGGGAAATCTGTTCAATTGCTGCACCAACATGGGTGGTAATGTTCTGTGCATTACTGATTAACATATTTTTATAAAGATAGAGTAGATTGATGATATTTTTGTGTTTTTTAAAATTTTATTTGATAATTCTTTGCTGTTACCAGAGCAGAAAAAATAAGCACATGAATATGTGATTCAGTTCTGCCCCAGACCTGGATCTCATTGGAGAGTGACTCAAGGGGAAACCTGTTACAGCAGTCTGATCTAAATAGTTCAAACTGAATTCACATTCATTATCATCAAACACAATATTTGTGTGTTAAAAGTCCCATTCTCCCTCCCCTGCACCAGGTCATGTCACGAGCGCTGCACCAGACATCAATCTCATGACGCAGGGCCAGCTGATGGAAAGAAACAGGGCGCATCAAAGACACAGAGGAATCTTGGACGAGAGCGTCTGTCTCTTGTCATGAGCCCCAGATGCTCTCTGCCACCACCATAAGCACTGAGACGTCTCTGTCAGAGCTGATAAAGCTGCAGCTTTGATAAGTGCGAGAAGGCATAAGTAAAGATTGTGCAGGGGTCTCAGTAACTGAAGACAAGTCATGTGGAAAGCAAACGCAGTACACAGTACGGGCCGAGCAGACAGAGGGTTTCTTCAGGGTTACTTCATCAGAAGTAGAACGTGCTGGGCGGTGCCGCCTCCATCCTCTGAGGCTAGCCCTAGTTTTGTGGAGATGTTTATTATTGATAGAGGTGGATGATAGCCTTGGGATGAATTGCATAATCTAGAGCCGCCCCTAATGGATACAGGAAATGGATCAGGCTATCAGTCAGGTCTCTGTGGATGAGGGATGTGCTTGTATTCGTATGTGACTCTCTTTACGTATGCATGCATGTGTGTGTTGTTAAGGCTGGGCAATAGTGTAGTGCTGTCAACTAACACATATTGCCAATCCCTAATAGTGTATTTTGTCTTGATGTGATTATTGAAAGGCAGCTTTTAAATACACAAGAAGAAAAAGAAATTATATGAACACAGAAGGTTGTGGTGTTTTCCCAGTAGGAGTCTATAGCGCACGATATTGAAATGTAGACAGACACACTGGAAAAACCCTGCAGTCTCAGAGGAATGGTCTGTGAAATGTCAGGTGTGTTTACACTACTTTATAAGCCACGCTTTAAATAGATTTGAAATCAGCCTGAGCACAATTTTTGTTCCTGTGTTTGCTCCATATTTAGATAAAAAAGTTCAAGTATAAAAGATCAAGTTATCCGATACAAATTAATGAAGCTAGAGCATCTCAACATCTCTGACTGCAGCTGTATTTGTCTAGTCACCCTACATACGTGGGTGTGGTCTTATAATGCCATATTATACTCACCAATAACACTAAAATAAGACCAAAACCAGAGTAAATTAATTAATGTAAAACAAAAGTATTTTACACAGATATAAATATACACCAATGAACTCATTGCATTTTACTGTAATCGTCCTCAGTGTCACATCTTCTCTTATACAGTACACATTCACGGTCTTTAGCTAAAATTGGAATCAGCTGAGTTTGGTCTTTTTATTTTGTATATATTTAATTCAGTCTTTTTTTAGATGTGGATAGGTATACAATATGCAGAATGCCGTCTAAATTGATTTTGTGCTGTGTTCGGTTTAGAACTGAAAATAGTATGTGTAACATGGGATGTAAATATGCAGTTTTGAGTTTGAGTGCGAAAACAATTTATATTATTTTGTGTCAAAGCCACAAAAAGTTATCCACAGTTTATTTCACATAGACTAATGTTGTACTGACTGTGTGAAGCGTCTCAAAGTTGAGAAATGCATGTATGTGACTGTAAAAACTTTAAGGTAAGCAGTCATATTTTCAGGTTAAATAAGTAGATTATTTTGATGCATTGAGTCAATAAAGGGATCTCAGCTACATTTAAAGGATGTAGCTTATGATTTTCTATATTTTTCTTATTGTGAACAAATCTCATACGCAGGAGCCAAACCAACAATCAAGTGATCCTACTTACATGTATTGTGTGTGTATCCAAAGCCTGATATATCTTATTCCTCTGTGCCGTAGACTACGGTTGTTGTCCAAAAACTATTAAAAACATGTCAATGAGCCACACCTTTTCACTGGGTGACACGTTCCTTCACCCTGATGACAGTGGTTACAGTAGTTTGATTAGAAATGGCTCCGAAGACTAATAACAGCGATCACATTTTCAGTCTCAGGAGAGCAGTTCCTTGTATAGCAGATGCACATTCATTCATTGTAAATCTCTAAAAGAACTTTAGTACAAAGTCAAGAGGTTGTGATATATAGCACAACAAGCTCAAGAAAACTGCATTTCTGCGCATGCCTTACACAGAACTACTCTCCTGAGACTGAAAATGTGATGGCAGTTATTAGTCTTTGTTGTCGTTTCTAAACAAATTACTGTAGCCATTGTCTTTGGGGCAAAGGAACATGTCACCTAGTGCAGTGTTGTGGCTCATTGATGTGTTTTTAATAGGTTCTGGACAGCAATGGAGGTCTACAGCACAGAGGGATAAGATATATTAGACTTTGGATACACACACAATACTTGTAAGCAGATTAGTTCATTGTTGGATCAGATATGCACATGAGATTTGTTGACAATAAGAAATACAGAAAATCGACAGCCTTATCCTTTCACAGCTGTGCACACTCACACAGGTTCACTTATTCAGACTGATTAGACTTCTGCTCAGGTTAAAGTTGGGGCGGACATTACTGGAATTACAAACCAAGGAGAAAGAAAAAGGTGTAACTCTCTCACTCCAACAGGTGCAGCAAAATGAATGAGAGCGTAAAGAGATGTCAATCAAGCCCAGTCTGTACACGCCCACACAGACCTCTGAAGAGGTCTAATCAGGCATGATAAGTGAAAACATCTGTGTGGGTGGACAGTATATGTGTGTATGTGGGGCTCTTAAAGAAGATACAAATACTCTCAATGATGGAGGACAAATAAGAAAGTAAAAGCCTAGGGTATCTGTATCTACTGAGCAATATACGCAGGAGACATCTTAGCTAAGAGTCATAACATTGTGCTGTCTAATGACATCTGCTTGTAAAAACACTTACAGGAAGGAGAAAAACTGACTGAGAAACACCAGAGGACATACAGTACCATGCTTATCTGAAATATAGTTTCCTTCATATATGACTGAAACTGTCAAATACTGTCAAATATTCATGTTGAATGCTCGACATCTAAAATAATCTTTTTCTGAGTCCGCGTTAAATGTCAGACCACTAGTTATTCTGGTACAAGCAGCCAGTCTGCTGTAATTAACTCTGTGACCCGACAGAAATTATAATATTCTGACGGATATTATTTTCAACCAGGAAGTTGAGTCGATGAAGAACAACTCTCTCAATTACCTTACTTGCAAGTGGAAGTCTGAAGATGTCTGTAGTTAGATTGCTAATTCACCATCACTATTTGTTTTTGCTTTTTTAAGAGAGATTTCATCCCCGCTGTCTTGGAGGCACCGAGACAAAAACCTAGTTTCAGTATATTCATATTTTTAACAGCAAACTAGAAATACCATTAAAACGTTTTTGCAAAAGGAGTAAGAATTGGATTAAGAAAATAAGTGAAAGTTATGTTATTAACTACAATTTTCTGCAGTAGTGATATTAATGACATTGATCATAACTGTGGTTATTTGCAGCTTCAGTTGCATAAATGAGAATTCTGATATTTACAAACCTTTGATATTTGATATTTGCAAACCTTCAGTCAGGAGTACAGGCAAGATTCAGCTGTCGATTGATGGTGATGCTTTGCTGAATGAACCACATTGTTGTAGGTAACTATTGATTCTTTATAGATGGCATGATGCATCTCAAGTTTGGTTTTGGCTGCTAAACTCTTACACAGAGCTACCTGATCACAGGGATGTTTTATTACATCATTTCTGTTTTGGCCTGAGTGGAGCAACATTGTTAGTGTACTTTCAAGGTTACTGTTTAAAGTATTGATCACTTGGGATCATTTGGTGTATAGAATTTCCCAGGTAAATAAGTGGCTCAAGTGGGCATTTCAATTCTTTGTATGTGCCTAAAGCTGTGTTTATTTATTTATTTATTCTTTTATGTTTGTTTTTGTTTTTGTTTTTTTGTGAAATACCATGTAATGGGCAGAAAAAGTTCATACCAAACACCAGGAGTGTTTCGAGGTTTAGTGGATATTGAGAGCTTAGCCCAGAAACCTGTGGATTAATGGCCAAGGGTCGAGGGACAGATAAATACTGCAAATGTAATACATTGTGAACAGAATACATGTAATACATAGTGTGAGCATGCTTTGCCTATAAAACAGCACCGATTCACCTCAGTACGCCTGCAAACAGTTTATCACAGTACTCGGCAGGTCGGTTGTTCCCGCATCTTTTAGAAGTTCCCACAGTTCTTCTGTGGATTTAGGCGTCTCAGTTGCTTCTGTCTCTTCATGTGATCCCAGACTGACTCTATGATGTTGAGGTCAGGGCTCTGTGGGGACCATGCTGCAGGACTCCTTGTTCTTTTTGTTGTTGAGTTCTTGACTCTAGCTGTATGTTTGGGGTCATTGTCATGCTGCAGAATAAATTTGGGACTGATCAGATGCCTCCCTGATGGTACTGCATTATGGATAAGAATCTAAACATCCAAAGTGTCAAAGAGTTTTGCACTGTACTGTGTATAGTATACATCTGAAAAGACTGCTTTAAAGCCAAATATGTTCCCACCAGCCTGAACTTGAGTTTACTAAATTAAACACAAATTCTTGTGGTATTTCAGCCACACAGACATCACTGAAGCAATTAGGTATTCTCCACAATAATTCCTGCTATCATCACCATTTGACAAAAAAATCAGCAGAGGTAAAGGGTATAAAACATAAAAAGGTATAAAAAATTGATGGAGTTTGATGTGGACACAACTTACCTCTCTTTTGTCAGCTTTTTCATGCAGTTAATTGACTGTTGTTCTCGCTCTTTCAGTATATTTTACGCTTCTGTTTATACATGTGTCTGACTCTCCACTTTTTGTCTCTCCTTCTCTGACCTCCTGTTGGTGATCTGATTATCTGTGTACAATCTTGTCTCGGTAAATCAGCAACTGTAAGCAGCAAATTAGGGTTTGTTTTGATAGACTCTTAAACTCCCTTGTACTGTCACCGTACGGTTATCAGTTCAAGCATCGTCGTCTCCTTTTAAAAGACGTAACAAATCGAACCAGTTTAAGCTTTCATGTAAGATTTTGTGCACACCTCACCCTTCCTCTGATGTCTCTACATCAACTGTCCTAATGTGTTACTGTCTGGAAAGTGCGGCTGCAGCACTTGAGCCTTCGTCTGATAGCTACTGCACTGCAGGCTTCTCAGGCACACGATGTTTTTTGCATTAACCAAGGAGTCTTTTCATTTCATGAAACATTTGTTTCATATAAAGGTGTCAGAAACAGTGTTACTGAAAACATTTTTTGAGTCTGTAGATTTGTTTTATTGCTCAGAGACACAGTGCCACTAGATAATAATGTGCTTTTGCTCCCTCAAAATGTATAATTTACTCTCTTTATGTTTTGGTGTCCCTTGAATAATGACATTTACAGAGTTGGAAATAAACAATTAACCAATTGATTGATTGTTGTGAGTCATTATATGTTGTTGTATTGCAGCAGTTACACTTCAGATTCTCAAATTGGGAAATCTCTCCCTTTCAATTTGAGTTTGGTCACCACATCCTTACCAGATACCATAATCCCAGTGTGGGAAATACAGAGGGTGACTAATAGCAAGAATCAAAAAAGACGTCCTTCGTGTTCAGCTTGTACACTGCCTCGCACACTGTCTAGAACTTGCAGTGAAAGATTCGCTCAAAGAAATGGCTGGCTGCAATAACTTTGAATTTTTCATTTCAAAGTTGTACTCAGTCTGTCATCAGTCAACAAGGATTACTGCAGGAGTTTTCCTACACTGGCACATAACTTTAAAACAGCCAGCGAAGCCTCGTCATGCAGTTATGTTGAGAGACAGAAATACAAAGGGCTGTGGAAGCACCTGACAGTGTCAGGGTTTGTACAAGATTTGGCCTTGATGAAAAACGTCGAAAAGCTTGTCTCTTAAACTTAAAAAGGTGAATTAATTAATATATTTGATCTCTGTGCCGCTCCACTCTGCATATTTAAAAAGTCCAATAAATGAAAACTAATTCATATACTAATTAAAAGTCCTCTATTTATCTCAAGGATTTTTTTAAAGGTCCTTAAACAATCCTTATATCACAGAACAAATAAATAAACAGACCAATAAAAAAAAAAAAAAAACACAAAATGTTCTTGTATAGTTACTTTGATAGTGGTGGATGTATGCCTGTATTCTCTTTTGGAAGAACCGCCCACGGCACCAGGACCCCTGGATTGTCACAAGGTATTTCGCACACCAACAAACAGGCGAAGGTGCTTCATCAACTATATACTTTATATATGCAGATTTTTATTTCATAAAGAAAAAAACAATCTACAATATTTTATTTCATAAAGAAAAAACAATCTGAAACAACATTTAAAAGTACAAAAACGTGTGGGAGAGGATCAAAACAATGAAAATCTGAGCATGATACTGATATATTTACATCTGATATGAATTCATATGAAACATAAACACAACAGGAAAATAATACAATTGAAAAAGAAATCACCATGTACAAGTGTGCAAGGAAAAAATAAGTGATGCTTTCATTTTATCCATGAGGTAGATTAAACTACTTGTCCACCCCTGAATAAATAAACATGTTTTGTCTCACAGTCCGCATCACAGTCTGAGTAGTCCTCTAATAACATGGTTAGAAATTGCTTTCTTATAATGTAGTCATGAAGTTGCTTGCAGCCCATTTCACTGGGGAGGTGTCGGGCCTAGGAGGAAAGACTGACCAGGCGAACTGGTTGGGAGACTGAAGGTAGTCTGGTTTGCCCCCACATCTCAGATTTGTTCAGTGATTTATATTCATTTGAGGTGGAACAAAATGGCTATTCGGTCTGATTACCAGGCTATGCATATGAGGCTGTAGAGGAGACTGGAAGAGTGCCGAGTGTGGAGTTGAAAATCTAACAGTCCTGTTGACTTCCATAATCTCCGAGTGACTCAGGAAGGGTTCACGACCGGTGGAAGAGGAGGGCACCTGCTCTACTTCTTTAGGTGTACTTCACTGATACACAAACAGTATCAGCTTCATATGTCTGTGTGTAACTCCTCAGATAGCTTTGTATACACTCAGACATTTCAAAGGAAGGATTTGAAGGTAATAAACTGTTGTGTAGCACCGTAGCTCTGAACCAAGATCAGTGGATTCCATCCTCTTGAAACACTTTTCTGCAACCCCCAGAAAATGTCAGAGTTGTCATTGAAATTCATTCTATATGCCACACATGCTGATGAAGGGATAGCTGTGTAGTGAAGCTTTTCATACCCCTGTTTTATGTTGTGGTAGAGCCTGATATTCTTGCACAGGAAGGTTCCCAAGAGTGTCCTTCAGCTGAATGAAATCCCTTTTCAGCAGTTCTGAGCCACTGACTGTATTAAGGAGGATAGTGAGCAGGACCACACGCACAGTGATTCTCCTGAGATACATTCGAGTAAAAGTTGTTGAGTTCGCGTTGTGATACTAGTTGTATCATGTAGGCAGCAGCTTTCCTTTTTGTTGGCTTTTGAAAGAAAGCTTGAAAGATAACATGATAGTGTGGCAGACCTTTTTTCACAGCAGGTATTTTGACATGTCAAAGCAGGAAAAGCACAGGTGTGGTTAATAACATTAATAATGGCAGAAGCCCATTTCATTTTTCATGACCCTGGTATAGTGCCTGCTAGTTTACCAGTACAGCTTTCCATGGACACTTGAATGTAACTGAGCCATTGTTAAGGTTATTAGTTCCACCTGTGCTTTTCCTGCTATGACATGTCAAGATGTCTGCCGTGTAAAAGGTCTTCAGTGCGGCAATTTGTCTGTGAGCTTGGCAATATACCTTAGGCTAACATTATCTGGGTTAGCATTAATGGCCCACACTGCTGTATAGGCTCAATCCACTTTTGACCACTACAACCTCATCCCACCCACTCCACCAGTGTTTGCATGCTTGAGTGGGTTTGTTTTAGGGTGATGCTGCTGATATTAATGACTGAAAGTTTTAAAAATCTGCTAAAATATATTGGTATTATTGACCATAAATACAAAATATAAAAAGCATTTTTAATTAGGATCCTTTCAATCAAAAGTTATTACAGTTTTGGTCACAAAACTTTAATAACCATATTAAAGTAATACAGGAAATTTAAAAAAAATAAACTTGTCAAAACATAATACTAATAGCAACTCTGTATTACATGTTTTATGTAGTGAACTTCACTGGAAATTTAATTTGTACCAATAATAAATATACACAAATACACACAAATGCAACTAAAATATATTCAAGTTGCAAAATTAGACAGCTATCTAAAGCTACAGTCTATAAAACATAAACTGTTAAGGTTTTGTTTTACAGTTAATGAAAAATATTGAAGTATAGTTTATGGTGTGGGTACGCTTGTACAACAAATCTCATGTGTTAATAATATTGACAGCCTAAATCTAAGTACTATAGGCTAATCCTTTTACAGTATTTTGTGAAACATTGTTTTGGTCATGCATACAAACCTTCACTACAGTTTTGCTAAGTTTCCTTAATAGCTGAGTGAACAAGGTTTGTAGCTATTATGTTGGATGTGTGGCAAGTAAGTTCTGCAGTTTGCCTGTTTATTTATACCTGTGTTTTTATACCTCTTCTATTAATACAACGGGCCCACCAGCTGTAAGTGTGACCTCATATGACTGAACACTCAGCAGTGCTGTAGCCTAGCATGCACTGCTCTCTTTAACTTAGTTTTGGTGGAAAGATTGTAAAGTTTAGTCTTTTTTTTAGAGTCAGCAATGAGGATGAGGGAATGCTTTACTTGGGGGATTCTTTGTTAGCAAACACTTCCAAATTGCAGGACCGTCATGTAGGTAGTAAGCTCTAGTTCAACATTAGTCTTGGGTGTGAGACACTGGGACTGGAGGCTGAATGCCTGCCCCCAGGACAGCCATACCATACCAGGAGGCTGTCCCGGGTCTTAAGACTCGCTGACAGTAAGGCTGCCAGAGTAAGTCCGTTTGAGTTAAGGTTTACTCAGGGAATAGCTGCAGTCCCTAGCTGTGGTAGCATATCAGCACTCTGAGGAAGGCGTATCATTAGCTTGTGATATGGTCTCTGTTAGTGCTTGTGCAGCTGCTTTCTAAATTTGATGCAAAGTGGCAGGGAAATTGTCAGTCCCCTGGGTTTGAAGTGTTAAAAGTATCTTTTTAAGAACCGCAAGTGCCTGAAATCTCTTGTTGAAGACAATTATTAAATTATTTACGACTTAACACATTTTGTCGTAATTGAAGCATCTGATAGTGATATTACAGTGGAATGGCATCAGTGGTATAAAAATATGGAACCCCATAGTGTTCAATGTTAAATAAATAAATCATGAAATGAAAGATCATACCAATTAAAAACTTTCTAGCATATATTAATGAACCATCAATTTGTGAAATAATTGTAGACCATAAGTTGTAATGTTAGTCAACCAAAAACAACATATACTTATGTTTGAGTGACAGGTTCCATCTGGCCGTAGTAATTATGACCCCGAGCAGTGGCGCAGTTCAGATGATGTATATAAATGTTGACAAGTGATAGTGTTACTGTTAGATAGCTCCTGTTGGTCCAGTTGATCTTTTTGCTTTCTCTGAGCACCATCTTTAGATTCAAAATGTTCCAGAAGTAACTCTGAATTCACCAGATAATGTTACCTGATGCCGCCTCTTTCATGGTCTCTTCACTTTAATGCTGAGTAATAAACCAAACTCACTACCCCATGTAGATAGCCACCTAGGGAGGTAGCATGTGCAGTCTTGTTCAGCTAAATAAATAAAAGGAGATGTTAGTTTCAGCCAGCTAGGGAGGTAGCATGTGCAGTCTTGTTCAGCTAAATAAATAAAAGGAGAGATGTTAGTTTCAGCATCTACGTAATGTGTTTATTTACAGCAGCAGCTAGACAGTTGATTCAGAATTACTTTGACATTGTTGTTGCTCTAGCTACCAGGAGCTAACTGGCTAACTCTGGTAGCAGACATTTAAGGTGGCTTGCTGAAGAGGCAGGGCTTGTTTGACTGGCTGAAAAATGAGAAGGTGGTGACAACACCACTGTCGTGAAAAGTGACATTATGAAATAAAAACAGACTTTTGAAAAATACCTCTACACTGAAATGTCCATATTACAGTACTCTGAACAAAATATTAGATCATATTATACTTACCAGCAATCCTATGATTCATACAGTGTGGTTACACTCCTTTTCTAAGGATGTGAATAATTATTAATCTCTTAAAATAGTCATAATTATTCTTCCATTCACTTATTCATTGTGATTTCTGCAGGTATTTTAGGTTTCATAGAGGTGAAATACATTTCACATGTTCTTGAACCAAACTGTACACTGTGGATTATACATAAACATACATCCACATTTTCACCTCCAGTGTCACCAATCGCTTTCTTATTAAAGGGAGACATTTAAATAACCACCAAGAATGGGAAAGGACTCTTGTTTACTGCTTAGTGAATTTGAGTGTTTAGTCAGTGATTATTAATCAGTGTGTGATCATTGGCCATCAATGTAGAACGAATAGATCAAACAGCACCTTATGAGTATATCATTGATGATTGTTCATTGTGGAGCCTCTGCTGGGGAGTTAACATATGCACAGCTGAGAGTCAATGATGTTTGTTCGTCCCTCAATGTTAGTGATCTGTAGAATGTTCACTGAAGGGTAAAAGCACATTGGTATAGATACCGATGCCATGCCCTTTATTATGACTTTTAATAGTTCCCCATGCATACTTTATTCCACACAGAGCCAGGTCTGTGTAGGCATTTATTGGTTGTGGTCTTGCATGCATGCACAACACAAACCACGTTTTTGTTGGGTTTGTGTCCTAAGTGTCATTGAATCGGACATTATTCACACCCCAGCTGTGCCTTGAAACTCTATTCATAAATATCAGTGATCTTTATGTACTGTAGCCCTTTGATGACAGATGATCACAGGCTGAAACCTCCAACAGGGCTCTAGAGGCTTAGCCACTCATCTTTATGTGTCTGTGCACTGAAAATTAGCCATGAAAGTTGGGTTCTGCTTGAGTGTGCTGCTGCCTAGCTTCCTTGTAATTAGCATAGAGATCTGGAAGAGTACAAATACCACACCTCCTGGCTAGGTTGAATTTTAAGATGCAGATTCTCCACAAGCGGCAGCTGTTATGTCACTGGGCATCATGCAAGAACATTCTTATCCTAAAACTCCTTCTGTGAGGTTTACTGAAGTGCTCCAACTGTGCAAGCTTGTCATAAATCGTACATTTCAGAGTGATGAATGTCACCTGCACATGAGTAGGTGCATGTTCGTAAACTTTGATCATTAGCATAATCAAAGCCTCTAAAATTGCCATATAAGGCTACATGTTCTGCTCTGTTTATGGGCAGGTTTCATTCACAAAATGTTTCCAAAGAGTAAACACGAGAATTTCACACTGCAGCGCTTCATGTCCTGCAGTCAGAAATCCACAGACAAAATCATAACAAATTTAAATTTGGAGTGTCAGTAGTAGAGGACCTGAAACAGTTAGAAAATATTAATGTAGCTGACAACAACGTGTACATCAGAGCCGCACTGTACTGTGACAGAAACAAATAGGGTATATTTTGACATGAAATTACACTAAAAAATATCCCTATAAAGCAAAGTGCTCCTAGACTCCTAGAGGTTGCTGTGCCAAAATATACCAAAAAAAAAATCATAAAATCTAAACACCTTTTCAGTAATTTGACAAGACATGACGATAATATGTTGACCAGAATATTAAGTTTGTTTTAGTTATATATTTTATTTTTGTTGACTTCAGTATCATATTTAAACTCCAAATTCATGCACATTGTGACATCACAAATAGTTTGGAAGCCAATCCTAGTCCAGTATTCAAATTTCACAAGTTTTATGTGGAAACTTGAAGTCTCCAGCAAATACACAGAGAATAACTTCTGAAATTATATATATTTGCATATTTATAGATTCTGGAATTTTTAATGAGAGAGAAGGAGTAGAATTAATTTTAAGGATATTAAAAAGATAATTGAACCTTCCCTTTTTTGTGGAAAACCATATCAGACACAAATTAGTATTCAAAGTAGAGTATTTTATATACATCTTAAAACATGTCTGGAGGGGAACTTTAAGAGCAAATCTGTTCATTTGAGGGGTTCTTGCATGAGGAACAATGTCTGGTCACAGCAAACTGTGCCACTTTGTGCTAAGCATGGACTGTACCACTGTAATTAAGAAAAAATGCATAAATAAATACAAGTAAAATGTAAAAAATATCAGATTAGACTTGGTAACAGCAGATACTAATTAATAAGGTACTTGGAACAAGATCGGGGGTAGAAACGTGAACCATATATTAAGGGATTGTCAACTGGACAGCATAAAACATGACCCATTCCCTGAATATAGGGCAGCTTGGGTGCTGTGTCCACACTCTGTAAATTGGAAGGAGAAGCCAGGGAGTAGCTCTACAGTAATCTGATGTATTCAAAGGCAAGTGCTTTGCAATACCCATCTGTTTGTTGAATACAGAATACAGACTGCAGTCACCTGGAGGCACAACAGAAGAAGCATATTTGCAGTAGATATTGAATATCCCAGTACACAGCATCAAGTGACTCCCTCACACCAACATTGTGTAAAGGTTGTATGTAAGGGAAACCGGACCTATAGATGTAGTGTCCATCCAATCCTCTCTGTCAGTACGGGGGCTACGAAATTAGATTCAGATAGATATCCTACTGTATATACAGTGCATTGAATCTTCCTCCTATGTAACAATCTTTATCTTTATTGTCCCTGTCAGTATGTAGTGGCTCTGCGTGTATTTATTCAGGTATTGTGTAGATAGTCAGATATCGTGGTGATAAAACAGATTGTGAGATTGACTCCCAAAATTCATCCAGTGACTGCAGCAATGTGGGTGTCATAAAATGAATGATTATTTAAATGGACGCCCAAAGTAAATCACCTAATCATCTGAAAGGTAGTTTCTTGGTAGCATGGTTGGGCTCGTTATCAGGAAGGAGCCCGGTGATCTTGAATGGACCTTGGTAAATGCTCCTTTACATTGACAAACATTGCTTAAGGCAGTTTAGGCACGTGGTAAAGTCGTCCCCCTGAGTGTCCTCCTTTCAAGGTATTTAAAGAAGAGTAACCTGGCATCGGACCCTCAGGGAAGACCGAGGCCACACTGCATCACTACATCAGTGATCAGGGACTCCCAGCTGAGTGGGAAGCATTTTTGGATACCCCATGAGGAACTTAGAAAGCTTTTTGCAAACACCTATGTTGCCACTTTACACTGACTTGACTGATAGACTATAAAGTAGCTTTTATCTAGTAACCCGGAGTGCCCAATTTGCAATATTGCACTTCTTCTCAGCATCAGTCAAATCTTAACACAAAGAGAAGATAGTGTCTATTCTGTGTGACTTATACTCTCTGAGGTCCATCAACGGAAATCGTAGAAAAAATATGCTCCTTATTTTACCTCACAGTCATACTAAAGTTCTCCTTGTAGAGGCAAAAATATCTTGCTGTGTGGCGAGGAACAAGAAATTACAGACTCATTAATAACACTGAGCTTGATCTCAGATTTAAGATATTTATTACAGAGTATCAAGTCAAATTAATATGAACAACCAACAGCAATCAGCAAACAGAGATAGAGTCTCGCTATTCGGCCGAATAGGGTGCAGTCTTTCTTAACCGAGACGGCATCAAGAGACTGAACACAGACTGTCCTTATATGCAAACAGATAGAGATGGAGAGAGATGGTCACGTACACATTTGATGTCTGTCCTGATTTCACCCCTGCACAGTTCAACTCCGTCCCCTGTCTAGACGCAGGGGCGTCAGTTTGTTTAAGACCAGTCATTTGAGTTCAGTGCTATTTACTTGTGCAGTTCATTGAAACATCCTTACAGAGAGTTCATCAGTCTTATTTGTAACACACCAAATCAGAATAACAGATTAAGAAATAAGATTTCCCCTGCACTCCTCAGTATCGAATCTGCATATATATCCCTGGATTACTGACACTCTCCTTTATCCATTCATACACAGATGTCGCCTGTGTTGAAAATCTGTGGACATACAGGCAAAAAACTTTTCTGGGACGCCCAACTTATTATGAAAATAACATAATAATATATAATATATGGCATGACTGGCTAAGACACATAGTGACTCTGCTATAAGTCCATAAATAAAGACAGTGAACATGAGCAAAATTTAGGGAAATACGCTACAATACTTATCTGAAATGTTTTCATTTGGTTCACAGAAAGAGATTCTTTATCAAGCTAACAAGTTAAAATGTTGTGCTTGACCAGTACATATATGTGTTTTGAGATGCTTATTCAGAGCAGCAGATCTTTCTCTAGTCTTCCATTGGTGCACTCTGTAGTCTGCATCATATTAGCACACTAATGAAAGTAATTGCAATACACTCAGAGTGCTGATAAAAGTCAAGGGCTTAAATGTCTGTAACTTTATCCGCTCCTCTGTATTAAGACTTTGAAATGCTTTTATCAGTCACATCTTTTGCCTCAGGCTCTTTCTTCTCTTGGTATTTGATTCTGTTGACCGTCTACTGTAATGACAACTATAACATTTTGTTTAACTTCAGATCAATTCCATCAGGGAGAGAGAAATCTAACTCTATGAACTGGACCTTTAATGGCTCCACACACTACAGGTTTTACTGTTCATCAATACAAGTATATTGACATGAGATTTCAGTGGCAGCCACACTGTTCTCAAAAATTAATCTAAGGCAATAAAGTTTAAAAGGGAAGTATTAAGCACATTTCCAGGTTTGTATTTTCACTATTTTTTTCTACTAGAATATATTTGTTAAAAAATTCTTTATTCATCTTATAATAAAAACTGGCCCTTTATGCAGAACCTCAGCTCAGCCTCTGTCTGAAACTGGCTGTTTTAGCTCTTTAAGGCCCTGCTCCCAATGAGTCCACTCTGTTCTGATTGGTTAGTTTCCAGTAGCTGTGTCCCAGCAGACTTCAGGAGGCTACGTAAATGAACAGTAGTAGTAGGATTTCACTTCTTTTTCTCATTCTTTACTGGACAAAGCCAACAACCCCTAGAAAAAAACATCCGCAACAATCTTAGCAACAAGAGCGTTCAGAGTGGGCTGAAGCCCTGGCTTTTGGCTTTCAGGGAGTATTTTTACATACATTTTCCTTTATGATTTGGACCTTTGACCATGTTTAACATAGATATCCGACATCATAACAGTATAAAAATAACAGGAACTCACAGAAAGCATGATATGTTCCTTTTAAGACTGGCAGAACGAGTAAAGTTCAACTTGCTTATTAAAACTGCCTTAAATTAAAACGCTGCTGTCAGGGAGCTGCATATTTATCTGTTCCCACAAAATATTTCACTTTGTAGATTTCTTTTTGAGATACCACGCTTTGGTTGTTCATGTCGTGACTCATAGTTCCAATTTTTGCATCTAAACTTTTCATCCAAATTAATCATATCTAAGTTTCACTTTTAAATAAAGACGAGTGCATTATTTTTTACAGTTTAAGAACAAGTCTCCAATATTCTACTTTAAATCCAGTAATCATCTGATTTTTTTTTTTTTTTTTTACAGTGAATATCTCACTTTAGAATGACACCCTCTCTACTGTGCTGCACACATACCTCAGTGTTACTTCTGTCTGCACAGTTCACAGGATTTCTGACTAACCGTTGGTTGGAATGATGATCCTTTTTGTATATGTGGAGATTGCAGGATTCGACTGGAGTGGAGCTGTATTGGATGGATGGATGAGTCATTTGTTTTCTCACTTATTGATGCTGATATCTTGTCATGTTTGCTCTCGCTGCATTTTGCAGAGCTCTACCCCTCAAATTGGCATGCTCTTCCCTCCACTACATAGTCATGCACTGATGCGTGCACTTGCCTTCACGTTGCATCTCCCCTCTCCTTTGTCTCCCACTCATATGGATTCCTCTCATGTGGCTTCCTTTGTGCACGGCCGTTCCCCAACGTTGTTCTCCTCATTCCTGCCGTTGCTATCTTCATATCACCCCCATCACTTACACTTTTTTCACCTTTTAAGCTCATCTTTCTTAACTCCTCTACCTCTTCACCTTGTAGACCTCCCTGCATCTCCTGTCATCTGTCTTGTATACCTTCCTTCTTTCCTCATTTTACTCACGTCCTCCTCCCTCTCATACCTGTTTTTTCACTCTGCATTCCCCCCTACTTTCCCCTCCCACCACCTGTCTTTGTTCCACCCTTGTCAGGCAGCAGTTATGTCGGACGCTCGGTGAAGTCAGCACTGGGAGCTGCTGTAGAGCCACAGAATGAATGATGATGGTTCTGCTTGTTTTGCTAGGTTGTTGTGTGTTGTGACCTCGTAAGGCGCGGGTGCCTTTTTTGTACGAAGATGGTGGATGCATCGGTTGCATTGTGTGTGTGTGTGTGTATGTGTGCGCGTGTGCATGCGTGTGTGTGTGTGTGTGTGTATGTGTGTGTGATGCAGCGATCATAGGCAGGCAGGTAGGGAGACAACAGGTCCTGGCTGCAGTCCCAAAGCTTAGTTTTTGGAGCTCAGATGAAGGGAGTTGAGGGTAGGCAGAACCACAGCAGCCCCTGCAGGAGGTTTGTGGAAACTATATTTCTCATGTCAAAAAACCAGAATGGGTGGGAAGGGATTTGAAATGGCTTGGATGAAGAGTAGAAACTGGCTGAATAATCCAAACATGCTGCAAATGTAACACGGTAGAGCAGAAATCTATGACCAGGTGCATCTGTGGTTAAGTCTGCCTGCATGAATACACATGGATTCATCCTTTCATTTTTTTTTGCTAAACCAGGACCATCAACACCTCAGCTGTCACTGTGTTCTTGGTTGAGACGCCACGCGACTGTCCAGGTTTTGTCACAGCAGAGGTGTGGGGCAGTGTCTGCGACTTTTGCAAAGCCCGAGCCAGCGGGCACATAAGGCCACGCCATATGGCCCTGGCCACTGGCCCCCACTTCCCTGTCTGCAGAGAATTATGGTGGATCAAATTCTCTCACCTTCTGTCTATCCCCCTGTCTCATTCACCCCCCCCCCTCCCCCCGCCCCTCTCATTAACATAATGACTTCTACTCCCAAATCTTTCTTCACATGAGAATTGCCCTATCGCTCACACACATTTGTCCTTTTTCATTTACATTTAGCTGACAGTCATCTGTACTGACTTACAGTAAAGTGCAACATCTGACGAAGCTTAAATTTTCAGAGTGCCGACATCACACGCTACTGGTTAGGAAGGAAAAGATCAAAGCCTCAGCAGCCTGACAAAGGCTATAACAAGAACGCCTTTGTCTCTATTATGGTCATGTGCTGTGTAAAGAAGCCCTTTGTGAGGAAATACAAGCTAGGAACAAGTTGCAAATCCATAACCTCAGCTCACTCTCTCCCTCACTGTCACATTAAGATTCTCGGATGAATAAATAAGAAGTTTGCAGATAAGTGTCAGCTTTATTTCAAGAAGACAAGTTGAAGATCGGTCTAAAATGGAGGAGGAAAGGTCAGTCGAGATGTCGCTCATTTTTGGTCTGCCTCACCTAAATTATGAAAGGGACACACACAGCATGTTTTAAGAGGCCCATAAGACACAGGATTGTTTTTTTTTTACACCGGTGTATGAGTATTTATGGATGAGACTGTAATTTACACACAGCTGCAGCCCGTGTCTTGCACCTCCTCTTAGGGAGATGGGAGGTTTTAAATCCCCCATCCTCTCATCACTTCTCTCCTTTCCACAGGGTGAGAGCCAAATACAGGGGAAGATCAAGAGATGGGGTGGAGGGTGGGGGGGGAAGGAGGGTGGAGGGAGTTTCACGGAAAAGAAGGCACTCTTAAAAGACACCCGCAGGGTTCTGCCGGGCAGCTTTCCCTTCCGTTGCATCATGCCTGGCAAAAAGTGAGAGTCCCCAGGTTAAGAAAAGCCTGAGCCAGATGGGAGAGAGTGTGAGAGGGTGGGAGACAGAGGAAAGGATAGAGGATGGCAAAAAGCGCGAGCCCCGCAGTAAGCTATTCCAAGCGCCTTTGTGGGGTTGCCATTTTTTCATTCTCTCTCTCGCTCTCCTTTGAGGGGATTTTCTATCTCTCTCCCTCTTTCTGTCTGTGTCCCCATTTCTTCTTCTTCTTGTTCTTTTTTATTTTATGATGTTCTTTTTTTTCCTCCCTGTATGCCTCAGTTTCTTCAGGCGCTGTGGTTCTTTTTTATCGTGCCAAGTTTGTTGAGCCAGGGCTCTGTCTCTCTCTCTCTCTCTCTCTCTGTCTCTCTCTCTCTCTCTCTCACACACTCACTTCCTGGCCCATCTACATTTGACTTCTATATTTTCTTTTACTTTCACTACCCCTCAGTCTTCTGTCTCACTCTTGTCCATTTCCTCCGACTTATCTTCCCTTATCCCAATTTCACTCATCATTTTTGCCTTTCGTCTTCTATAAAGCCTCTTTCCTTCCTGCATCTCAGTCCCTTTGATCAAGAGCCAGTGTGCAGTTTCTCTCTCCATCCTTTACTCCTCCTAGTCCTTTTACTGTCCTGTGTGTCTATTCCGCTGTCTTTTCCCCTTCAGCTTAAAAACAGTGTTCACACTTGATCGTTATGATGCTCCTGGGTTCCCAAATCAATGGTGTAGTTGTTTTTGTGCTTCTCCTTGCAGCCATCAGACCTTATGTGTGTGTGCGCGCGTGTGTGTGTGCGCACACATATTGTTCATACTAAGCCAGCTGAATCTGAAAATGCAGTTTATGCGTGAAAACTATGCGTCCACTCTGGTGGATTCAGAAGATTTTTATAAAGATCTCCATCCGCACTGACATGCCTGCGTAATAGGAGAAAAAAAACAGCTAACAGCAAACAAGAACGTTTACAACTATCTGGTGAGGAGCGGGACAGACAGTGCCTGGTTTCTCTGTTGAATCTCAGCTGATTAAATTTGTCTTTTCTGTCTCCTCCTACTCTCTGTGATCATCTATACTCTCATGATTTTGTTGTTTTCATTTTTCTGTTTTGTGTTTTCAGACAATAGAACAAAGTATAAAATAGTGCTTGGTCATGTCTCATGAATGCTACCTGCTATTTTATAGAGAAGAAGTTGTCTCAAAAGTAGTTAAAAAGCTTCCAAAATGTGTTTAAAATGAGGGAAAGCAAATATGATTTTAGATGGTAGGGAAAATAAAGGTGAAGACCAATTGTATTTCAGTTGAAGAGGTGAATTCACGGCATGTTTAGCACACTTTTTAAGTTTGAAAAAATGTTTTAAAAATAATTTAATGAACGAATATGAAAACATATGATCAGCATGACACGTTAGCATTAGTTTGATAAGGACAGTGTAAAACCTTTTGGTGACTTTTTGACATCAAATAGGTTGTGTATTGTAAGTTCTATTTTTCCCATCTACAATAAAATATAAAGCTAGTGTTTTCAGATTTACAAAGTCTGGGGACTGATCTCAAAAAGCTCAGTTTTCGGGTGAGAAAAACTCTCTGTCTCTGTCTACTATAGGATGCATATGTGTTAATATCTGTCCATAGTCCTGTCCTTTTGTTAAAGCCATGTAGTGTTGCAGTTGATTTGGCCCAGAGAGAACAGATTCCAGGTCAGGACATTAGAGACTTAACCAGAAGTGGAGACAAAGAGCCATGAGCTCCTTAGCTCCTTCGCTCCTGTGGGGACTCTCAAGTGAGCCTGTTGTCCTTGTGATGTCACACCCTGCATGAACACATTTTCACATGTTGCCCATTTTTCAGCACTTTTACATTTAATCAGGTTACGGTGCTGTGACTATGGAGCAACCATTTTTCTGGACCTCTGATAACAATCCCTTCTAACCGGGGAATAGTCGAGGATATTTCTCAATTGAATAATGATGTTTGTTATTCCTGTGGCATAGCATAGTTGAATCAATATCGAATCAAATGAATATATCTCCTCTACCACCCAAAAAAATGGAAACTTAAGACTCAGTCATATAGTGCCATCAGTCATCTGAAAAATCTAGAGTTGCTCCGTAGCCAACAACCCATGTGGGGAAATGAATGAGTAATGTTCTCTTGTATCACAGCAGCTATATTGCTCAGTGCCCTTGAGCAAGTCACTTAACCTCCTACTGCTCCAGTGGAACAACAACAGAGGAATGAGCAACAGTACATGCTGGCCATTTTTCTGAAGATATTTGCAGGGTGAATATGACCCTTTAATAAAAGAAAATACGTCTTGCAAATCCTTGGTGCTGAATTAAAAAGAAAAAAAAGAAAAGAAAAACATCAGAATTATGTGAGAAACTCAAGGGTAGTGCAATTTTCTTAGGCTGTGCACTTTCCGTTCTGAATTAAATTAAAGCCCCTGAAAACGTGACTTCATATCAAGGATTAATCCTTAACATTAAATATTCATGGATAAATAAGCAACATCAAAGTTAAAGAAATACAGTTTTAGGTATTATATATTAAGGGTTTAGTCTTACATATTAAACTATTCTATTTCATCAGGACTTTGCTGGTGTGTTGTGATCGGATTTGATTGACAGTGGCCAAAAAAAACTCACCAAGTGTCATCAGACTTTTAATTAAAATAACGCAAAATCCTGATTGGTGCAAGGAATTATGTGACATCAGCTTTTTTCAACTGAAAAGGGTGATGTCACTTGTGATGGCTCACTTCAAACAAGTGAGAGAGAAAAATAAAAGCTTTAGTTCTAACTTTGGCAGAAATGAGTGTGTGTTCATGTCGGATCCCATCACTCATAGTTAGAAGAAGATTAAGAAAATACTTTTTCAGGTGATATTTTCAGCTCATTGTGATGATAAGGCACTTCCATTATTAAATACAGTACTGCTAAGGGACACAGCCAACTGTTTTTAATATCTGCATATGGATGTGTACACCCTTTGTTTTTGCATTGTGTAGTGGACTGAAAGTTTGTAAATCTCCAAACTAATTTATAAATCTGTCAAACCGCCAAATGTGCAGTCTGTTGTAACGTGATTAAGTATCCTGTATCTGTTATTTTCAACATATTTTAATTGCTATGTAGTTATATGCATACAGTAATGCTTCTGCAAAAAAAAAGTGTCTCCTTGGTAATTCTCGTTTTAATTTACAACCTATTTTACCATTATTGTCTAATTATAATTTAATACATGAGGTCCATGTTTTATTTTTATTTTTTTTACCAAGATCAAAATATACATAAAAAAATATATGTAATAAATTTCCCAGCAAAAATATGCTTAACAGCTTATGTTTTACGCAGCCTAACAAAAAAAACACACACACCAACCGTTGACACTCCCTTGATTAATCACTTATTTGTCTGCTGCTGTACATGAAATAAGATTTTTATTATATTGTGTGATAGTGGATTTTTTTTTTTTGTAATATATGTAATTGATGTGGGGTTTTTTTTCAGTTCAAAGTTTGAACCAGGCATAATTTTAAACCCCCACGAACTACTACATTTGCACATGAATGGTCTCTGATGGTGTCTGTCAAAAGGGACTTTGAACAACAACACTCTTTTAGTGTATTTTCATGTGTCATTTATTTACGTATTACACAGTCATACCCCAAACTTTGACAGATACAGCTTGAGTGACAGGATGTCTCCCAGAAAAGACGGGAAAAGGAAGCCTTTTGATATCAAACAAAAAGCTATTCTGTCATCGACACACAGGGTTCTTTTTAAGGCTGAAAGAAGTTTTGTGTGTTTGAGTTGGAGTTGCATTTTTTATTTCTATTTTCCTTTTCAAGGTTCAAGGTTCACTTTTATTGTCATTATACATTACAGGATTGCACAATGAAATGTAGTTGTATGTTATGCATTGTATTTATTCAGTATTTATTAGGACAGTTAGTAAGATATCCCATATGTTCTCCTTTTACCATTTAAAAAGAGGGAAAACAGAAAAACTGTAACATTTGTTTTTGTTTAAGTGGCATTAATGAACCAGAACCAGAACCAGGTTTATCGCCAAGTAGGTTTGCACATAGAGGGAATTTGCCTTGGTGTTGTGGTGTATAGCAATCAAAAATATATACAAAATTATATAAATTAATTTATATTAAATAATATAAAAATTACAATTAACAATATGGAAAACATATTAGTGAGAAGAGCTGCCACAAGTTTAAATTTTAAATTGAGAGAATGAAGTGAAGTGTAATTTGTAAATGTTCATAATGTAAACAGTATATGTAGTGTGCAATTAATAATAATAATAATAATAATGATACAAGTTGTGTTAATGTAATGTGCCATGTTAAATCAAAAATCACAGATGTGCAAGTATAAAATTATATGAAATGAAGTTACCCCTTACCTTACTCACATACAGTGTATGATTAAACACTTAGCAGTGTTAAGTAGTACTTACCCTCAGACAATCTACTCAGAAAATGTGGATGTTGAATGAGCATAAGTTAATTTGTGGATACTACTCAGTGGGTTTTTTAGATGAGTTTGATATGACCTGCTCTTCTTTTTGTGCCCATATTTTTTTACCTGTTCTCTCCTCTCTTCTAATGTCCACTTCTCTTTTCTCCCCTCTGCAGTGCAACAATGACTATGCCCCAGTGTGCGGCTCCAACAATCAGAACTACCAGAACGAATGTTTCCTGCGCAGGGATGCTTGTAAGCAGCAGTCTGAAGTACTTATTATGTCAGAAGGCGCCTGTCCTGCTGGTATGTACATTTACATTATCCACACAGATACACACACAAGCAAAAAAAAAACCCTCTCACACACAGAGGAGTGCTGATACAAACACACACCCACAGTACACACCGAACATACATACATATACACAAACAGACTTGCGTAATGTAAAACACCCAAGAGAGGAGGTAACATTTGCTACACAGTCTGTAAGCGTGCAGATAATGATACAAAGCAAATGTAGAGCTAGGAGGCTAGATGTTAACCTAATTCATTTCAACATTGTAAATAGTGGTACACTTTTTAGGCGTACATATTATCATCATCAATATATGCAAATGCTTCCAATGGATGGGATTCAGTTATTATCAAGTGAGGCATTACTTCAAAGAATTAGAAAAAAACGCATGATGAAAAAAGATCGCTGGAGGTGACAGACTGACGTAATTTTCCCAAGTCTAATGCAACAAGCACAACTACAAGGACAGTGACATGTATTCTCACTGAACAGATGAAGATTTCATCATAGCCACACAATGTCCTCACAAGAAATTGGAAAC
This sequence comes from Thunnus albacares, assembly GCF_914725855.1. Taxonomy (NCBI): domain Eukaryota; kingdom Metazoa; phylum Chordata; class Actinopteri; order Scombriformes; family Scombridae; genus Thunnus; species Thunnus albacares. Next base: position 25,582,268 of record NC_058116.1, read on the forward strand.
AGAATTTGGCCGAGAGGCCTGTTGAGCAATGCAGTTTTAAACAAGTTAATTACACAAGGTTTTTTTTTTTTTTTAAATACGATGCATTAAACAGAAACTAAAAGAAAGCTTGACAGCTTTGACCTTTTGTTATATAATGTTTAAATAAATGTCAAAAGGCATAAAATGCAAATAATTCTGCATTTGCCAAATTGTCATCAGGAGTTACTGTAACACTGTTGCCAAGAGGCATGCTCAGCAAAGCAGAAAATTGAATGACTGAATCACACATCATCATGATGGCCATTTCATTTTTTTTCGGGATTGTGTTGAAATGTTCTCTTTTATTGTCTTCAAATGGTAATTAATGATGTAAAGGTGAATACTCGGTTTCTTTTTGTTTGTTTGTCTTTTAAATAAGTACTTACTGTATGACTAAAGCATATATTTAGAAGTAATATTGTGCTGAAAAGTTTAGATCAAGCCAATTCTCCCATTTACAGACAGTGTAGCATAGTATAGTTTAAATATTCTTAGTGACACTTTTATTTTTGAATATTTTGTAATTTCTCAAGACTTAGTTTTTTGTTTAGTTTAATTTAATTGATTCCCTGACTGGCAAAGTCCACCCTTACAGTGATAGCACAGTTGGAGTATCAGTTGGAGTATACAGTTGGAGTATCTCATCAAATATTTGATGAGATACTTCAGTCTCCAAATATTTGATTTTTCTGTAGTTCCATCATGGAAAAAAAGTTCAGTTTGTGAGCAAATACCTTCAAAACTAATGACATTCTCATCCGCCTTAAATCTGTTTGTCTGTTAGCATTCACTATATTTCAAAGCATTGTGTTCCATATGTCGTTGCATATGGTATATCTTTCTCTTTAAAAGTTCCCATTGTTGTGTGTGCTGGTGTAACGTTACTGGTTTGATGGCAGACAGTCACTGGCACATTTATGCGTCTGTGTTGGGTAGATGTACCAAGCTAATGTGTGCCGCCTTAAAAATGTAACAGGATGTGTCAGAGCATTGGAGATATTGATTAGCTTGTGTTTGTGTGTGTTTCCTCTTACATATTTCTGACGCTGATAGAGATTGTTTACTGCAAAGACAACATGGATCAGCTTGAAGAAAGGCTCAGTGATATTCATATTTTACTATCCTGTAAAGCCATGCAGAGAGTACAGTCTTCTCATCACAATTGTCGCTCTCCAAAAGTGAAGGAATTATGATATTTGACGATTTCATGGAAATGGTCTCCTCTTGAATGGACAGACAAATTTGTATTTTCTTATCAAAGCCATATCCAGTGAAATATTTCCCATAGTCACTCCATACCACAAAGTGAATGAAATAATCTAAACATAATTAGTTTGAGGTACAGTACATAATGAATAGTAGTGAATCATGGCCTGATAATGCAAAATCAACATGTGAAATCTTCCATTGGCCTATAAATCAACTCCTACTCCAGGGACATCTGTAGCAGAGCCGCTGGAACTAGTTGCCAGAGAAGCATGAATCTGGCTTTAGTATGTTTGTGGTAGAATATCATGTTCATTCGTCTGATTGCAGTCAATCTTGGTTAAATATACAGTAGATACTCTCTGGAGCAATTTTCTGGCATCAACTTTTATTTAAAAGAGCGTATGAGCTTTAAAATGTGCATTAACTGTAACTATTCTGTGATTGCTGGCAAGTGTCCTTGGTACAGGCAGGGTAATATGATTGCTATAATAAATAAGACTAGGTCATAACCTAGTATATGGCTGCAATGCAAGAGGGTTTTTAATTTTAAGTTTGTTTTAATGGAAGTTTATTTATTTGTATGGCATTTTTCCATATAGTAGTTGTAACTCAAGATGCTGTACACATAAGAAAAACATTAAAAATACTGAAAATACATTGCACCAGATTTTGGGTGTAGACTATATGGTGCTGTTGTAAGAAGGGTTGAGTTAAGATGTAGACTATTTTTATATGTTTCATATATTACTTAACTTATCCACAACCCGAAAAATAGTGTTAATGCTGTAACTATCAAGTAAATTATTAATGCTAAGTGTGAATGACTCCAATACAGTGTGTTTCATATGTGTTAAGTTTGCATTTGTAAATGTGTTTGTTATATTGCTTTTATTTTATTTACCATGATCATGGAAAACATGAACATGAAAAGACACGAGATGCATGTAACATGCAGAAATTTACAGTAAGTTTTACTGGTGACAGCACACAGAGTCTCTCTTCTCATGTAAATGTCACATGACAATCTCCTTCAGTAGGTAATCGTGGCACTGTTCTCACTTGAAGAAATATAAAAACTTAATAAAGTGATATATTCACAGTCCTAGAACGAAAATTACAACAGCTTGAAGAGGTACTGCACACAGGTTTTTTGAGCTGTAAACAAAATTATATGACTGTACTGTGATGGAACACATCATTGCTTATGTTAATATTGACATTGAAACCAAATTTATAAAAATCTGCATCTCATTGGGTGAAAATGGCTCAACAGGCCAACTACTGTTTTAAATCAGTCCTGAACCTTGAAAGACCAATGCTGACGTAGAGTCGACCATTTGGGATTTATCCACGTCATGAAATTTATAATAAAAAAGACTGTTAACACCCTAACGGCTACGTACGGACACTCCCCCACAAAGACACACACACACACTGGAGAGCCTCTCATAGCAGAGCCGCTAGCTCAGATACAACAAAGGTACCACACAGAAACTTTTGCAAAGGGCCATGAATGAGCTTCTCTTGACTGTTGAAGCTCTAGCGGACTCTCTGTGTTTCCAGCGCAGACACGGAGAATCTGACAGCAGCTGCTCATGGCTGGTTAGTTCTGACTACCAGCTCTACATTGCTAATCATGCTACACTGTCCCCAGTCAGTGTCCCCTTACTTCCCTTGTCACACACTACGTAGCCACAAGGCCACGCCCCCTACTCTTGTTGTCCAGTCCAGTCCTTTGCTGCATTTTTTAAAATATGCCCAGAGGGAGGGAGCTAGCAGTCATTGCTAACTCTGCCGTTGCCGCTTGCTGTTGGTTGGTGCGAAACTGGGATACTTAGCTTCGGCCAGCTTCGGCCGACCAATGGTGTAACTTCATCACTCAGTCAGTCAGTCAGTCAATGACAGCCTTTCACATGGGTAGGGTTGGCCCTGCTGTTGCGATCCAGCCAAAAATAACATACTCTACAGAGGCAGACTGCCTTCTGCTTCACATCAAGGGGTGATTACATTCTGTCTCATTTTTTTTCTCTTTTTTTATATTTTTCAAGGATAACAATATTTTCATGTTATATTGTAGATTATCCTTAATATGTAGAGAATACCTATTTTTAGACAACAACTTTTTTTTAAGGAAATTGTTTTCTATATCCTTTCCATTGGTGGCCTATTGTTTTCATCTTTTTTTATTGGCTGGTAAGGAAAAAAAGCACTTGGTATAATGATCTAACATAATTGGGATTACTGTTTTCTGATATAGTTTGGTGTTTAAGCTGCTGAGTGGGCGTCTTCATTCGGAAAAGGTCAGCTACTTCATTAGCTGTGTAGTGGAGACCAGTAGTGCTGCTCAGAGTATGCAGTATTATAAAGTTAAAGATTCTTGATCATAAAAGGTTTGGGAACTGTTATATTAATTCACTCTATATGCAGAAGTGGAACTACATTTCCATCCTGATGACTGAACATAAGCTGTGACTGTTTTAACAAAGAAATAGCTTTGCCAATGTAGAACTTTTTAATACCCGGTTTCTTGTGTAGTAAGGGCATTCTTTCTGAAATGACCACAGTGACTAAAGAGACTATATTACATGTTCATATTTATATAACTTTTCATAGTTGTAGTTGTTTTAAGCACATATAAAATCATACATTTGTATTTCATCAGATCATGTGTAATTAGATTTGGCCTATGTGTTTAATCCTATGATGACAAATCCGAATCAATGAGCGTATACTTCAAAAAAAACATTCCCTGACGCCCATAAAGGAATTCTTTCTGAATCTCCCAATTAGTGAGTCATGTTCTGAATAATGTGCTTAGTTGTGAATGAGTGAATCCACTGTCAAGGTTGGATGTTTCTGAGGCATATATGAATCACTGCTTAAACTAAGATAATAGCGCTGGCTTGAGTTGAGCAGTCGCTGACTCAGTTACACTCACTGACAGGCAGAAGTACATTAAAAGCCCCTTGAATGGACACAGCTCAGCAGAGGGAACATGTGGAAATTGAGGTGAAAATGTTACTGCAGTAACAGTAGTGGTGTCTGTGTGCCAGTGAGAGGTTTGCAGAGTCACATGAAATGTCCAGCCGTTCTCTAAATTGCTTGTTTGTGAGTTGTGTGTGAGGTCCTGTTCAAGACATGTGATAGTGTAAGCCAGTGTGTGTGATATGGATTTCGGTATCTTTTGAATTAGAAAAGGATAAAGACCCTTTTCTTCCATGCAACAAGCAGGACTTTTGAGAACTTAATGCACAGTTCAAACAAGGATGTTTTTGTGGTGCTGTATTCTGACAAATAGACCATGACAGTGGCTCTCTCTATATGCTCTCCTCTGTCTCGTGTTCCACTCAGATGTACATTGGCATTTATCCAGAACAAGGACACAGTAAACAACTGTACTTCAGTGTGAATGTAATGCTGCAGTGGTGAGATGCATTTCATGCCAGTGTGAGCCTACTCACTCTTTTTCTAAGTGAAGTGATGTTTATTTTGCATGCTACATTTCAACATTTCCCTTAAATTACTAAAAAAAAGACCATTATTATACCATTATAAAGACAATTATTAAAAATTAAAGACCACTCCATTCAATCTCCTGGTCGGAGATTATTCTGATTTTGAGGGAAATAGAGTTTCCTTATTGAAAAAAACAAAGTAAAAAGGTGTAAAATCACTTCTGAGAGGTGTGAAGTGGTATTGTATGCACCTAACAAAGACTGCATATAAAATTGAACGTAGCAGGGCATAACGTCACTCACTGGTTTGCACTGGAGCCAGTTTGAAGCCCAGAGTTGCTGCTTACATTCAGTGCCATCTTATCCATTTGGAGCCAGGACCCCTAATGGGTGCGGGGTGTTTCCTTTCACACTCTGGAAACACACTCTGCTACCTTAGACTGAAGCTAATGCTAACTTAGCGGGAACACCGAGCGATGTAGACTTCTGCTAACATTAACTAACTAATACAGCAGGTATCAAGTAACATTAAACTTACCAAATATTGCAACAATAGTCCAACTCAGGGAGCGAACTGTCAATCACAGCTTTCAATTCTTCACAGCTGGTAGGAAGATATAAAGACTATTCCTCTTTAAATCTTATTAACAGAGCAATAATTTCCAATATGACCACCAGCATACTTATTAGAGGGCTCAAAGTTAGAGATTGAGACCAATCATCAACCAATCATTGAAAAAATGTATTGACTTAGTATCACATGAGAGAAGTTGACACATTTTGAATGGGAGTCTATTGGAGCCAGGGGTTTTTTGGAACCAGCATCTACAGACTGTCAGTGGTATTGCACTTTAAGGGACTTGCACTTTGCTTCAACTTCAAGTCGTGGTTGTATATATTATATTATTATATATTATTATTATATATTCCATAATTTGTTGTTTTGATGATGGCTGTGGAAAGTGCTGTTTAACAAGTTGCTCCAGAATCACTTGGGTTGAGATCTGGCGTATATTTACATACAATGCGAGGTAACATCAATTTGTCACTGGTCTGTGAATGAATATGTAATCAACAGTCATAATATGAGCATTATTGGGCTCTGTTTGTGGTAGCTTCTAAAAGGCCAATGGCAGCTAGAAAATAGCTCTCACAGGAGGTGGACAAATTCTCAGGTGAAAAAGTTAGAAATGCTTGTGTCTCATTTGAAAGTTAAACAAACTTGCTGTGTGGGAGCTTTCTTACATAACCAAGTGTTACACACAAACCTTTCATGTGGAAAAGCATGGCAGGCAGCTACTTTGGAAGTGTTTCCTCTCTGCTCTCTTCACCACTTAGGCATTTAGTTGAGACTCTCAGCTAAGCTAACTCAAATTGAGCAGCAGTAGGAATATGCTAAAATTATCTTGAATACCAGTGATATGAGCATCTAACAGGAAGGAATGCAAGCATCAAAGCCACTTTACTAAAGCCTGCAACATGTATTGCAACAAAACCTCTCTCTCTCTCTCTCTCTCTCTCTCTCTCTCTCTTCCTCTCTCTCTCTCTCTCACTTCCCCCTGTCCTCCTTTCCATTTCCATCTTCCAAAATCCCATTAGCAGCAACAGTACACAGTGTAATGGATGTACTGTATGGCAGCTCGACAGCGCCAATACTTGTTTCCCTTACTAGGGTGAAAAATTTCATGGAGCAGACATCTCTGGGGGAAAACTTGGTGGAAGATATCTTAATGTAACTGACACTCCACTCATCTTATTTCATTGTTAGTGTTGAGAAAACAATCTCACTACAAGGTCAATTTAGTAGCTGTTCTGGAACTTAAGATCATATAACATGATCTTCATCAGCAGATGGAGTTTGCCCAGTCGTCAAGAAATTGTAGATGTTGAATTCTTTTTTTTTCTTCTCCTTGTTTTATTATAGGCACTTTGAGGACTGTTACAAAGTAAAGTTACAAGTTTGACTTTTAAGACTTAAACCTGTAGTCATGTATTTTTTGGCCACACCTGTTTTTACATCTAGCAGACACAAAGCAACAGTAGTATTTATTTGACGTCATGTTTCTAGTCACATAATGAATGTTAGTCCAATATTCACTCTCCTTTTAGCTCTGTGTTGGTCTCCACCAGCTTCTGAGAAAAATATCTGGTTCTTTAGTTGCTATATGCTCCACTGTGTTCACCAGCAAGTCGCTTACTTTGTCTGCTGTTTGGTGCTGAGCAACTAGTTCACAGTGCAGTGGGTTTATCTGAGTTTCATCTCTGAACAGCTCCCTGTTGCATCTGGAAATTATGCAGACAAGAGTAAAGCTGCAAGCTGTAAAAACCTAAACCAATGAGCTAAAATATATTAAAATGCTCCAAAGGGCCTAGGGAATTTGCACAGTGAGGTGATAATGCTCTGTGGGTTTGTCACTATGTGATGCCTTTCACATAACACTTAGTCATTTGATCAATTTTTAATAAAAAAATATTGATCCAAGCTGCTTTATGGATACTTTAAACTCAGTTTATAAACTAACATTGATGAGAATTCTTTTTAGTGCTCAAAACAATAGAAATTTGAATATTCAATTCTATTCAAATGTATTTGTATAGGAACATGTTGCACAAAAGCAGTTCAAAGTGCTTTATAAAAAAATAAAATAAATAAAACATCAAAAGTTAGCAAATAAACAGAAACATCCATACATACATACACATAAAAACACATACATACACACATACTGTACAAATATGGTGTGTTCATTTAAGAAAATGCTTGAGTGAGGAAGGAAGGTCTTTAGTTTTTTCTTCCAACAGTGTTGGAGGAAGTCTAAGTTCAGCAGGCAAACTGTTCCATTCTTTAGGTGCATAAATACTGAATGCCATCTCACCAGACTTTGAAAGCGCTCTAGGCACATGGAGGAGATTTCCACCTTGTGACCAGAGAGATCTTCTGGGTTTATAAACTGACAGCATGTCTGAGATGTATTGTGGAGCCAGACCAGCAAGTGCTTTGTAAACCAAAAGGAGGATTTTGAATTGTATTCTGAAAAAACAAGAATTGTATTCTGAAAAAACAGGTAGCCATTGTAGGTTCTGGAGGACTGATGTTATATGGTTTGATCTTTTTAACCTGGGTAGAACTCATGCAACTGAGTTATGGATAAATTGTAATCTACAGAGAATTGTAATAATCCAGCCTGCTCATGACAAATGCAAGCATGAGTTTCTCTGAGTCAGATTGGGAAAGACAGCCTCTGATTCTGGAAATGTTTCTGGAGAAAGGCAACCCTGGTGATGTCGTTGACATGATCCTTAAAGCTGAGTTCATCATCTATGGTTACTCCTAGGTTTTTAACCTGGTTTTTATTTTTAGTGATCTGGACTCCAGGTACTCACAGACCAGATGTCTCCGGGCTTTAGCACCTACAACCAAATCTCTGCTTTCTCCTGTTTCAGCTGAAGGTGAAGCTGAAGTTTGCTGCCATTCAGTGGTTGATTTCTTCCAAGCAGCTGACTAGAAAGTTTATGGGTTGGAAGTCACCAGTGGATAGTGAGATGAGAAGCTGCGTGTCATCGGCATAATTACGGTAGCTGATGTTATGTTTGCTGATATTGTAACCGAGGGGAAGCATATCGAGCTTGAATAGAAGAGGACCCAGGATGGAGCCCTGCAGGACCCCACACACTAATTTGTGTCTGTTGGAGTGGAAGTCCCCAAGTGTGACAATGAAATCTCAATTATGCAGGTAGGATTCAAACCACCGTGCCAGACAGACCCACCCAGTTTCTTAGCCTTTCCAGAAGAATCCCATGATCAACGGTGTCAAATGCAGAGCTTAGGTCTAGGAGTATTAGGACTGAGGTTTTTTTATTGTCGTTCCTCATGTTATAACAACTTTTACAGAAAAAGAGCAGTTTCTGTGCTATGAGACATGCAGAGGCCAGACTGAAATGTATTATAAATATTACTATCTGTACGATAGCAGTATAGTTGCTGATATACAACTTTCTCAATGATCTTATTCAGGAAGGTGGGGTTGGAGATTGGCCTGTAGTTGCTAAGCGTGTCTGGGTCCAGGTTGTTGTTTTTTAGAAGTGGTCTAAACTGGCAGCAGTTTTCATGCAAGGGGAAAGATACCAGTCTGAAGAGAACAGTTTACTATTGACAAGATGTCATCTGTTAAAAAATTAAAAACAGATTTTAAAAAGGATGCTGGAAGTGGATTGAGGGGGCTGGTAGAGGCCTTAGGATGATTTATAGCATCAGTGAGATCTCTGGAGTCTACAACGGAGGAATGCTCGAGACCGTTTGCCCACAGTAGTTGGAGGTATGTCATAGCAGTGAAGTTTGTATTTGGGATATTGCACCTGATGGTTTTTTTTGTTGTTGTTAAAAAAATGATGCAAATTCATTGCATTTGGTGGTTGAGAAAGTAACAGAAGAAACAGCAGGCAAGAGGCTAATGAGTTTATCAATAGTTGAGAAAAAGGCTTTTGGATCGTTTTTGTGGGTGTCAATAAGAGTTGAGAAGAATTCTTTTCTGGCTTGTTTCAAGCTTCTGTTGTAGTTCCTGAGGGTGTTTTTGAAAATATCCCAGTCAACGTGCAGTTTTGATTTTCTCCACCTCCTCTCGGCCTTTCGTCTCTTTTGAGCTGCTTTATGATCTCAGCATTTCTCTACGGGGCTTTACATTTGCTAGAGATTTCTTTTAGATCTTAGTGGTGCAGCATTATTGATACTGTCTAACAGAAGAGAATTACAGCAATTGGCATGGTCATCACAACTTCTACTCTCAGATAAAGGCAACCAGGATGACTTTGCACAAAGAAAGTGAGTTTGAAAAGACTAACCTGATGTTTCACAGAACTACCATTTCTTGACATGTCACCCGGTGATGGTTCGGTTAGCAGAAAACACAGTAATGGTCCAACAGTGCAACATCATTGACAGTGCTTACTCTGACTGATATCAATACCCATAGAAATGACAAGTATGTGTCTGTGCTGATGACTTGGCTCCTTAATATGTTGGGTCAAGTCAAACAACTCTAATAACGCATTAAAATAGACTGTGGAATTATCGATGTGAATGTTGAAATCACCAGAAATAATTACTTTGGTGTAGTCAATACAGATATTTTATAGCAGATCTGCAAAATCACTCATGGATTCAGAGTTGTATTTAGGTGGTCGGTACATTATCAGAAATAGGAATGACATGTCACACTGTAGATTGACAGTAAGACATTCAAAGCTCTGGTACTTTTCAAGTGAGACCTAAAGACAGGTTAGAGAATCAGAGGAAATAGCTGCTACTCCCCCACCACATTTGCCCTGCCTTGCAGCGTGCAGAAATTGGGGGATGATGCCTCACACAGTGTGAAGAAATTATTTGTATCTAGCCATGTTTCAGTAATAAAAAGAACATCAAGGTCATTATCCTCAATAAGTGTGCTGACCATAAATGACTTATTGGTCAGGGAACAGACATTCAATAAAGCAAAATTAAGAGCATATGAGGTAGGCCTGGGGTGTGATGTAGTATGATTGAGAATGATGGGGATAAGGTTATGAAAATTAGCTTTAGAAATAGCTCTTTTTATGTTAATTGACCTATCAGAAATACTAACAAGAATAGAAGTGGGAGAACAGATACAGACCTATAGGAAAGCTTTTTAAACTAGATTGATCTGGGCTGTTACAGTGAGTGGGATCATATGTACAGGCAGAACTGTCTACCGCTAGTTTGTTGTTTTGGTGACATCATTTACTGTTGGACAAGGGGACACGTGTGATGAAGACTGTACAGGATGTTGTTTGTCAGCATGTGTGACCCTCTTGCACTGAGGTGCAGACCGTTGTCTTTTGCCAAAAAAAAAAAAAAAAGTTTGTCCCGATTCCATAAGAAGTTGTCAATATAGCCCACGTCGTACTTGGCACAGATTGAGGACAACCAAGTGTGAATACTCAGCAGCCTACTGAAGCACTCTGCCATGGCGAGACACAGGAGTGGGGCCAGAAATTAAGACCTGACCAGTGTGGGATGTACGAATAACATTAAAAAGATTAACAAAGATTGCCAACATGAGATGTCATTTGTTCCAGCATGAATGATAAGTCACTTCACAGTAGGGTGCCTTTTAAGGATAGATGGCACCTTTTGTGCCATCTATCTATTAGCCAGAAACATCTGCATCTGCAGTTCCATGTCAACTGGGTGCCAAATTATCAAGTGATATAAGCAAAAGGTTCCAGAGGAGATACTAAATGGACCCTGTAATGACCTTGTTGTCTTAACTGCTGTTTCCAAGGTCAAGAATGAACTTTGAACCTCACTTTGATAATGTTTTTTGCACAATGAAAATCAGACAATGAAGAGCATTTTTCTAGTTTTCTCAACAAAAAAAAATCTAATTTTCTCAAAACAGAAAATGTAATGGTTGATTTACATATTTCATGTGATGTCAGTTGTTGGCTAGGGTAGCCAGAAGTGTTGACACCCTTTTCTAGTGGCCCCCATGACTTCTGTGGTATTCCTTTTAGGGACAGATTGCTCTTTGTCAGTAGTATCCACAAAGCTATGTTACAGCCACTTTTTCTAGCCAGTACTGAACTGGAATCCAAAGGGATTTGGGAGACTTTAGCTCACCTCTACAGTAGTTAACAAGGAAGATAATTATTTATACATTTCTATCCATATTTAAAATCTTTATATACATGAAACACCTGCAGGACCCTGCTTTATGTTTACTAAACCAAGCAGCCACCAGTTTCATGTGCCCTCATTAACCTTCTTGGATGCTGCTGAGGCCAAGAGGCCAGACGTTAGTCTGCTGTCATTCCAAACAATAAACAGGAGGCCTGCTGAGTTGCCAGTTTCATGCTAAGTGGCAGCACTGAGGGATATAGACAAACAGGATTTGATACCCTATAGCCCTCTCGTGGAAAACCATCTTGTAATTGATGCTATAAAAAGTGCACGCATTACACACAATATTATATCACAGAGGTTTAGTTGTGTGACATCTTACAGCCCATTATTGACTTTTTCCAGTGCAACATCTGTCAGATGAAAAAGCAAATTTACACTTGTTTCATTCAAGTTAACCCCAGTCTTTATTACCTTCATGTCATTGACAGATAAGGAAGTTCTGATTTAGAAGTCAATAACAGGAAGAGATCTCAGCGGTAAAATGCCAATGAAAGCTTATTAGCACAGGATGATGCCACTTTTCTATCACATCAAGGGCTCAACCTGCATCAGGAGGAGCAGTTAAGCATTAGCTTAGTGAAGCAAAACAAACCAAGGAGTCTATTTTGCCCAAAGGAGCTATGGAGTTGAGCTAAGGCAAGTGCTAACATAGCATTTTTAAACTTCCAGGAAATAATTAAATGGGGAAGCAGGAGAAGCTTTAATTGACACAATTATAAAATGTTGATGACAAGTTTAATTACTATTTTGTGAGACTGCAGTGCCTGAGCTCTAACAGATGACATGTGCCATATGTTTGGCTGATGGTTCAAGTACTACACTCAGACCAAAAGCTGAATGAGAGCCAGTATAATTGCATTAAATGTATTATAAAACAGGTGCTTTGCAGAAATCCATCATGATGACATTAATGCACCATGATGTATGTAGAGTTTAACATGTGGCACAACAGGATCTCACATAGTACAGGTGAAGTCTTCAATATGCCACTCAGTCTCTGTGTACAAAAAAAAAATCTATGCCTTGTCATTGCTAATTTGTTGCAAATTCTGTCTGAATTCAAAGTAAGTACTTTAAGTAACGATAATCTAATCTGTTATTGATCACTGTAGGAAGATCTTTTTGCTTGCTTTCCTCTAGGGAGGTCAGAGGTCAAGATAAGCTGTAGGGCAGCACTCCAATAGAGATTCAAGATCTTTTTCAAGGACGTTTTTTTTTTTTTTTTGTCTAGCGCCAACATTTTTTTTTTAAATATAAGTTTACTGCAATATCTGCATTTGTCAACTATATTTAAGGCTAGATAACAATTGCAGTTATATAAAATATGGTTACGGTATTATGGTTAAGTCTATTTTTAAAACAATACTGACATGCCCATATATAGTACATTAAAAGGGTTTTTGTTTGCTGTAATTGTTCCTTGTGTCCATATACTGGCCGTAAAAATAGATCCCTTCCTAAAGCTATAAAGTGATGATGGAAAAAATTCACAGTCCTTGTTCTGTGGAAAATGCATTCAGTTCAGCTGAAGATAATATGATACTTCAGCAGTCTGAGTTAGACAAGTCAAGTGGGTATCTTTCAAAGTTGCAATGTTTAGTGTGAAATTCCTTCTTTGTATATGCTTCCAAGGCCAGCGCCACTTGAAAAATAGAATAAAAGGACTAACTTTGGACTTTAACTTTTTTAACTTTTTCATTTAATTGGTTTATATCAGACTGCAGAAGTTAAGACATGCTACATACCTTTAAACCTACCACCTTCCTACTTTCCACATTGGGACTAAACATCGCCATTGGACATAAAAACTAATGATTATTTTTGTTATTGATGAACCTGTTAATTATTTTCTTGATTATTTGATCAAACCTTTGGTCCATGAGATTTTCAAAAATATTTTATAATATTTTCATTATAATACCTCAAAGCCCAAGCAAAGCCCAGTAATCCAAAATCTAAAAGTATTCAATTTAATATCTAAACAAACAAATATTAACATTTGAGAAGCTGGGACAGTTCAAAAAGAAAACCGGTTGCCAATCATTCTTCTACGTTTCGGCTCTAGATGTAAATCATAACATGCAAAATTATCTATAATTGTATGTATGTATGGACCTAATTTCTAGGAATACTGAGCTGTAGCTCGAGAGCTATTTGGTCAGTAAGATAGAAAAGTTCTGCTGAATCCCGCTTTCCACCAACCCCTGAAGTCAGTAGATTTAAAACCCATGTGTTCTGCTGAATTGAAAATGTACTTGTCAAGTTATACTTTGATGGAACATAATTCCAAACATGGCAACTTGCAGTATATCACCCCAGACAGACACTGTAGCCTTGGAAGCTGCAAATAAAAGATTTTCAGTAAAAAATCAGATTTAGATGTGAGTAAATAAACATATAACCTGTCTCTCGTTGCTGTGTGTGATTTGAAGTTCTTCTTCTTCTTCTTCCTCCTAACTTTCAAGCCTTATTTAAGCAGATAGTGATGTGTGTGTGTGTGTGTGTGTGTGTGTGTGTGTGTGTACAGTAGCCTATCTATGCTATGCAGTATAGCCTCTGGTGTAAGCAGCACAGTAAGGTTAATAACATTTCCACCAGAGAGTTTCTCCTCAATCCTCCTCACTGCTTCTCTCATCCTTTAATCAATTGCTCCAAATCTAAAAAAAAAAACACCTCAATCATCTATTGTCCATGGATTTAACCATCCTTACTTTTCTCCCTCATTTGCTCTTCAGAGCTTCTCACAAAATAATATTGTGTTGTATCTCATTTGTGACCCTTCATTTGACAAACAAGCGAGCAGAAAACTACCCTTGTGCCCGTCTCCCTTGTCATTTTGTTCTATTTTCTATTGCAAGTCGTTCTCTCCTCAAACCTCTGCCCTTGTACAGATACGAAAGGTTTTTATTGATCTCCCATGAACCCCTCCTGACTTTAGCCTGATCCCTCAAACTAAGCCTTTTCATGAAACACTGCACATTTAGTGTCCCACATGTTCCAAGGTCACTGTAATTCTGCCGATTCAAAAACAGTAGAAAGGCAGCAAAGGGCAGTGTTGAAGATTTTTTTCTAACATTAAATACGTTTTCGACAAATTTATGTTGGTAATAAAACGCTTTTTATTAGTGTTTTATTCTTTCTGTAAATAATAAAAAATAATATAAAGCCTATGTAGTAGGCTATTGGCTAATACGTCATGTCACACTGGACCAGACCTGCTGTGAACTATTAAAAGTCAGGAAAACTAAGCAGGGACCACTGAAGGACAAAGAAAGGTAAAGTTGTGTGAAAAACAACAGGTTGTGCATTGCTGCTCTTTTGTGTTGTGTGTTCTGTGCTGAGCACTGAGCTCCAGTAAAGTAACTTTTTAATGGAATTTCACATTTTGTTTCTGTTTGTTTCTTTCGGCTGTAGTCTCCCTCCCTGTGTGTATGTGCAAAAAAAAAAAAAAAAAAAAAAAAACACAGCCACATATTTTACAGCTATTTCAGATGCAGGTTCTTCTGCTGCAGTGGTCAGCCTGTCGTGATAAATCAGATGCAGAGGCTATTTGTATGAATGTCCATTCCCTCCCACAGTATTTTGCACCTCTAAAGAGGAACACCTTGAAATACATATTTCATGAGACCAAACACATAATTTTGGTCTCTTTCATTTTAGTGTGGTCCGCAAGTAAATAAGAACTTTAAGGACCACACTGAGCGGTCCTTAAAATTCCCCTCCATGCATGTTTTAAGATGTATATAAAACATTCTACCTTGAATGATAATTTGTGTATCGAGAAAAGAAAGTTCAATTATTTAATTAAAATCCTTAAAATGACAACTACTCTTCTCCTCCTTTATTAACCGACCATTGTCGGTGCATGAGCACTGGAGGCTTCACATTTCAACACTTATGTAAATTGAATAATGGACGAGGATTGGCTCCAAACTAGTTGTGATGTCACAAAATTCTTGTATATACACGCTTTAAACTCAGATTTTACTGTGAGCACAGAGAAACTGTCCACTTTCAGCAGATGAATGTGAAAACAGCCTTCTAGTGTCAAACTCTGCACAGTGAAACTCACACATCCAACATTTTTGAGTCGAGAGGGACTTAAAATAAATAAGACCATACTGAGGTTTGACTGTTTAGTGCCTAAAAAAAAGGGCTGCATGGCTTGATTATTGCATCTAACGTCTAGATAGGTTGTCAAGTTTTATTTAATTATTTTTATCTGAATAAAACACCAGATTTCTGTGCTAATCTTATTCATCCTTAATAAGACAATAACAATGAACGTTAACAAAGTTGGAAAAAAAACACTTCAGCAAGAGCTCTTTCAAGTGCCAAGCATCTATACAAATACCTTTTTAAAAAAAATAGTTACACATAACTGCTTCATTAAAATGACTGAATTACCATCTTATTAAGAATAATAATAAAGAAAAAATCAGACAAAACAGAATTTCAAACTACCTATCAAAAAATGTACCCTAGTTATGGAGACAGACTCACCACACTTCTGATTACATTCATATATCTCCCCTTGACACCGCTGACCATTTGCCGCACTGACCTCCAAGAATCAACACACTTGAGACGCGTTTCTGTCCCGGCAGTAAAGTATTTTATTGAATGAAAGCTCATGTCATTAAAGCGTCAATAGAGGCACAGCTTGCTGGTCAGACTTTATGTGTTCTATCGCCGCTGTGGCTCCGGATACTCTACACCTCTTCTTATAAGCCCTTTCCACATGAGTATTCATATGGAGCTGAGATATTATCCCCCCTTTCAGTCCTCTGAGACCCTGCCTCTGGTCTCTGGCCCTGGTCATTTCAGCAGATCGCTTTATGCTGTGGCTCAAGTTACACATTGTCTGTTCTCCAAAGTGCTCATCAGTATCTCTTTCACAGCCATATTGCCAAACAATTCACTAAGCTCAATGTGTTTGAGGGAAGTTTACGCAGATTTAGTGGGGAAAATCACGGAGAAGGAATAGCTGACTCACAAACGCATTGTCAACTGGCAGCAGAGTGGCTTCTCACAGTTGCATGTGAAAGGTCCACAGTTGGAGGCGTTATTAGTGATATACTGCAGCAGTAATGGGAAGATGCATCGTGCTACAGGCATCAAGGCACCCTCCATCTCACTATCGTCCTCTTTTCTGTTTACCTGCACTTTTTATCTTTTTAAATCTGAATCTCACTTCCTGCACCATCTTTACAGAAATCTTCATCTGTCCCTTCTGACACACACAAACACTCACAAGCAGATATTCACATAGGCCTAAACATGCGCTCACATATGCAGACACACATGCTTACTCAGCTAATGTCTGTGGCTGTGTGAGCTTCTGGTTAATAACTATGTTTGTTTTCCTCCACAGATGCCGGCTCAGGATCAGGAGACGATGGTAAGATTACTCATCTCCTCCTCCTCCTCCTCCTCCTCCTCCTCCTCCTCCATTGCTGTAACGCCACATGCAGTGCTCTTTAATGTGTTTCTCTGTACTCGTCATCACCCACTGAAACCATGTTTCATTGTAGGGTTGCACAGTCATGCAACCCAGAAGCATATGAGCACACATGTGAACTATAAGCCCAGATAAATCCAGTTTACTTCAAGAAATTTAAGCTTCATGTGAACATAATGGACACTGCACATTAGAATAATTTAAATGGAGTAGTAACTCATCGTTACTACTCATGAGGTTGCTACTTTTTATTTGATGGCATTTATACCCCTTATTGTTTTCCTTAAAGCTGCTGATCAATATTTCCTTATTAAAAATTTATCACATGTGACTACATATGTGAAAGGGCTTACTCGTAATGATGAGCCCACAGATAATTATCACCCGACTTTACTGTTTTGGTTCACTCTCACCACTCTCGTCGGTGCCATTACCAGACGCAGCAGGCAGCTGTTTGCACCAAACAGCAGACAGACAGTTAGCAACTCGCTGGTGAACATAGCGGAGCATTTAGCAGCTAAAGAGCCAGATAGACTGTTTGCCTGCACATTGGCCAGAACAAGGTGATAATAAATGTTAATGTTATGTTTACAGCTTGTGTCTTCTGCCTCCAGTTGCCATTTACTTTACCCACACACAAGAAACACACATCAGTCTTTTGGGACTGAACATTAACCAATATATCCATGTCAATACACAGTTTATTGCTTTTATCATTTTCTTTCAAAGTTATTTCCATTTTTGCATGGTAATGTGTCAGGGAATGTTTACCAAGTAATGAAAAAATTCATGTTGAAGTGGCCTTGATTGCTTCATGAAGGTGTTTACTTGCATGCATTTTCTATCTCAAGCAATTCTTTAGTCTTTGAAAGGTGATTTTCACAGAAGATTTGGAAATTACAAAGTGGTCACTATTTACAAAACAGTGTGCACAAACTTTTGTGTGCACAGTTATACAATTTGTAGTTGAGGTTTTGGACTAAAAAATGCAAAATATTACCACGGCGCTTAATAATTTCAAATCTCAAACTGATTAATTTATCTAAGGTTTGTTTATTGTACAGCATGCAACCCCAGAATACAAATCCACTTATACAGTACATATGCACTGCACTGAAAAGGCCTAATTTCAAAAAAGATGTGCAAGTGAAATTAGTGTAACATTGCAGTTAATAAGTGTTGCAGTCGTAAGAAGATTCAGGCTAGGAGGGGGTGATAAGTGTGTGAGACTTTATTATAATAAGATGGAGCAGAGCTCAGAGCTGTCAGTTGCTTTATTAATAACTTTTTTGTGAGTAACTAATCATGTAAAACCTCCCGCTGGTTAATAATGTGTCATTCAACTAAGGCTCTGATTTGCTGGCTAATTTACTAAAAAGATCCAGCTCTAACATGTGCGTAACAGTCCGCAGTCAGTAGTCAAGCCCATCTGTCAGTGCATGTTTGTACACGTGCACATATTTACTCTAGCCCATCTCTGTCTGTTCTCCTGTCTGTTTACCCATACGGTTCCTTCATTAACTCTCACTGGACATATATGAGACAGAGATTGGAAAAGAGATTAGTCCCCCAAAAAAGATGGCGGACAGACGGATGAATAAGCGGAAATGAAACTGGTGCTAGGTCAACCAGAGAGAGAGAGAGAGGAGGAGAGGGAGAGAAGTATGGAGGATATGGACAAAGAAATGGCCTGAGGAAAGTCGCAAAATAGACGACAAAACTGAGGAAACAGAGAGAGAGATGGAGAGATGGAGGAGGAGAAGGGGGGCAGACAGCGATAAGAAACGAGAATGAGGAGCAATATGAAACATACATTTTCATATACAGTATGTCCTCTGAACACAGTATAGGGAACATTTGTTATTATTTATCTAATTATCCAAGACACAGCAGGCTCAGAAGCATACCATGAACTTGAATTGTGTGTTCACATGTGGAATGTAAAAAAAAACTGTTCCTCAGCAGTGCTTTGTTTCTTTCCCTTTTATTGCATCTGGTAATGTCGTACATGTGTATTGGATCTAATTCTTTCAGCATTTTATTGCAAGACAACAGCATAACTTCCCTGTAATTGTAGAGAAACAAAGCATTCGCAGGGTCTCTCTTGAATGAATCACTCGGTGCCTTACGAGGGAATGAAAAGATGAAGGAAGAGCGTGATATGTACTGATTTAGCAAAAAGATACATTCTTTGTTCATAAAATAAATAAATAAACAAAATACATTCTTTCTGAAAATTATAACAACAAAATATAGCTGCGAGCGACGATGATCGGGATCCAAGCAGATTGGGAGCATTTGGATGCTTGTTTCTTATTTAATTGTTAATGAAATGTGGTTTTCATGAATGCAAGCTGAAACGATGAGACACAGTCAGCCCAAGAACTTTAAGATTTAAGACCAGGTGAAATAAGGCAAAGCAGGGTTTGAACCCTCAACCTCTGGATTGAGAAACAAACTCTTAATCACTGAGTTACTGGCAAAGTCAGTGTTGAGTTCATGTATGCATGAACAAAAAATATGAAAGCGTGTAATTCCACAAAGTTTTTGACACGCAGGAGACATTATGAATTGAATGAATTTTACAGTTCAGGTTAATTGTATACTTTTAGCACAATTTGATGTACTTATTTTAAAATGGACATTTATGGAGTATTTCTTGAATTTATGTAATTGTCTGTATTCATTCATGTGGTCATTTGAAATTGAGTCTGGTCCTAAATATTTAACAAATGAAATGATATGCATGTACATGTATCTCTATTTATTTATGAATTTATTCAGTTGTTAAAGTTTTAACATTCCTGAGATACAGGCTAAAACATAAAGGACTTTGCTTGTAGCGCCATTTTCTCCAAGATTTTGTACCATTTTTCATGTCGACTGGACATTCAGAGTGGAAATTACAAGCTGCTGAATTTTGATTGGCTGCTGGCGGCCACATTTATGAGGTTATCAAAGCAATATTTTCAGACAAGTTAGCAGATGTCATTATGAGCCATTGTAGTAAATTTGAGCTTTTTGTGAAAAATGGAATGAAAAACAATTTTTAGTTATAGTGCCTCCTAGTGGTCTATTTGTACAAAAATTGGGGATTGTCCACAGAATATCATAAAGACCTAACATTAAATTTGGTGAAAATTAGACAATGCATTGGTGAGATACAAGACATCTACCGTACTTAGCTATTTTGATAAAAATTGATTGTATAATCGAAAAAGACTGATGTATCAATATTTCTTTAACAACTTAAGATCACTGATGACTGCACATGATCCTGATTGAGTTTTAGGATGACTGACCCAGCAGTTTCTGACAAGAAATTGAAAGTAAAATTTTGAGAAAATTGAGAAAAAGTGCAAAATTTTTAGAGCAGAAGACCAGTAGAGAAAAGATTCAGATGAGTTGAGAAATCAAAATGAGACGTTTTCGAGATAATTGCCAAAATGTAAACTTGATTATTACAACGCCACCTTGAGTGTCATTTTATGTGCCTCAGTAGTGGTTGGGATTTGCAACCCACCCTCCAATTGGTGTTTCTAGGTCTTATGGTTTTTGCTGCATGAACACTTTTAGCAGAGAAAAATGAGTTTAAGAATAACAAGAACAAAAATAATAGGGTTCCAGCCCCTAAAGATAGCCTTGCATGAACTCTCATACCTGCAATTGACGGTTCGCTAAACCCCTCTCTCAAACAATGAGTGTCCAATCATACCTTAGCAAATCAGTCAGTTGACTTAAAAAATGCTCCATGCTAGCCAACAGTAGACTCTAGCATTGCAAGCTACAGGTCAACCCTGCGACACACATGCTTCAACAAACTTCTCTTCTTATTAGCAGATTTATGCACAAAATTAAGTGTAGCTGCAAAAACATGATACACTATTAATACCTTATACTTATTTACCTGACATCATATGTATTTAACTTTTTATGGTTATGTTTAGACACTGGCAGCACTCGGTTAAGGTTAGGGAAAAAGGGTATTGGTTTGGTACAGAAAAAAAAGTCAGCAATGACTTAAAACACAACATGTTTATTAACATTTAACCAAAATCACAATTTTTTCACTAACCTTAACAAAAGTGCTTTTGTTTCTGCATCTTGTACGCCCTCCATCCACCACAACCTCCAACCTCCAACCTCCATATAAATGTAGCACTTAATTCATTCGAAAACATTTTTTTTAATTTTTTTAATGCCATGTTCATAATTTAGTGCAACAGCACATTACTACACTTAAAATAATTGCCATAAAATTACTGTATCATCATAAAGAAACAAGAGTGACACAGTAGAACCAGCGAAAAATGGACAATCAGACAGGGAAAGGCTGAGGAGCCATTAAAATAGACTGCCGTCCTCTAAAAACAAATGAGAAAGGTTCTCTGAATAGCCCCGTGAACGCTCATTATGAATGTTGACCTTTGGAGACCTCTGGGTGGTTCAAAGTAGAAGCTTGAGAACTATCCTTATTCTCAAACTGTCAGATAAATTTGACAAATCGATCATTCAGGGGGAAAAGAGACAATTAAGAAAAAAATAGCTCAGGGGCAGAGGGTATTTCTGCAGTAGAGGAGTGAGAGGGGAAAGAGGAGGGCAAGGACAGGAGGAGGAGAAACACAAACACACCCTATAAAGATAGAATCATAGCGGAGGTCAAAATAGATGGAGAGATACAGTAGAACAGACGGAAGGGAAGGAGGAAGGGAGCTGGCAGAGGTGGAGGAAGTGGAGAACTGCTGGTGTTTTATGAGCAGGAGAGAAGGTTAAAGAAAGTGGTTGTAAAAAGCAGGTCGGAATCCTATTCAGGAGACCAGCAGTGGAGAGTCATTCTGGTTAAAATCAAATGTATTTTAATGACCAATGATAAATCTATACACATAAAGCTCCGGTCAGCTTGGTGGTTGCCAGTTTTATCAGTTATGTGTGAATGTGTGTGTGCAAGCTTGCATGGATGCACACATGTGTGCATTCATGCTTGTGAGAGTGTCTGCTCTTGTGTGTTTGTGGTTTCTTTCATCTGATAAGTAAGAACACAAGTCAACTGTGCAGGGAAATGCCCTTAGGACATGAGTCTGGTCACATGGACCCTTTAGTCAGAATCAGACATTTGTCCAAATCAAATTGTACAGTGGGCAAATTGAATTGCACTCACATGATCATGAAAGAACAAAGGAAGACCAAAGCCTTAAACCTAGAAGATGTTTGTGGGTCTCAGCAATCTCTGTCCAAGTGTATTTTTGAACAAGTCTTTGGCCACTCCAGCAGCTCTGTGAAACTGTAGTGCTCATTGTAAAGAAAAGGAAACTAAGATAGATAAAAGCTGTGGTTTTGATCTTAAGCAGTTATAATGAAGTAACTGTAATAATTGGCCAGAAGGTGGTATCAGAATAAAGGTGTTTGGCGACCTATATCAGATGGGTTTATCCTTTTGTGAGCATGAAAGTGTAAAGAGGAAAAGTCAGGGGATCATCAGAATCATTAGGGTACAACATCTGGGCATCATGAACGTCGGAACAAAATTTAATATCAGTCTAACCAATAGTTGGCAAGGTATTTCAGTCTGGACCAAAGTGGTGAACTGATCGACCAACAGACTAACACCATCTCTACAGCTGATAATCTTTACATGGAGTCGATCACTTGATATCTCTATAAAGAATCCAAACTGTTACAGAAGATGTATCATGTACATTTTCCAAATGGGATATAATATTCATTATTATGTTTTAATTAGTGTATAATCCCATGAAAATAAGAATCATTGTGTTTTTGTTATCTTAGAATGAGCCCTTCATGTCTACATAGCCCAGAACAGACAAACCAAACACAGCGTAGGTTGTATCCCCCCCAATCTGCAACCTCACCACTAGATGCAACTAATCCTACACACTGGTCCTTTAAGGTTCCCCTCCCGATGAGCCCACTCTGTTCTGATTGGCCAGCTGCCCCTCGGCAGACTTCCAGCTGTTCCGGAAGCTTTTTCTGTTTTTTTACTTGAAATGGAAACTTTTCACGTAGCCTGACACTGATCCGAAAGATGTGAGAGGTCAATATGAACAACCCGTGGAACAACCTTAGTAACAAAGGCTACAGAACGTACAGTTTGTGGGCATGCACAATAAATCTGATGTCATCATGAAGTAGAAGTAACTTTGCAAACAAAGCATTGAGAGCTCATTGAAGTCTGGGCTTTTGACTTGCAGAGAGCTTTGTTACATACGTTCACCTGAAGTTTTGGAACTTTGACCATGTTTAACATAGACATCCCACATCATAATAGTATAAAAATAACAAAAACCATGATATGTCCCATGTAAAGTTTGCCAACCAGCAATAAGTAATTACTATCCTTTTAAAATATTCAAATGCATTTTTAAGTCTGTGCTTTCATTGTGGCTTTTCCAATTCAATTATATTCAATATAATATTGAATATTACATCAATGTAATAATATCTACTTTTTGAAAATCCTCTAGAAGACCTAATATAGTCTCAAATAGAACCAGCCAGCAGGACATTACTGCCTCAAGCCCCGAAGTCAGAGGTTTAAACTCTGTCATACTCTGTGGGTTGCTGATATTAAAGTGACCTAATTTCACTATAGTTTCGAAGGATAACTCTTATCTAAATTAAGTCCTTTTTCAAGGTCAAATAGTGTCCCGTAACTTATCAGAGCCATTTTTTTTTCTGTTTGAATGGTAAAAAAACAAAAAAACCCACTTTATTATGAGTCCTTAGTGGCAGGGAGAGAGCACAGGGGCTGTCTGCAGTCTAATTACCAGTATTTATTGGGCATTCTTCTGAGTGCCTCTCTCTGTCTTTTCAGTTACCTGAGTCCCTTTGTGTCTCTCTCTAATTATTTGCTGTGGCCCATTTAGGCTGAGATTTTTTAAGCACTAGTCAAAAACAATAAAATCACTATCCTTTCATTCCATCAGTGTTGAAAATAGAACAGCATCTCTATAGCGGTTTCAGATTTCTATATGTATATACTGTATGTATGTGTTTATTAGTATGTCTCTGCCCTGTCTCCACTATTTATTTTACATTTACTTCTCTAAATGTCGACTAATGAAAAGATAAAACACTGTGCTTGGTTTAATTGAAATACAATAGCGTGATTGGGGTAATTAATCTAATGATCAGACCCCTAACACTATGGATTTGCAAGCACTTCATTAATTTGAATTAATTAACTATGGTGCAATTATGAATTCAATTTCACTTAATCTCCCTTGGTCAGTATACAGCAATGCGGGAAAATTATTATATGTAGTAGCACTCCACACTTAATTTTTTTTTTTATTGACTCTCCAAATAATGTGGAGCAAGATAATCAGAATTCATAGGAGAAGTCTTAAAGTAGCTGCAGTATACTCCAGTATCAGACTTAACATTAAAACATAATGAAGAAAAATCTCTGCTTAACTTATATTGTCCCCATCTCAATCTTTCTGGCATTTAGGGAATGGAAGTTGAAGCACATGGCCATAAAATGACCCCATTTGCATGGTCTGACTTTGAAAACTATTAGAACTTAGAATAGAATAGAATAGAATAGAATAGAATAGAATAGAATAGAATAGAATAGAATAGAATGGTGAGCAGGGGTAAAATAGAGGTAAAATAGCTTGCCTGCAGTTCCCCTGGAAATTTTTTATCCGTCCATTCCTGCTTCAACAGCCTCCACGAGGCTGCTGCCCCAGTCACACTGCTATTGCTATGGTAACCAAGTTACAGGTTTAGGGAAGTGAGTAATCTAATCTTCCCACTTTGTGGCATAGCGATAAGGTTCACCACAGCCAGCCCACCCGTGTGTGTGTGTGTGTGTGTGTTTATGTGTGTCCTATTTGGTCATTCTGTGCTGCATGTCTTACTCACACACACACACACACACACAAAACCTATCTAGCCAATATGTTCCACCCTAATAGGCAGGTGAAAGCCGAAGGGCAGATAGGCTTCCAGCCTTGTTGAGAAGTCTGAACCTTACTGAAGTTGACATTCAGCACCAATATCCTCAAGATTAAAGGAGAGCTCCGCTGTTTTTATTGGAGAGGTTCGGAGAGTTTTGACTCTAAATGCAGGAGTTTGACTTCTTTTCAACTATTTCTGCAATGTGAAGTCATCATTGAAATGTTGAGCTGAATGTCAAATGACCATCCTCCGACTGACGGGTCATATCTATGTTGACCAAGTCCCCGGGAACAGCGTAGCAATTATGTCATATGGAATTGCGGGTCACATAATGGTCTCGGTCCAAAAAATACTTTATCCCATACATCTTCACAAAAGTTAAACAATGAAGACATTTTTCTGAGAATTACACCAATCCAATTACTTTTTTTGTCATTAAATTTTAGCCTTGTTAATTTCACCATTAAAGTGTGCAGGGAAGGACTATGATGTACAAGTGTTATGGGCTTAAAAATGTGAAAGCCTGAAGAACTCTTTCAGCGTATATGCAGGGTGAGCAACAATTAAAGCAATGAATGGGGCACCATCTTGTAACACATCATCCATCTCTCTTAGCTTATTCATGCTGTTAACTTGACACCATTTAGCAATCGTGGTGTAGAGTGTTTCTTTTGATTTTTCAAGACACCAGTTATCACACGTTTTGTTCTTGGGTCATCTCACAGCATCGGATTTCCCAGTATCACTATGTTTATATTGAACAATTCCACATCACATGCTTTACATCCAATATCAACATTCAGTGCCAATGCAGGAAGTAGTGTTGCCCTTTATGTGTGTGGAGGTTAATGTGGTGGATGGGCGTGAGGAACATCTACTGTTTATGCAGAACACCAGAGTTTGTGTCTGCTTCTACAGTCTTTCCCTAACCTAACTAAGTGTTTTACTGGACTAACCTTAATCATAGTTTATCTGCCATAACCATGATCTTTTTATAGCCTTAAATATGTATATATTGTAGAAATAAATATATTGGGTTTTGGGGTTTGGCATTAGATTGTGTTTCTGTTGGTTGTTGCACTCTTGTCTAACAGCAGTCTTTCTTGTTGCAGTCGGACTAGTGGTTATATATATACATAAATATCTTTCCAAGCCTTTATGTGGGATAACAGTAACATATACAGATGGGTGACAAATTAAAGGAAAAACCAACATAAAGTGTCTTAGTGAGGTGTTCATCTTGTGCTGCCAAGTTTCAGTGCACCTTGGCACTGATTCTACAGTCTCTGAACTCTTCTGGAGAGATGAACACCATTCTTCAAAAAGATATTCCCTTATTTGGTGTTTTGACGATGGTGGTGGAGAGCGCTGTCTAACACGTTGGTCCAAAATCTCCCATAGCTGTTCAATTGGGTTGAGATCTTGTGACTGTGAAGGTCATAGCATATGATTCAGGTCATTTTCATATTCATCAAACCATTCAGTGACCCCTCACACCCTGTGAATTGGGGCATTGTCATCCTGGAAGAGACCACTCCCATCAGGATAGAAATGTTTCAACATAGGATAAAGGTGATGACACAGAACAACTTTGTATTGATTTGCAGTGACCGTTCCGTCTAAGGGGACAAGTGGACCCAAACCATTCCAGCAAAATGCCCCCAAAAGCATAACAGAGCCACCAGATCCCCTCACTGTAGGGGACAAGCATTCAGACCTGTTCCAGTTTTTCCTTTATTTGTCACCCGTCTGTATATTAACCTTAGATATCCTTCTCCAATACCCACTAATCTTGGTAGAACTGGTTTCAGGTACTATGCATCTTTTAAATGGAATGAACTTCAAGCCGCCCTCAAACGAGATTCTTTCATTCCCTTTGGGGATTTAAAAAAAAACTTTACTATCTGATGTTTCTTGTGACTCTTGTAACAGTTTTCATTACTTGTTGTTGATTGTGGCTGTCTGGCCTTAGCTGCGTTGGTGTTCTGTATGCTGATTGTGCGCTTGTCTGATTATGAATGTTTTTTTGCTCTTGAAAAAGAAATCTCAGTCTCAATGCTGATTAATCCACCTGATTAAATAAAGTTTAAATAAATAAATAAAACATAAACAGACATCTACCAAACCCAAAAAAATATGAATGCAAAACAATAAAATATGAACCCTGAATATGTACAGTAAAAGTTTTCCAAGACTACAAACCATTAGCAAAGAAAATCTGTAATAATTTTCTTAGGTTACAACTGTGCTATAACTTTGTGCTCTACTTAGATTTCAGGACATGGTAATATACTTTATAGGACTCTGTTTTCTCCAGTGATTTGCAGTTATACAGATGATTTAGAAAGTATAAACATGCTAAGATGAGCTTCAGGCACACCTGCAATGTGGTAATATAATACATAATTTACTGTGGTTGTGTTTTATAAAAATGACTGATGGTACTAATAAAAGCTAGTTAGCGTAGATATCAGCATTAACAATAGAGGTTGTGGTTTAACAAGATGCTGTACAATGGTTTTATGTAAGAAGAAGAAAAAAAAAAGAAAAGGAAAGAAACTGCAAAACAAAAAAGAGTGAGAGAGAGAATAATCTCCACAATTCTGCAAAGTTTACCAAAATTATTAGCTATCATTAAAAGATTAATCTTCAGCAGCTTTTGTGTAGCACACATAATCAGGGCTAAGGTATGTTATTTCCAATAGTGCTCTGGTAAAAAAAATAATAATTTAAAAAAAGGGGTTTTGGTACATAAGTCAATTTTGATAAACATCTACCAAGCAACAGCATCTCTCACACCTACTCAATTTATATTCAGATCCAAGCTAGTGATGGTGAAACAAAGGGAAAAGGGTTTAGGATCATGTTCGGGTAAACACGTTGCATACACAAACAGCTCCATTCCTCAGAGTGCAGCACACTGAAAAGGAAGGGCATATGAGGTTTTTTGTAATGTACATCAAGATAGTCCACACGTTAAACCGATCCTTCTCACAGAGCATACGTTCGGGCAGTGCACATGAGAAAGGCTTGGCCGATAAGCCTATATTTTGGCACGGGGATAACGTTGTAATCTAGACCGAGGGGGAAAGGATCTGCAAATGAGATAGAAGCAAAGTCATTAGATCCCTTCATCCACACATGGTTGCTCTCTCTCTCTCACCCTCTCTCTCTCTCTCTCTTTTCCATCTCTCACCTCTGCTGCTTTTGCTTTTCCTTCATCTCTCTACGGGAACGTATCCAATCATACCACTCTGAAATTATTATTAAAATTTCCATTGCCAGTATGTGTGTGTGTGTGTGTATGTGTGTGTGTGTGTGTGTGCGCGTGCACAGCAGGTGCTCTGAAAGAGATGAATTGGGGCGGTGGTGGCGGTGGTGGTTCAGACAGTATCTGGTGTGAGAAGGGAATGTAAGTGGCAAGTGGCAGCCGCCGTGTGTCAGAGCTATCAGTGGAGGTGGGTGAAAAGTGGGACAGAGCCTGATGAGAATAGCGGGGTCACCTTTGGGCCAGCCCTCGCTCTCACCAGCATTAGGGATTTTATTGTCATATATTTTTTCTTATCCTGAAAATAATAGAACAGCGCTCAGACGGAGAGATGTGCACGAGGGGAGAAAGATTTCGCCAAATTGGGGAAAGGGAGGGATGGATAGATATTGGGAGAGAGAGAGAGGGATGGAAGGATTTTACTTTTTTTCTGTAATGGCAGGATTTTGCTGGGATTAAGAGAGGGAACAGGGGAATCAGGTGGGCACTTTAGGAAAGAATTTGAGCAGTATGAGTGGTGTGTGAGAGTGTGTGTGCGTGTGTATGTGTGAGGACGAAGAAGGATTTTTAATGGCCACTGTTGTGAACTGCCCCTTCCAGTGCCTACTGTAAACTAACAGTCAACACTCGTGAACTTTCATATCTGACTTGAGAAAAATTGACTGTAAAAGTGCACATATAGCAGCACTTCCTCATAATGTCAAAACATACAGTGGATAACAAAACAAATGCCAGATTGTATCTCCATCCTGCGAGAAAACCTGGCATACTATATACGGTGATATTCAGTTATATTCTGCCATAACCATCTGCTGTATACACAGTCTTAAAGTATAACTGTCACAGCTGTAAAGTATGCACTCAGGAAAAACAGATAGGATGTCCCAGATAAATGAAGGCTGATAATCCTTCATGTAGCAGCAGCGGAGACATCCTCTCACCCTTTTTGGCCCTTCCCTGGGGATTTCAGGTCATGCCTTCTTATGTAATCATGATAAAAAAATTTAAAAAAAAACATTTGCAATGGTAGAATATAATTCAGTCTCAGCTCTTTCTGTTTAAAAAAAAAATACTATAATTATTTTTTTGATATTTTTAAAACGCCCAATTTATTCACAACATTACAGGTTTTTGGTTGCCATGGTGACATACATGTGAGATTTTTTTTTCTCCTTTCTTTTTCTAGATAGTGGACTCCAGCTAATTGATGTTCCTTTTAGAGTTTCTCCTTCCCCAGATCATTTTCCATAAGTTACACTTTGGTCAAGTCCCAGATTTCTGTAATCACGCCAGCTGTCATTTCCTTTGTCACCAGTGAGCTAGCACAGCTCATTAGAGACTGTGTGTGTGCCTGGATGATGCTAGCAAAGCAATTTTAGCTTCGGGCTTACAGAGATATTTTGGCCTCAATTCCAGGTATGTAGGGAGAAAAAAAAAAAGGGGGAAGCGTTAGAGAAAGAAGAAATAAGAAAAAAAAATAAGAAGAAGGAAAAGAAAGAAATGTTATTGAGGAGCCACATTATTATTTTCTCTTGTGGGTCATTCTAGCAGGGAGAAGAACATTTTCTCATTTGCTTGAAGGTAATTGCAGCAGTTATTGTACTGCTGATGCTCCGTTAAACAGTATCCCAGAGCAGGTCATTTTATATGGGAGTTATATTCACAGATAAGGTGTAATGTCTGCTGGACATCGTGTAGCTATTTATTTGTTTGTTTTTTCATCCCTATTTTACTGTTTACAGGAGCTGTTAGCATTAGTAGTAGATAATTACATTACAATGATTATTGAGAATACAGGGGGCTCCATTGGTGCATTTATTTTGCAGTTAAAATGAATGCATCACATTATGACTAATGTAGTGATAACCCAGTGCATGATCACTTTTAAATGAAAAGGGTTGATAGCGTGGGCTGTAAACTAACAGGCTTTTGTTACATTTACTATATAAAAGTCAACATAAAAACAAAATCTAAAAGTATTTTCCTTTGCTTCTTTTTTCTGTTATATTTCCTTCTTCGCCTAAATAATCTTGAATAATTGAATCATCGTAAACAGACAGCCATTTCTAATTCTTCTCATTGACAGTGCAAATGAGCTATCCGCTCACTCTTTAGAGGCCTTCAACAGTGTAAACATCTGAAGGCTGTTTATTTGTGGGTTTTAACACTCATCGGAGGAGAAGCGGGCAAATCTCTTGTGGCACAAAATGAGGGAGGGTGGGAGAACTCATGCTAAAGGCTTTGTGTTTTGACTACAGAACGTATGCATTGTGTTTTGGGAATGCCCAGCGTGACTCATGGTTTGTTTACATCAGAGAAACAGATCATTTAGAGAGTTGAGACGGTGGATCGGAAGTAGAAGGACAGTCAACATGTTTATTTACTCTCTGAAACTGCATCTATGAGCACTGTGCTCAGATTGAAAGTGATGCACGATGAAGTGAAAAATGAGGACTAGTGAAGAAAATAATGTATTCAGTTGTTCAGCCAAAGCCTAAAGAAAGGGAAGGACTAGCTCTGCAAATCTAATTTGATAAAATGTTAGCAATACATACTGATATTCAGTTACATGACTTTGGAGACTGGACTCCCAAGAAGAATGACAGGATCAGTCGTTTATGTCATTTCCCAAAACATATTTTACTTTAAAGTAAATCACAACTGTTTATCTACATGCGTGGGGATGCACAAGGGGTGCCCATATGGGGATTGGTCGACGTAACTAAACTCCAGTGGAGCACCCAATTGGTTAGTGCAGGACTTGTCTGTCTGCAGAGGTCCATCCAGTGCAACGCACCAGGCTGACAAAACTCAGCTCAAACTGTCAAACTAGGCAGTGCTGATCAAATATGAATCAAGATTCTGTTACTGCATTGCCTATATCTTGCCTCAAATGTTTTCAGAAACATATTTTAGTGTATTGTTCAGCTGTAATATGAGACAGTTTGTGACACCATTTTTTCCCTTCTTGATAATAGACCAACGTGCATGTGTCACTCAGCACGACATCACATGTTTCATTGCTCTAATTGGTTGTAGGTGCGGTCCGGATTTGAAAAATCTCACAATCCTCCTTGTAGGCCCAGCCCTTAAAATTGGATTTTCGACAAGCACAGAGAAACTTTCAGCAGATGGATGGGAACATACATCATTCTGCACAGTGAAGCTCAAACATCCCCCTGTAGGAACAAGAAGAAAAACTCATTTTTGAATGCATTTAAGGATTTTAATTAGGCAATTGTACTCTTTTTGTGTAAAAACCATATTAGACACATATTATTCCAAGCAGAGTCATTTTTATATATCTTACAACATGTCCGGAGGGGATTTTAAGGCTAATTTTAAGCTTCACTTCCCTGGAAAATGCAGCATACTGGATTACTGGCTTTATATTTTAAGCTACACTAATTCACATTTTTTATAATAACAATTGATTGTATGTGACAAGCTCTGATAAACTACCTACCCAGCACCAAACTACAGACATAAATACAGAAGTAAACAACTAGTTGGTGAACATAGTGGAGGTTTTAACCACTAAAGAGCCAGATATTTATTTCAGGAGATGGTGGAGACCCAACAGGAAGTAAAAGGGGAGTGAACTCACATTGTCAGGTGCCGTAGTAATGTGCAAAAGTACATTTTCTTTATCATCATTTTTTTTTTGTTTTTTCAGGAATCTGTACAGTCAGATATCTCGGCAAATAACCACCAGCCCTGGCTTTCACTCTTCCTTCTCCCTCAATTAATATCCTCCACACCCTGTTATGGCTTCACTCTTCCTCACTTTTCTTCAACTCTTTTCCTCTCGCCTGATCTGGTCTCCAATCCCCTATCCCACGTAGCTTTCTCTTTAGCCCTGGCCAATCCTCTCTCGTGGTCTTGTGCACACAGGATTAGCCATTAGCTCTTAGTTTTCTCTTCCTCCACCACCCCCGAGAGCAAGCCCTGACACCACTCATCCACCATCCGGCTGTCCAAGGCTCCTCTCCAACACTCAGTGGTGTGAGATTGGCCCCACAGGCTGGTGGTGAGATAAGACGTGGCACGGCGGTGCTCAGCGGGCAGCCAGATGACACCAGTGGAGTTGGTTCAGAGTAGTTGCAGGCTGGAAGCTGACATTTCCTGAGATTTTATGTCACGGATGCATAATGGAGCAAGCAGGTGATGGGGACAGAAGGGGCATTACTGTGCCAAGATCGCCAATGAGTGTTTTTGTCCAAGGAGAGAGGGGTCACTGCATGGAAAGCGTCAGGGGAGTGTCTGCTCAAAAAAGCGTACGTGCAGGTGTCAAACCTTGTTTTATTGCAAGAAATTCTATCTTGATTATTTTTTCATATCAGATGACAACAATAAATATCACAATATACATCAAGCATATATTTCTGTTGATCTTAAAGCTTAACCAAAAGGAGAGGTTCGACAAGAAATAAGAGACAAAACGATGCATTTTAAAGTTAATATGAAGCTTCAGCAGTCTGAGTTAGTCAAATCAAGTGGGTGTCTTGCAAATGTATTTTCTTTTTAGTACAAAACCTCAGTTTCACGTGACACGTTTTCTTGTTCTCATAGTCACGTATGTCTTCACATGGACGGGGGGATGATTACAGCGACCAATAACTAAATATGGAATTCGAGATTTTAATGAAGGCCAAACCCGTCCTTTAAGATATGCTTGCAGTATTTTAGATTTAGAATGTAAAACTTACTAAGAATTGCATGTGCTACAAACAGAAAATCAAAAGTTTTTGCAAAAATAAACAAAAATCTGAAATCTTATCCGTATAAATCCACATAAACTCTCCAGTGTGAAATTTTTGCATATTGTATTGGGTCAGCTACTTTCATCATCTTTTTTACTTCTTTTTTTTTCTCTGCTCATTCCAGGGGAAGGCACTGGAATCGACTCTGTGCACTCCATGCACTTCTAGTTATAAAGTCTGTTTGTGGTTGATGGTAGAATTTTTTTTTGTTTTGCAGAGTTTACATTATGTCTGCTTTATATCAGACTTTTTAAAGTCACACCACTGATGTCTTACCAACTTGTTTTGTAACAATCATTCATTACATTTAATACTGTTTCGGGTTTTAAGCTTTCTTTGCAGTGACTTGGGTTTTCCTAATCTTTCCCTTTTTCTACAACTAAACATATACACATATATACTATTAGAATCAATGATGCAGAGTTATCTATTGTGTAGCAGGTATGAGAGACCTGATAAACAGATGAGATGACTGTTACCTGAGAAGCAGCGAGTCAAATCAAAGGTGCAGCTTAGTTCTGTATTGCCAGTTGAAGTTATAAATTATGAAAGCACCAAGGTTTAATTCAGTTGATGAAGGTTTTGTAGAAACACGTGCTTGCTCCCTGGAGTGGCTTCTCACAGAGAATGGAGTTCGATATTCTGGGGTGAGAAGCTGGAGTCTGGATCTTGTAATGATGAGTAAGACGGCCAGTCCGGATTTGAAAAAGTTCCCATTGGAAGAGAGCTCCTGGTTTTGTCTCCTCTAGTTTTGATTCTTAAATCATGACTCCAGATTTTGAGGTTTCACCTCCAATTGTTCCGAATCACATCTTCAGACTAGCAAAGATCAAGCATTCCACCGGCATGGTAAAAAGCAAGAAGACAAAGACAAAAGCAAGAGGGCAAAAAAGCCTGGTTTCTCGGACAAGAGGTTATTTAAAAGATTTGATCTGCCCTCCCAGAAGATGCATCCTGGCCAATCGCAGGAGTTGCAGAGTTCTGGGGGAGGTGGGGGGGGCAATGTCTAACTAAAGCAAACACCTTTTGTTATATACACACACATACTAATACACTATATTAATTGTCCGTAGACAAAATCTAAACTACATTTTAGAGTTCATGCTCCTATGCTGGTTTGCCCAGTGATGAGTTCTTCGGTCGGTTATTTGAGTCCTGAAAATCAGAGTTCACATTAGGATTAAAGTTGGTGCCAGCTAGTCTGTGTGGGTGACTGGCTCTTAGAGGTGTCTTATGATAGCCAGTGATAGGGGATGTTTTCTAAGTTTTACTAATAGCTCACACTAGGGTGGTGAATTGATCTTTCCATCTTGCTGGCCCTTGGAGATCCTGAAGGGTCAAAGGTGGTTTGGGTCAGTGGTCTTGGTTTAGTGGCCATGTAGCAGGAAAAGGGATCCTCTTATCTCAATCATTGCTGTTTGCAGGATATTGTAAATCTCACTGACATCTTGTTGGCCAGCATTCCTGGGGGGGTTGAAGAAAAAACTGGTCCTGTTGTTTGAGGGTTGTACCGACTGCGTTCGAACATGCGAGGACCCTCCCCTACAACAATCACATTCGGTTTGTTCAGCGATGCATGTCTTTAGGAGGTGGGCTATCCATTCCTAAAGGACTGCCATGTGACTGGGTATAAATGGTGTAGTTTAAGTGGGAAGAACAATTTCAGGCACCCCATTCATTTTTCCCATAGACAACATTTCATGACTCAGTTGAAGCACTTCTATGACAAGTTGGATACTGAAAGTCTGTGTGAGCACTACAGATTTTTAATGGTAGCCTCGCACAGTAGAGCCGCTTCCTTTTTCCTACTTGTTCCTGATATCTGTTACAGTGTGCATGAAAACAATATTTTAGCGATGTCTGCTTGAAATATAATCCCCAAGATAAAATTCAAGCCTCAAGTGATGCCAGTATAAAGTGAAAGCAAACATGTTGTAATTTGCTAATGAGTGGGTGTTAGAGAAGTTTGTTTTTTTTGAGTCAGCTGAGGTCAGGAAAGGCTTTGAAATGCCCACTATCACTGCCAAAGTGCCCTTAAGCATTGCATTAAACTCCAATCTGCTCTAGGTACACTGGCAACCTTGGGCTGACATTTTCATACAAAATTAATATAACATAATGTATGAATATAATAAAATGTTTCATACAAAACATTTAGGAGGCAACATTTAATTGTATCAATTGCCTTTTGAGTCTGAGTCTCCCCTGTGTGCATGTGTAGTCTGTCCTCCTCCCATGTCTCCATGATGATGGAGGTTGCATGGCTCAGGTCCTATTCTGTTCTGATGGTACCTGCAAACTGTTTGGCATCTTTTTCATCTTTCTTCGTATATATATATTATAAATCCGTTATAATTTTGCTATCCTGTTCCGTGCCGTATTTCTGTAATTTGTCTTTCTTGTTCTATTTTTGTACACACAACATCTATTGCACGTCTGTTTATCCTGGGAGAGGGATCATGTTCTGTTGCTTTTCCTGAGGTTTCATCCATTTTTCCCCCATTAAAGAGTTCTTTTTTATGCAGTTTTTTTTTATTCGAATCAAGGGTCTAAGGACAGAGGATGTTGTATTGCTGTACAGACTCTAAAGCCTCCCTGAGGCAAATTTGTGATTTGTGATATTGGGCTATATAAATAAAATTGACTTGACTTGACTTTTTAAAACTGGATAATAAAATAATCTGTTTATCTGTCTTTTCCTCATTTGACTTTTCATCTTAGGTTGCAAACAAATGTATGTATGCACAGTACATGTATACAGTACATAAATATAATCCTTGAGCCTTCATCTCCATGAGCATGCATGCACACACAGAAACACACAGGCACAAGCAAGAAGACACACACATGCTGTTTTTGTGTTGCTTTACTTCTGAATAGTTTCAATTTCAGCCTCATGCTTACCTCAAATTTAACAGTAAAGCTCAGTCATAATCCCTGCAATATCATTCCCCCTAACATCATGATTACTATATTCTTAACCACCCTCATTTTCTATACGCGTGAGGACATTCGGTACACGTACAGTAGCTTTAGAGATTCATACAATCACAAAAAATAAATACACATACAAACTCAGCATCTCTCTCTCTTTGTCTTTTTCTCTATCTTTTCCTCTCCTTTCTCTCTCTCTCCATCCTGGGATATACACAGACAGACAGATTTAAAGGGCCATTTAACATTAATCAGATAATGCTTTTTGGGGAAGTATGGATGTGAAAAATTGACATAATACATGGCTCTAGAAAAACTCCACTGAGCCTAAGTGAAATGTCTGACAGCTATAATCTTTGCTGCAAGATAGCACAGTTCAAATCCCATGGCTAATAGGATGCTGAACTTGAACATATGCAATAATCATTTTTAATATTTACTGAGTTACTCAACAACCAAACAGCTTGTTATCGTCAGCATATACAAATTAGCTCTGAGAACTAGCTACTACTAGCAGCCACAACATGTTTAGCAGTAATAACTACAGCAGTTGACACAGTATGTAATTATGTTGCTAGTCAAGCGTAGCATTAGCTTAGAGAACAGTCATTAGTCAGCTACAGTCTTGTTGGTTTGCCATGTGGGCTCACCATCTGCCAAGAGTAGAGTCAGGGTGTGGAGTGTTGCCAGCTGTAGAACCCGGATGAGCGGCAAGATATGGATGAATTTTTTTCAGGGTCCAGTTGGAGCTGGACTGCTAAGATGACAGAAACCTGAAGTGCAATCAAATTCCTTGGCTAGCTTATGCATTAGCTCAACATTATCTTTCAGTGGTCTTTTTGAAAGGTTGAAACATGATACTGGGCTCTTGTTCCCATATACCAAATGTAAATAGATATCTATGACAATAATTGTAACAGTTGAGCCCCTTGCCATTTTAATACAGATAAGAATAATTTTGTTAGCATTTAAGTACAACACCGAGAAGTTTTGATAGCACATTTAAAGGAACATTTGAGGGTGAGATGAGAAGATCAGTACCACTCTCTAGTTGTTTTGCCCTGCTTCC
Organism: Thunnus albacares; assembly: GCF_914725855.1. NCBI lineage: Eukaryota > Metazoa > Chordata > Actinopteri > Scombriformes > Scombridae > Thunnus > Thunnus albacares. The sequence continues at coordinate 25,619,071 of NC_058116.1, forward strand.
AGTCTTTATGCTATGCTAAGCTAATTTTCTCCTGAGTCTAGCTCCATAATTAATGTCCATATATGACAGTGGTTACAATCTTCCCCAGTTCATCCGACTCTTAGGAAGAAAGCAAATAAGCGTGATGTCAGACTACTTGTTTGAGTTTCAGTCACATAAAGCTGTATTCTGCCATTTATTTATTTAGGACAACGCACATTATAAGGACAACACACATTAATTAAAAAATCTGTAAATGTGCTAGTGTTACTTGCTAATTTTCAGCTGCAGTTCTTTAGCGAGATTTTCTTAAACCAACAGAGTGATGGTTAAAAATTACAGACGGAAGACAACAAGATGCCATAAAAACAATAGCAACAAGATAGTACACCAGCCATGCAGTGCAATAGGAAAAAGAAAAACATTTGTACAATAATACAGCAACAATATCTGCTTCTCGGTACAAGCAATATTGATTTTAACAAATTTAGACACATACAGACATGCAGAGCAACAGTAATTCTTACAACATAAATAAAACCTGATAACCATAATGTTAATCTTGATAAAATGTAAAAGATGCAGTTACAAGTTAGCAAAAAGGTAATATCATCCACCTAGCACAGCCACAAGCCATACAGAGTTGTAAGAAACAATTATAGAAGATCATACCACATTATTAATAAAGTAGTAGACATGCCATACATACCCGGCCATGCAAAGCTGACCATCTGGCAACAGGGGGAGGATATGGGATAAGTTAGCAGCAAGTTGGCAATGATAACGATAATAATGAAATTAAAAACCGCTCCATGATTTTGTTTTTTAGAAGCACTTAAAGGTTGTACACACCCATGACTCATTTTTTTATTGTTTTATCGTTATGACAGAGCACAGCTTATGGCTTCATCAATGTTATTAGTATATGGAGTTTGGGGGACATCATGTATTTCCTAGCATAATTCTGCCCAAGATCAGCACAGTAGCATGTTGACTACTAGTGGCCAATTCAAGCCACATGGGAGGATATTTTTTTTGCAGAAGGACCACTCGACAAACAAGAGTGCATCACAATTTTCCACAGGGGTGGATAGAGAAAGAGAGGATGTTTGTTGCTCCCCGCCAGCTCATTCCTGCATATTCTCCACATTGTGCAGGGGATTGGAGAGTAAATATGCCAAGGTTAGAGAGGCCTAGCTGCTAGTGCAAGCTGACAGGGAAATTAATTGAATTTCCAACAAGCATGCTGATGTGAGATATGGATAGGAAATTCAAAATCCTTGTGCACTCTATGTATGAGGACAAATAATGGAGTAATGGAGGGACAGAGAGATAGATAAAAAGAAAAGCCTTGGCCAAATAATGGTGATCAGTTACAATTTGATGCTTGCTGGTACTATTTGCCAAATTCATATAGAATTCGATATGCATAGATATAGAAACTTTGATATAGAAAATTCCTATATCCATATTTATAGACAGTGAGTGCTGTGGGCCAGAGCTGTAGCTTTGTCATAGTGCATTAGTAAAATCAAACTTCAAATAGATGGGAGTCCTCTTTAAGGAAGAATAGCCTGCATTGCTTTCTTTCTGTGTTATTTGAAGTCCAATGTGACTTGCTTTAGGCTAATTCAGAGTATTTCCGGATTAAAACAGAAATCTTGTCTGGGACACAACACACGAAAGGACTGTTCAAAAAAAGGACCATAGCAAATATGAAGGATGAAAGGCACAAAAGCTGATTCCACACCCTGTTGTTGGTGAAGCCATGCACTGTGAAATGCTTTTTTCATAACATTTAGCTGTTAGGAATTTCCAATATTGAAAACATACTTTGTAAATTCTATTATTTATATTTCCCTTGTAAAGGCACATGACTAATTGAGGGACTATATAAAGGCACAAAACCAGATTCTTCTCTGAGGGCAAGAAAACAGGAAGTGGGTTACTTGGATGACTTTTGATGGACATGTACTGGAACTCACACTGGTTTGCACCTCATTATGTGTATGTATGTGTGTTCTCAACCAGATCTCTACCAGATTTGTCGAAAACTGTCAAGCAACAAAAGTTGGCTTTAAATACTTAATCAGATTATTATTGTTTTGTTTTTCTCAAATATATATTTTCTCATTTACATCATATCTCTGCTCATTTTAGAGGGTATTTTATTCAGGCAGTTATTATATTGCTGCTTTGTCTTAAGACAGAATTATGTATTGAAACTTACATGTTTGGCTTATTTTGTTAAAGAGAAAATAGGTCTCTAACACGAAACATTAAGGAATACACTGACATTTTGGGAAATATGCTTATTTATTATAATATTGATAACACTATATCAAAATATGGAGCTAGTGTCAGAGGGCAATTAGCTTAGTTTAGTGTATAGACTGGAAGTAGGGGGAAAAATACCAGCATACCAGCACCAAAGTGAGGATGCAACCAGCAACACTCTGTGCATTAGTGAACTACAGAAGTGACGGTTGGTATATTTTTGAACTTTGAACACAACTCAGTATCACGACAATTTGTGAAATAGCCATGAATTTAATCTATAGACTCGTGTACACGGACACGAATTTTCCATTTTTTTCTGTGACATTCAGCACGACTTAAAACTTCTGTATTTCTATTGGAAGTATGTTTCGTGCCTGCACCGTGTTCATGTCTGTCAGTTGGGACTCGGGAGCAGAGAAGCTGTATTTTTTTGCTCATTTGTTATTCTTTTTTCTCTTAACTATAACCGCTATATTACTCAACATTTAATCACGAGATTTTATCCTTGTTTTTATTTCTTTACTTTAATTTTATCAGTACAGTCAATGGTCCGTGTCAGTCCGGTGGGTGGACCAGTTTTATAACCTGTAATTGTAAAATGTGAAGTTGCTCATTTAATTTTATTTTTCCGAGAATATGTGGACCACCGACTGTACTGATAAAATTAAAATAAAGAAATAAAAACAAGGATAAAAATCTAGTGATTAAATGTGAAGTAATGTAGCAAGTATAGTTAAAGGAATAACAATTGAGAAAAAACAATACAGCTTTTATGCTCCAAAGTCCCAACTGAAAGAAAAAAAAAAACATGGTGCAGACACTAAACATACTTCCAACTGAAATGCATTTGTTTAAAAGTTGTGCTGAATGTCACGAAAAAATTGTGTCCATGTGCACAAATCTATAGATTAAATTTCGTGACTATTTCACAAACTGCCATGATACTGGGTTGTTGAACAGGGCCAGGCTAGCCGCTTCACCCTGCTTCCGGTCTTTATGCTAAGCTAAGCTAATCACCTCCCGGTTCCATGCTGCATAGTTAACACACAGACACAAGAGTGGTATTGATCTTCCCATCAAACTCGGCAAGAATGCGAATAAGCATGTATGCTAAAATGACTATTTCTGTGAGCATGATATTGGTACCAGTATAAAAGAATCAATACCAACCAGGACACCATCTAAAAATATATAATAAATCACTTATATACATATTCAACAGTCAGCGTTGTACTCAGGTCATAGTTTGTCTCACTTATGTTTAAAAAAATAATAAAGAAGGAGGTGTAGATATGCCACTTTTCTTAAAAAAAAAAAAAAATTTGAGCAACCTGCAGAGCTCTGGCTGACTGCAGATATAGGTGACCGAATTGAAAGTCAGTCACTGAGCCATTCAGGCGAGAGGAGAACAGAATGCACAGACTAATCCTCTCAAAGCTGGGAAAGATGAAGTTTTTAAAGCCATAATTCCTCCTTTTAATCCATTCAGAAAGGCTCTGACCCAGTTGGGGGCCTTGTTCATGGATTCGTTAAAACGGTCATTGCCGGTGGTAGTTGTACCTGGCTGCAGCTGCACCTGGGTACTTTGGGATTTGTGGTGGTGAGTCAGAGGTCGTTGTGTATTCATTGAGCTGAGGGTTTGAATTTTAATGAAACACTGAGTTTATTGTTTTGTTTGTATTCCAGGCAGGATGGATTTTAAAACATTCATAGACACATTTTAACACAACTTACTCTGGTTGCCATTTATTTTGATCCACATCCTCCAGAACCATCCCACAGAGCAATACGAGTATCAGTGGGATTAAGTGGTTGCATTTTCAAAAGGCTAGGGCTCCTTCTAACAAATCACACTTGTCCAAAGATAGGTAGGCTACTGTGTTTAAAATGCATAGTTTTTCAGTCAGAAAGTCAGTCAGCCACTCAACATTATTCATTTTAGCATGTTATCTGCTGCATTTACTTCTCTGAAGAGTCCCTCTGAGTGTGCTGTCCAATCTCTTATTGCAGCCAAAAATTAGAGAATGAGAACATTTTTGAGTGAAAATTGATACAACCACGCAAACACAATACAACCAAATATTCCCAAAAATGTTCAGTAGCCAATTTCTACCTACCTTTGGCAGGAGGTTATGATTTGCTGAAAGAGAACAAGGGTTTTTCTGGCACAACTTCATACTTGCTCTGTTGTCATACTGATGAATTTCAGCTCGTAGCCTTTGTTAGTGTCATCAGTCATCATAGTAACGTCAAATTATTAACTGCTTTAAGTTGCTTGGAAACCAAAATAATCATCCTTTTTGTCAGAGGGAGTGATCCATTGAGACTGTAAGATGCGGTTGGTTTTTGACAAAAAGCAGGTCAAGGGTAGTAAGGAAGAAAACAAATGTCTCGTGGGGAAATGGTGTATGTCCTGTGCACTGTAGGACAATGTCAGACCCCCTTTATCAATCTCCACATAGAAATAAATGAGAACCTACATTATGTTGTGTCAGTGAAGCGGCAGGGTCGCATGTGAATCATCTCTTCGGGACCAGTAGGACTCAATTATAACTGATGGCTGTCATTTCTGAAGGGGACAGTAAGCCAGTAATAAATCAAAAAATTTACTAGTGCACTGGCAAAAATGAACTCACTGCAGCCAAGAAGCATCTCTGCTTGTAATTTTTTTGTTGTGCGCAGTTATAAACAAGCAAATTAACAATCAATATTCCCCGAATGAGAGGTCAATCCCACCCCTTCTCTCAAATTGGCTGGACATCAGAGCCGATCTAAGTTTATTTATTAAGCCTGTATAAATTCAATCAGATTAAACCCTGTAAAATTAGGTGGGATTAGTTTCCTCACTGAAGCACATTTTGGTCTTTTTGGTCTTGGTATTATGCTTTTTTGTTAGTGGGATGTAAATAAATAAGAGCTTTATGTCCGCCTTCCTTACATTCTAAAATTTGGCTTGTCAGGCTTTATGTTGGTCACAGTAGTATTACCACATGGAGTGTGTTTTGTGTTTCCCTGCCCACCATACATCTTGATGCTATCATTATTTCTATCACAGTCATTATTGCTCAGTGCCTGATTCATTTTGTCATTTGCGTCACTGGAACAACCGCCCTTGGCTTACTTTTTGGAGGAGGCTGTCTTCTCCTCATCGGCCTTATAGCTGACAAATGACTTTGTGAAAAGCGATATGGTCTCCTGCAGGAAAAAAAAAAAAAAAAAAAAAAGAATAGAAATTGAATCCTGGCCTCTGTCGGCAGTCTCATCTGTCATCTTTTCAATATTGATGTCCATTATGTTTATGGATTATTTGGCCGTCTTCTGTTCTCTGGTCCAGCTTGCCCTGTCAGATCGGCCACTTGGGACAGTGGCCCGTTGATAATGTCATTTTGATTGATGGCTTTCATAGTTTAATTGTCAGCGCGGTCTTCTATTAATGGAGCTACCCACACAACCGAAAGATTACATCTTAGATGAGTCAGGGTTCAAACTGCGTGCACTGGTTGCAGTGTGATGCAGATACAATGTGACTGTAACATAGATTCTGTATCATCATCCTGAGCCATTATCAGCTATTTGGCTCATGTTTATTGCTTCCTGTATCACCTTTCATGGATCACATGTCAGTTTACTGGAAGAAAACAGCCCCGGGTATGATTCATCACACCTGCCAATAGGCATGGTACAATTAGTTTGTGGCCTGTATACAAGTTTTGTGGAACGTTCAATGCTCTTGAGTGTTGAATATATACAGTATAAGGAATAACACACCCAGTTGCCAGCTGATTAGGTGCACTAATCTAATACAGCATTAAATTCTACCCTCATGAAGGTTATGTTCAGTTTTTGTTGAAACTCTTTGGTTGAAACTGACAGATAGAGAGATGTCGATACAACTTTGTGGACATTTTGGGGGCTGTTGTTAATGGTGCTGTAGGATCATATTGCATTATACTAATGTGTTCATCTCGCTTGTATCAATGAGGGTGGACAATAGTTTATGACACACTTTCAAACAGATCAGTAAAATGCTCCAGAGAGTTTGAATATATCAATTTTAACATGTTCGGTGTTTGGTGAAGGGTGATTCAGTAATAGCGAGGCATGTGGGGTTTACACTACCTGTGTGTCAGCGACCACACATAGCTACAGGATGCATCAGCCCGTGTCTCTCTCTCTCTCTCTCTCTCTCTCTCTCTCATCCCTCTCCTCTCCTCTCCGTCTCTCCCCAGTGTGTTTCCAACCAAGGTCGTAGTGGTCTTGCTCTGTTTTCCAGGGGTGTGTGTGGGCTTCATTCATCATCCGTATGATAGCTGCATGCTAGAGCGCCCTAAATCTCCTGTCTGTGTTTGGGTGTGTGTCCTTATGTGTGCATGTGGTGTGTGTGTGTGTGTGTGTGTGTATATGCTCACTCAAAGAAACGGTCTCATGCTCTCATTCAAATGAATGATCTCTATTCCTCTCTGGCTCTCTCTGTTCTCTCTTGAACTCCCTTTTATGTTTCAAGTATGTAGGTCCATTCAGAAAAGAATATGCTTATAATATCCAGCTAGTGTTAGGAAGAAAGAAAAAGAAAGAAATAACAAGAAAGAATACAAAATCAAAACACATGGAGATTCACCCCCTCAAGTCAATACGCGGTGGCTTTATACCACTACCTTTAAGAGGGAAATGTTGGACTTTCTACTCCACTTATTTGACAGCTTTAGTGACTTTTCGGATGAAGATTTGACACACCGGATAATATAACAAGCTTTTAAAATACAGCTCATTGTTAAAGATGAAACCAGTGGCTTCCAACCTTTTTGGCTTTTGATGTCTTACAAAAAGCAGTGTGCAGTCGGGGTCACATTTCACATGTCTGTGAGTTGTTAACAGCTCCACCAAATAGTGATTTTTTTTCCCTCTAAACCTCTCACATCGTTTCCTTTCAATAAATGTTCAAATGATCCAATATTTCACCAAATTAGAGATTTAAAAAACTGAAAAAAATTATCTGATTCCAGCATTTCAAACATGTATATTTTGTGGTTTCTTTAGTCTTCTATGACAGTAAACTGAATATATTTGGGTGCTGGACTGTTGGACAGAACAAAACAAGACATTTAAGGGAATTATCTTGGGTTCTTGGAAACAGTGATCAACATTTTTCACCGTTCTCTGACGTTTTATAGACCCAAACAACTAATCCATTAATCAAGAAATAATAATAACTGACAGCCTAATCAATAATGAAAATAATTATCAGTTAAAACAATTATAACCACCTGTCACCATAAGCTTTTGCTATGTCATCATATGTCATGACGTTTTATTCTCGTTTGCCATGCACGGTCGTGATCCCTGGTTCTATTTCACAAGTTACAAGGCTGAACTAATCGACCAGTGCTTGTTCTCAAGAGAGCTGCAGTTAAATGAGCTCCGAGCTTGTCACGCTTCCCTCCCTCACAGTAAACCTTTCCCAATTTCTGCAGCCTGGTGAGTGCATAGCTAGCATCACCGGGTTAAATGGCGAAGCCGTGGTGTTGAATTCCCCCAGTTGGCCCTACAGAATTTGTGTGCATACATGCGTGTATAGTGTTTACAGGGTGGCCATGCTCCAGAAACCAGTGAGGGGATTAAAGACGATCTTTAACCCCCAGAGGTAGCCCCGCAGCACCTTTGAGACTGATCCACCATTTTTATCTCTTATCCTGCTCATCTCCCCGTTAACTCATCATGTCACTCTAATCCGCTCTTCTCGTCTTAGAAACTTGATCTTAATTTTTTCTTCTTCTTTCTCTTTCCCCTGTCGTGTTAAAGGCACACAAAAACTAAAACTTTCTAACAGTGCACAGAGAAATAATTGTGTTGATTAAACAGAATTGATTATGAGGGACAAAAGAAAGATGAAGGTGACACTTAGGCAGTAGTCACAGAGGAGGCCAGTCGACCGGTCCTTGTCCAGGCGTGGATCGATACAAGGGGATGTAGGAGCTTGTGGGGGGGAGGAGGGGGGGTGATTGCAGGGGTAGTAGAAGGGCTAATCATTTCAGTCATTACCAACCGTGTCTCCTGATTCCAAGGATTAGCAGACACAGAAACAGGGGAGATGTTGTGTTAGTGCTACAGGAGACTCTATCAGGGATTTGAGGAGTGGAAAACACTGCCTGTCCCCAGTCACTGTTCGTAATTGTGCCTGCAGTACTGTGTATGGGGATCTGGGGAGGAGTGAGTGTGAGTGTGTGCATCCAAGATGGGTTAGCTGCAGTGTAAGGGTAGAAAAGGGGGAAAAAAAAAAAAAAAAAACAGGGAAAGGAGACAATGTTGGCATTTACGTCATGCGTGTACGTGCACACATGTGAGAAACACGATCAGGCATAACGGAATCGTGTATGGGCTCTCTCTCGCTGTCTCCCCTTCTCTGTCTCGTGCGATTGTGGGAGAGGAGAGTCGTGGGAGAGCTTACATGCCTGCCTGCCCACAAGGCTTCATGTGGAGCTGATCATTTGACAGAGTACAGAGGCAAGAGAGGCTGGCTGGCTCTGCTGCCCGCGAGAGCCCTGTCAAAATTTCACACACCACAACATACACAGCAGGTGGAAATAAGGGAAATTAAACGTCAGTGGTCAAAGAGTCACAACTGACTAATTCAATCAGCTGCAGTCCCAGGGTCGACAGTGCCCTAAACTCTGATGTGAGACAAAAAAACAATCCCATATAATTGAACTGTCATGCACAGGTGAACACTTGAGAACCACCCGGTGAACATGCCTTGAATGGATTAAAAGACATGGATTAGTAAGCATTGCTTGCATCTGTGAGGTTAAAGAGGAACGTTGCCAATTTTGGACATCAAGATCAGTTTACTAGTCATGGGGACATAGCCTATTTATAATGTCATCTGTGGTGAAGTGTCTTTCTAAAGTCTATGAAAACAAACCTGATGCTGTCATCAGGGCTTGGGTGAAGCGTACATTACAAACTGGGGCCATGGAGGACAAGGACATTTACTAGACAGGGAGGGTCTAACAAAAAGATGCTGGCAAGCTGCATTATAGGACGTGTGGGATCCAAGGCTTTTTGAGCTTGATCCATATGGGGCTAAAAGTCTATATTTTTGTGGTTTCCTCTGCTTAGACTAACTGTCTCTCTCATTTTGTCTCTCACGAGTCCTCCAACTTTATGGAAGTTAAATGAAGCTGCTGGAGAAAATCACACAGCTGTGCCCTCCGACAAAAGTAAAGATGGCCCTCCGTTGTGACAAAAGACGGCTTTAACAAGCCAATTCAAGATTAACTTGTGGTATGTAAGGGGATAATATGCGACAAGTTGTACGTTCAAACACATCTGGTGGTTCCAAGCCCCTTCACATCTTCCATTACAATCATGGAATGTACAAACTTTAGAGGACATTATCCCACTTATACCAAGGCCGCTTACCAACAAAATACCATGTCATCAAATTAATCTAACTTTTCTGTCGTAGATAGCATAACATGTATTTCCTGGGCCGGAGAATTCCTGCCGTTTGGGTTGCCAGGCAACATCTAGCTAAACTGGAAGGGGCTAAGGGGGCAAGGCTGGGCTATTAGAGTATTAAAACCCTGACAGGTTTTGAAATCGGAGATTGAGAGCTCTCAAATCTTGAACATACTCAGCCTATTAGAGCAGAGAATCGCTCTGCAGACTGCGACATGATATTATTAAAAAACTGTCACATTCACAGGCTGCCTCTCTCTCCTCTTCCCTCTGTCACGGACACTCAGACATGTTAGCTCGCTGTCTCTCTTGTCCTCTCTCTTTTACCTGCGACTCTCCTCATCTATTTTTTTTTTTTCCTATTCAGTTTTGGTTTGCGTGTCCTCTCTGGTCTTCTCACAGCTGTCCTTCAGACCCGCAGGCTGCAGCTTCACAGCAGCTAACATTATTTCAAAAGTCCTCTCTTTCCTCCTCCTACCGTTAGCTCATTTGGACTTCAGATTCACACAAATATCCAGCACGTTTGAAATTAAATTTGCATGATTGTCAGTGAGACAGCTTGGTTGCTGTTGGTGATAATTACACATATAACCCTACCTCTCTAACCCTAACCCTCTAGCTAAAGCTTCACTGTTGTCGTCCTCGCCTACAGTTTAATACTCGCATTGCTCGAATTGCAAACAAACACCTGTGTCACCGTTTGTCAAGGATCGAGTTTCAAGGTTACTTTTATCGTCTGCTACATGAGAAAATTGTTAAGAGAACTGCTGCAACATCAACATCAAACATCACAATAAAGACATATTAAATAAGAAAACACGTGTAGACACTAGCCTGAGATGAAATAACCAAGCAAATTAGTAGAAAACCATTCACTCTTTTAAAAACTAGAAAAATTCAAAGGCAACATCTCAAAGCATGCACACCTTAGTAAAGAAATTACAAGAAAACAGACACGTCTCACTTTACATGCCTACAAACAAACACACAATTAGTTTGGCAGTTATACCGGCTACTTACTTAACGTTAATCCACATCTTCCAGCCAATCAGAATCATCAGATGCCATGGCAGGTTGGGAGTGGTGATCCAGATGTGGGTGTGTTCTCTCCGTTACCTCCCCAGAACTGTGTGTTCAGACACATTGCACTTATAATATGATACTGATACATAAAAGAAAAGTATAGTATAAGCTGTGCAGTGACCTCCAATAAAGGTTGAAGGTAGCGGATTGCCTTTGAAGTTTTTCCTGGAAGCATTTGTAAAACTGTGAAGACAGTAGTGGTCAATTCAATGATGGTGGTTACAAACTAGAAAAAGATGCCAATTTGTAATTACTCAAGTAAACATAGCCTACACATTATCCACAAGAATAAAAGTAAAAAGGCTTAACAGTTAATTCAACAGTTTCTTGGAACTAACTATAAATAGATTAGATTCTAAATTTAAATGTGAGAATATGTTTTGAAATGGTTTTTGAAGTGCTCACCAACATTATTTGGTGTTCGGGCTCCACTGGTGGGCCCCACACCAACAGAGCTTCACACCTTGTAGTCTTTCCAGCCCTGTGGCCTGAAGGTAAAGCGAAGCAATGATGTGAATACAGAATGCACATCTCGCCACCTGACTGCAAATGTTCAACATTCAGAGGACATGCTGCCTCACAGCCATCGCTGCCTTCCAACACCTGCAGCTTCAGACGCAGCTTCAAAAGGAAAAAAAAAATTGAAAGCAAAGGCAGCATGTTTGAAAGGAGCTTAACATCCTCAGTAAAGGAAATTTTCACTCTTGTAGGCTGCATTGTGTTTTTGGACACAGTCAAAAGAGACGAATGAAGCTGTTGGGATAATCTGACCCAACAGCAACAAAATCCAAACTGAGAGTTACGGAGGAGGCATATCACATGCTAACTAGATTCAACACACAGTGGAAGAAAAGCAAAGTAAAGTTAACTGACTTTGACCTTAAAATAAGAGTCAAACCCAACTTAAGCTTGATGGCGGAAAATCAGGTTACACCTCTCCACCGGAGTTCTTTCCAATTCATCCGGCATGTCGCAAGGGATCACAAGAAATAACAAAAGTTTCAGAGGGGAAAATGAAAGAGGCGACTCGAGGGAGCAATGCATGGTGGCTGCAGTGTGGCTGTCTGTGCATGTGCGTGTGCGTCAGGGAGATTAAAGATATGACATGGGGAAATGATGCCAAATTCCACCTCTTCATCTTCTTTTCCGAAGTTGTCCTCACGGGCCTTAGTAAGTTTAAAAATAGAGCTTGTCTAATGGAGAAGAGGGCCGAGGGGAAACAGAAGAAGAGCGAAAGCGTGCAGAGACTGGAGGAGCCCTCTATGGTAGGAGAATGCAATTTGAGATTGGCCAGATTGCTTTTTTTTTCCTCCCCCCCCTCCCCCCCGCTTCTCCCCCATGGCCGTTCATGAGGCGTGATGAAGCCGCCATAAGCCTGACGCCAGTACCCACACCGCCGCCAAGGAGTCGTCACACTCACAGCGCGAGAAAATCAGCACGATGGAATAAAAGAGGGACTCCAAAAAGATCAGCAGGGATTTGAGAGTGATAGATGAGAGTGAGGCAAGGAGAGTTGGGGAGGGAGTAGAGGAGGGTGGAGGGGGTAAGAGTGAACGGATGAAGGAGATAGCTTCGGTCGGATTATGGCGGGATATGGCCGAATGTAAATGCACTTGGGTTGTGCGAGGCTGATTTCTCACGGTCATTTTGCTCTGTGAGAGGTGTATTGTTACGGGGCTTTGCTCCAGGTTTGCACACCCTCTGAATGAACCGTGTAGGTTTTAGACAAATATAATTAAAGACAGGAGGTGTGGTAAGAATTCTGAATTCTTTGATTTTTTTTTTTTAAAAAGATATTAAATGCTTTCTCTCTCTCTGTGTGTCTTTTTCTGTCACTTTTAGGAGGAGAGGGCTCAGCTGAGGCAGGGCAGAAGGAAACGTCCACCTGTGACATTTGCCAGTTTGGGGCTGAGTGCGATGTGGATGCAGAGGATGTTTGGTGAGTTTTGCAACCACACACACAAAGACACACACATACACACACAAATGTATCAGCATGTTCGATGAATTGTTGTCAAAGCCTTGTGACACCAGTTGACTCGCACAGCTAGACTCCATCTTGATACCTTCTTAACATTTCCTTTCAAAAAAAAAAAAATGCCCCCCTGTCTCTGTAATTTGAAGCAGTAGTAAGTTTGAACACTCAGAATTTAGATTAGAAATCTTCTTTATACTGCACACACCCACCGCTGAACACCCACTGAGGTTTAGTGCATGGTTGACCATTTCATTTAACCTCAATTACTAGAGCAGAGCGCAGAGAGAAAGGAGATTTTCGCTTATTCTGGAAATCCAATTACTATCCTTACAGGACTTGACAATGTCAGGCCAAAAATGACTTCAACTCACACAAGGAAAACTAGTTCAGAGAGAAAATAACGTTTGTTATAAATTTAACCATTTCTTGCAGATGAGATGGATGCAGGTTATCAGCTCCTCTGATTGCATTAGCAAGGAGGTACCACTAAAAACATCCTCAGGCGTACACAATGAACATGTTGGTCCAGAGCTCAATTAGATGGAACCGGTGAACTGTTTTCCAGCACCAGACAATATAGCAGCATTGTATTTGCACTCTACAGCATGAATTAATCATAAATGAACCAACATTACTATGGATTGCCCCAATTAAAAAAGTGCGTGATACAATTTTGGATGAGCTCATGAGGCATCGTTTCTATCATCTTTGCATTGGAAAAATCCAATATATTTATATTTAATTACTAGCAGAGGCCCTGTGCCTTTATTATTTAGAAATGTGACCAATAATTTGATATTTAGATTGATTCCTCCCCTCTAAAGGGCACCGCCTCGCTCATCTCTAGTGGATGCCATGAGCATGCTACATGCTACATGCTACAGCTGAGTGGTGCACTCCCAAAACGTTCCAGGTGGAACTTGTACTCTAGAATTATTGTTCCACACGATGGAGTGAGGGGATTATGAAACTATTTATTGTTTGGGTCATGGAGCATATGCATGTAAACTGGAGACAGAGATTATTACACTACAAAAGGACTTGTGAAAAGGCCTGTTTGTGAAAGGTCCAAGTGTTTTTTTTAGAGGTCAAAAAGATAAATGAGATGCTTAATGAGTTGCAGTACAAGAGAAACAAATATGTAACCTAAAAATGGCACTTTTTTTAGTTAATTTATGATTTTCTGTCCGCTTAAGAAATAAAATCAAACTCTGTGCAACCGTGTCGAATCGCACCACGTGGCAATAGGGGTGAATCGTATTCTATCACATCGGTAGTTGCTCCATATCTATCTGTAATGTATCATCAGCAATGCATCGAGATGCGTATCACATCGCCCTCAGAGATGTAGATGCACATCCCTACCGTGGATTGGTGTGAAACAAGGATTAGCTCATATCAACAAAGGGAAGGAATACTGCTAAGAAATCCCAGCAGCACCAGTAGAAATTAGAAATTGTCCTGAGACTATGACTCCATCTAACAGCTTGATGTAATGGAAGGATAATGTACCCTGGTGTGCAATAACTGTAATGCCAAAGAGCAGCTTCATGATGCATTCTGAATCTTGTTCCAAATACCAAACAGCTGGAGTCCACTCCTCCTGATGCCACCCACACACCCACAACTGCACCTTAATATTCTACAACAACACAGAAATGGATTTATTGGCAATTCTTTAATACCCAAAGGGAGAATTCATAAGGTCACAACAGCACAACATACCTTCGATGTTCTGCACAAACAAAACGGAAAACATGAAAGAAAAAGGAAGCTCAAACATATGTAGCACGACCAGGAACAAAGACAATCAAGCACATGTTGTGTGTAAGAAGACAATGGACAAGAGGGAGGCCGTCTAAGTCAATAATGTATCTCATTAAAAAAAAGCAGATGACAAAAACAGACATATGAATATTTCAGTGTCCCTTATTCTAAAACGGAAACTACAAGTACTCTTTAATCTTTCAAAAGCCCCAAGGAGTTTTGATAAGAATGTTTCTTGTGAATAATCAGACAGGTAATTGCAACCCAACAGCAGGTAATTTTCATCAAACAGCAGCCAACCTCTGGCGTGGCATACAGTAGGATCATTTTGATTAAAATGACAAGTTATTCCAATCAGGCAGCAGCTAATTTTAATCAAACAAACCGTCAGTTAATCAAACAATGAGCGGAGAGAGATGACTGTAATCAAAGACCAGGTGAAAGTGATATGTTTATAATGATGCATTATTCTTATTTTCATACAAACAATACAGAGCAATAAATAATTAAGTTATTGTGTAAATTTCTAGTCTCTGTATGAAGTGATGCTTTAGGATATGTGCAACTCAAAGTAGCCAATATAACTTTTACTTCATTATTCCATCAGACATTTCGCTCATGTTAGCTGTGTTCTACTTTTGTTTTGTTTTTTCATTTCTCCATAACCAGCCAGTTGCAAGTGATGTATCCATCCTGCCTGTGTTATTTTCAGCCAACATAGATGTTAATGTTTGTCAAAGAAAGGAATCATTTTAAGCATATTTTTGGAAACAGGCTTATTGGATTTTTCTGATACGAACCCTTCATCAGTTCCTGAAAGACAGCAAACAAACCTCCAAATGTCAAAGTAACAGAGTGTTACTAGGATTACGCTCCACACAAGAGGAACAACTTGCAGAAGATAGTAAAATTAGACGAGCTAATCCCCTTTAATCATTTTAAATCTCTTTGAGCTGACATCAGGCAGTGTGAATGTGTATGTTTTAATTGAGCTTTAACTTTTAGGCACATAGATTGCTTTTTATTGCCTTAATATATTTCATATTATTTGTTTTATTGCTTTTATATATTGCTTTTATTGTTTCTTATATTTTATATTGCCTATTGCTTATCTGTTCATATTTGCTTTTTATGTTTGCCAATTATCGTTTCATATATTTTATATTTGTATTGTAATCAGAGCATCCTTGAAAAAGAGAGCCTGCCTAGTATAAATAAAGGTTTGAATAAATGAATGATTTAGTAATTGTAATTACTGAATTTCAAATTGTAAGCCTTTACACAAAGCATTGTGATATGTTTGGCACAGAGCAATGTGATACTGCCCAACACTGTACCTTACCATAAAGACTGGAAATGGTCGAGCACATAAACCAAAACTACAACTTGATGTTTTTACACTTTTTTATGGATTAAACAGAAAAGATATAATGTGTTAATTGGTGGATTTAAGAGGTGCTGGTAGGCAGATTTCTTACCTTTAGGCAGACCTATGCTAGCTGTTTTACTCTGTTTCCAGTCTTTATGCTAAGCTAAGCTAATCATCTCTTTTTTTTTAACGAACAGAGATTGTGAGATCTCAAATCAGAGAGTGAATTCAATCTTCTCATCGAACTCTCAGCAAGAAAAGCGTTTAAAATAAGCATATCAAACTATTCCCTCAAGCGGTTTCTTTCGTTATCAGACTACGTGATCGTTTTGCCTTTTGAGAGAGTCGTTTTGTCAGATTAGGCGATCATAATCAGAGTCATAAAATCTCGCTGTAACCTGGCAACAGAGAGATTAAGCGTTGGACCTCAAACAATCAGAGCTTGTTGTTTTTCATGACTTAAGAACATACTGTAGGTAATTAGTAAGTCACCAGAGAGTGACTTAACCTTTCCACTCGACAGCACCAATAACACCATCCCTCTTTGGCTTTGGTGTGTTTATAGCTGTGGGTGTAAGAGTGCTGTTTACTGCTAAGGGTCAACGTCACGGAAGATGTTGTAGAAGTTTTAGAATTAGAGGAAAGAATGCATAAAAAATGCCATTCTAGTGTTTTCGTTATTGTGAGGCATCCCAGAAGATGCATCAGTTGTCTTCCACTACGACACTCTACATGGCATAAAACAAGCAATTTTTTTCAATTGCCCAATGCATATTTTAGTCCCCCCACATCTGTCAGATGGAGCCATTACCAGGCTGATATTTTGTAGTCATCTCCAAGTATAAGTTGTTCTTGCAACATGTCTCTGATTTCACGCACAGGCACAAGAAGATGATGTCCTTTTTTTTTTTCTTGATCCTCCTCACAAAGCTCTAATTAGCTCAGTTGCTTTACCCTCGAGGGAAAAATGACCCCAGCACCAGATGTATTTGAATCACTGAAAAATCAGTCCAATTTAGAGGTACATGCAAGACTCAAAGAACACTGAAAACCGCAACGCAATGAATTCATTACTCGTGAAAATGTAAATAAATCCAGAGGCATCTGCAATTCCCGGCGGCAGCGACGATATTCGTTTCTGCCTCGTTGAAGAATAATCCATTAGTGTGTTCTTCAGTTCAATTATGACAAGACATTGTTAGATTTGATGATTTTTATTTTTTATACAGTTTGACAGCGTAAAAGAAAGCACACCAGTGATGATGAAGGGTTATTCTCATAATGTGCTTCGAAATGAGGCTCTGACTTTCACTGAGCGGCCAGAAAATTGCTATCACAGCCTACCCTGCCCACCTCGAACACGACATTCCTTTGATTCTATTTGTCATTATTTATGATTCACCATCTGCATACAAATAAGGGGGGAAAAAAAGTGCTCAGTGACATGGTCAAAATACTGTATGTTAGTTGAACCTATTTTGGCTGCACTCTATGTTATTTGACCCTGCTGTGGCAGAGAGCCTTGCTATCCTTACACCACCCTTCCCTTGTACTCTGGAGGCAGGCAGCAGGCAAAAAGACCAATTTACCCCTCAAGGATCAATAGAGTGTCACGAAAACCCATTTAGATCCATTTGTGGTGTAAAACTGTAATTACCCACAAAAACCCATGCTTTCAAACCCATCAATAGCACACATCGGTGTTGATAGAATTAAGGCAGATAGTGAGCTACTCATAGAGAGGTGCTGTAGGACACTTGCTGTGTGAACGCTGGGTTTAGACATCCTGAGAATAGAGCGAGGGGCTTTTCAAAGCTGCCACTTGTGTCCTTATTGAAGTCTGATCTATGGAGAGCAAAAGGGAAATTCAATGAAAAGCCAGACAGAGGAGAAGTCACAAGGTAACTTGCGGGAGGGCGCCACAAGTCAACAGGAAGCCCATCGCACATTACAGAACTCATGCTGTTTAGTACGTCGACAGTATTTCACTATATATACATATACAGTATATATATAGAGAGTGTGTGTGTGTTCATTCTCAAGGCCTTCTCTATTCCCTCTTCTCATTTTCCCTTTTTCCTTCTGCTTTAAAGGGGACATATTATGCTTTTTGAGATTTTCTGTTATTTTTATACTGTCATAATGTCATATGTCTATTTTAAACATGGTCAAAGGACCAAAACTTGAGGTGAACATATGTAAAAATGCTCCCTGAAAATCAAAAAACCAGGGCTTCAGTCTGATCTGATTTACAAAGTTACCTCAACTTCCTCCTGGTGATGACATCAGATTGTTTGTGCATTAAGTAAAGAACGAGAAAAATAAGTGAAATCCTACTACTGTTTGTTTACGTAGCCTCTCAAGCTAGTGGAAGTCTGCTGAGATTAAGCTTCCAGGAGCTAACCAATCAGTGTGGGCTGATCAGTATGGGTACCTTAAAGAGACAGGATCTAAAACGGCCTGTTTCAGACAGAGGCAGAATTGAGGGGCTGCATAAAGTGCCAGTATAAGATAAATAAAGGGTTTTCTGAACTGCAAATCATGCAAAGACATTACAGTAGAGGCCCAGAATAAAAATGTAGACCTGGAAATGCGCATGATACATCCCCTTTAATATTGCTGATTTGTTCTCTCTGTCGCTGTCTCTTTCTTTCTCTCTCTTCCTCTGTCTGTTTGCCTCTCCCTCACAGTTTTTTCAAAGGATTACAGTGAAATTTGAAGCTAAGGATTATGAAAATCAATGCTATGTTCAGTTGCAATAAGTTTGCTGCTAGGGATTTGTATACAACGTGGCAGTCAGTGGATATGGGGGCCTCAGCTGCTGTGTGTGTGTGTGTGTGTGTGTGTGAAAAGTGGCCTTTTCAGTTGGGAGTCAGCAGACAGTCTGGGGAGGCGGGGGGGGCTTTAAGGGAAATAATCTCAGGGAGCTAATCAATACGACACATCCTGCTAAGAAAGTGTCCTCACGCACGCCGCACACATGTCATACACACTCAGATGTGTACACACATTCACACGCGACGCAAACTTTCATTTAACACTTCTATACCCCTCTGTACCTCTCAGCAGAATGTGTGAAGGAATGATTTGGCTCGTGTGAGAGAGAGAAAAAAAAAAACCAAGGTTCATCACATGACACACTCGCTATCTCGTGGATGTATATGACTGTTTGTGCACGCCTGTCTGCGGGTGTTCGGGTGCGTGTGCGAGTAGCATTAGGATGTGTTGACGCACTGCAGTCTGGTGGTATAGTGCCTATTGTGGAGAAAGTGAGAGGCCTCATTAAAAATGTATGGAGCCCAGACATCAGCCAGCGACAAACAGCGGCCTCTCGGGATGGTCGAGACTCTGAATGCTCTTCTACAATGGGAGGTTCGAGGAGGGGCATGTATGCATATACAATACATGTGTGCAGTGTTTTGGGTTGTTTTTTTGTTGTTTTTTTTTACAGTGTGGAAGTTTCCTTTTAGCTCAAAAGCTCTGAAGATTTTGCTTTGATTAGTTTTACACAGTTCTACTTGCTGCCTCCTTTCATGCTTAAACTATTCATTTAGATACTTTTTATGATAATGCAGGCACTCTAATTGCAAGCCCTAATCTTGTCTTGAGGGTGACTTTTGAAAAATGATAGTCTGTGTTTTATCATTTTTAAAGGAATATATAAAATATATCCGAGATACCACGGTATCTATTCGTGGAAGATAAGTTTGCTTTTATCTGCTGAGGTTTTGAGATCTCTACTTGTGGAATATCTGCCTTCGCCCCTGATAGAAATATATGTATCTATCCTTCCCAGACACTCATGGAGATACATGATTTATGATCCAACATAAAAACAACACAGGTATATGTGTAACAGTATGATATACTGCGATTCAACGCCTGGGATTCAGTGGGATTTGATATTATTACTTGTATATTTGTGACTGTAAGTAACTACAAGAGATCATCATTTTCACAATTATTAATTCAAATACTGCCACATCAACAGTTACTATCACGGGCAGGGAAACATGTAAGCCAATGAGGAATGCATTTTTAATTCAAATCTTATACCTCTGTTCCCAGGTCAGTGTCATCCATCTAAATTTGTTCATTTAAATAATACTATAAAGGTGTAACTGGGACAAATTAGGGGCCGGTGTGAAGTAGCATTAGTTGCTGTCAGGACACATGTCGCTTTCTTAAAAGAGGAGCAAAATGTATACTGCTGGTATTTTTACAGATATTTTGCAGACTGCAGATTTAATGTGAAGATTTCAGGCAGTGTTGTACATGAGTTTTACATTTCTGTCAGTGTAGGAAAACATAGCTAGCGAGAGAGACGGGAGAGCCAGAGGCTCAGGAGCTCAGAGAGAGAGAGAGAGAGACAGTGTGTTGAAAAGATCAGTTATTGAGAGACATATCAGTTGTTGCCAAAAATAATGATGTCACAAAGAATTTGTGTCAGATCTGTGGTTGTGCATCTGTGACTCTTACATCTTGTCTTAATTTTTACACCCCTAAGTGGAAGAAGGTGGAAACTCATTTGTGGTGCTCACAGCATTGAAAAATGAAACAGTATCCTCGTGACTCTGGATGATACACAGAACATGACTGTCGACAGTTTTCTTTGGGGACGTTTTCTGCATTTCCAGTGAAAACTGTTGACAGCGAAGTCTCGAGGTGGATATCTTGAAACCTCAGCAGATAAAGAACAATTTGCATGGCTACAGATTGTCTACGGGTAACAGAGAAAATATGTTTTTGTCATTCAAAAATCACAAACTGACCCTTTAAATCAGGCTGTTGCGGTTTTATTTTGTAAGCCTCTGCAGTAGCAGGCCATTCATACCTTCAGTGTCATGTGGGATTTCTGATATTGCGCGCCTTTATACAACTGCATCTCTGATGCATAATGAAGCCTTTCTTCACATCATTCTTACTTTGCTGATCCATCATTACAACAGTAGCTGATACTGCCACGCTTTCTTTTCAGCAGTACGAATCATCATGGCTGATTGTGATGGTGTCTGCCTGGTTATATGTGTGTGTCCGTGGGTATATGTGTGTGGGGAGGTGGTGCGTGAGTGTGTGTGTGTTGGCGGGCTCTCACATGGACGTGTATGCAAATGCAGCTGTAAGACAGCTGAATGCCTGTGCTTTACTGGGAGCTTGGCACCAGGGGAAGATGAAAAGGCCGGGAGAATAATGACAGATTTATAATTACAGAATCTAGCGTTCAGCGCTACTCAGCAGCAACTGTCTGGGGAAGGCAATCTGGGTATAATTTCTGCTGATCAGGCCTGCCACACACTTGATCACACACAACACGTATACCCAGATACACACACACACATACTTATGTGCACATGCACTCAGGTGCTCTCCCTCTCTCTCTCTCCCTCCAGTTTGTGCAGATTTCACAAATGCAGAAGAACCCTAGCAGACACACACACACAAACACAGAATGTCTCACACTCAGATTTCACCAAAATTGTGACGCAAAAGCAATTTCGTTTAATTGGCTCAAGCTAAAAGCATTAAGTAAGTGCCTGATTCACAGAGAAATTAATGCATAAAAGTAACAAAAACACACCAGAAATATCAGCTTTATGGAAGGAAGTGACTGATTCAATATGGATGGATGATTATGGATGTTTTAAAGTTCCAAATCAAACTCTAATACAACAAAGAAGTATTTAAATTCTTTAGTGAGCTTATTAAACTTCAGTGGTACGTTTCGCTCTCCGCTACTGCAGTTATATCCAGGCTCTAATAGTCTCATGGTTTTTCCAAACATACCACAACAAATAACTAAGAGCGCCCCCTCATGGACAAAATAAAACACTATCAAATTACAACATGAGAAACATCACATGCATTATAAGCCATAAACATTACAGACGTAAGCAGTTATTTGCCAGCGATGAAATACGGCACTTAAGGTAATCATCTGTTGTAAGGAGTTAATGTAATGTGTAATGTGTAATGTGTAAAGATAATCTGGCTATCAGTGATTATAACTTGCTTGTAAGAGCAACAGAAGTACTGCCGGTCACACTTTTGTGCTCAAATGTGACAGTGATACACCAGACAAGACTCCGGACTGCAGTTGTGCTCACCTTCGTCAAGATAATTTTAGATTTTTTCAGCTGAGTGGGTTTTGTTGAAGGACATTATGAAGACATGCTGTAATACCAGAAAAAACACAATCGATAACTATTGAGATTACAGCCCACAACGTACAGTGTAATTACTTCGGAGTTACGGTGTACTAACAGTGTACTGGTATAGTACAAACCGATGTATGTGGGGAACAAGATGTGAAGTTATGGAATAAGGGGATAACATTTTGGGATCTACAGAGAATTTATACTGTAGTTATTATTTAACTACTGGGTACCTATTATTACAGGGTACAATAAGACCATTAAACTGGGAAGATGGAGTGATGACTTCTGCAGAACTTAATAAATCAGATATGATTTTATTTCAAAATGACCTTATTACCAACAAACAGGCAAACTACATTGTTCCTTTATAATTTTGGGGTACTTAAATATCTACCATGTATCTGTGTGTTTTCTTTATAACAAAGGTCCAAGGGACAGTGTGTTGTCATGGATACTGTCGGCCTCTGAAGACTGTCTCAGCTGTCGTTCAGCTCACCAGTAAACTTCATTACTGGATGCTCGTTTATGGCCTCGTGGCTCTGCCTGCCATCAGGGGACAGACTTCACCTGCCCTAGATGTCACTCACTTGTGTTTCAGTGTAAACACATGCTGACAATTGTTAAGTCATTAAAATGTTGAAAGTCATCTCCCTGACAAAATGTGTTTGACCAGCAATACGGCTCCTCAAGGTGCAAGCATACCTTTTATTCAGCTCTTCGCACGGTCTCCTTTCATCTCAGGAAATAAATAAAATATAGCAAGATGAAACATATCAATCACAATGCATATAGTATATGGTTAATATGCTCTTATGACAGCAAACTGTGCAGGTAATTTAGTTTGTTCTACCATGTTCTCACATTGTTCTCTGTAGTTACAGATTTATACATATGTGATGGTTATTCCACCCTTGTTACATGTAGTTACAGGGTGACAACAGGATATGCCGGCTGTAATCTTAATTGTATATTGTACACCTTGTATCACATTAAAAACAAAATATTACATTCTTAACTTAAAACCTTTATTTAACTTCTTATTTCAAAATAAATTATAAATCTTCGAGGAACAAATAGCATTGAATTTCTTTGTTTTTCTTGCATTTCCTCTTGACTTGCTTCATCTCCCTTTCAACTTCTGACGAAGATGACAGGGTGGAGGTTGAGACGAGGGGAAAGAAACTGATGCACTTGGCCATACGTTGACCTTATAGAGAAAAACTCTTAGTGTCAGTCTCTTGACCATAATTTGTAGTCTGAGATATCTGGATTTCTGACAGCTATAATGTGTCCCACTTTGGTGAGAAGTCATAAGAATCAAACGGTTGGCTGCAAAGCCATCATCATTCTAGATGTGAATAAATACAATATTAATGGGCTACATAAGGCTATACAAGAAATATAGCTGACTAAAATCAGCTATTTTCTAGTTTATCAACAAACCATTACAAATATGTAGCACCATGATAATGGAAAAGTTAATTTCCAATTATCTGGTGAGACAAGCTTGCAACAAATAAGGCATGAAGTCAGAAGCGTTGGTGATTTTTTCTTTAATTTTAAGCCTAAATGCAGCAGGACATGTTTGATATATTACTAATTGCCAACAAAGTCATCATAAGTTAATATAAATTCCAATGAGGATGTGTTGAAAGTTTATAGCCAGTGCAGTAGCAGATTAGCTTAGTGTGAATAAAATCACCTGAACATGTTTCAGCTTCTGCAAGACACAAACCCACAAGTGTTACACTGTATGACGTTGAATGTACTGACATACCTGTAGTGTTGTAAATTCTATTAGAGCAATCATTAGTGTTAACTTGTAAAAACTGCAGGGTAACGTTTTTCTATTTCAGCTGGGCACGCAGCGTTAGCTTGGACGTGAACATCCGGTCGCTAACAAATGACAATCAAGCTAACGCTCCAACAGCACCTTTAATTTGTTCAGTTAACGCTACATTTGACATGAGCCACAAACCAGACAGTTCTGTGCCGATGAATATATTCAGGTTATTACAGACTGTACATGTGTTTGCTGTAAAGTAGGTTAGCAGGGAACAGATATGTTCCTTCATCTCACCAGCATATGCCTGAAGGGTGGGCGAGCGGAGAGCCTTTTCCATTTCTTTATAGAAAACACTCTGTCATCCCCTGCTGTCATCTGATGTAAATGCAGCGTACCTATTCAAATCGCAATGAACTCTGATGACACTGATGTGAAAGGTTATAGGTCACAACTGTAGTACAAAAAATAACATAGTACTCTTGGATTATTATTGTCTTTATGGCATTGCCTTTATTGTTTTTCCGATCCAAATCTTTGTCACTCATTTGATTTATACTTTGTAGTTTGCCTGTTTGTTGGTAGTAAAGTCATCAGATGTCTGCAGAAGTCATCACCTCATCTTCCCTGAAACGTCCAGATTTTTGCTCAGTTTTATGGTCATACTGCACCCTGTAATAATGGAATAGGAACACCATAGTTAAAAAAATAACTACAGTATGAATTCTTCCCAAATATCCAATTATTGTTCAGTAGGTCTAATAGGTGTAATAATAGAATAGGTTCCATAATTCCACAATTTCACATCTCGTCCCCCTGTAAGTACCTACATATATGCATTAGTACATATTGTACTGGTACACCATTAGTACAAAAGATTACACCATAACTAAGGAGTAATTGCACCGTACGTTGCAGGCTGTAATCTAAAGCATTACCATGCAATCGTCATTGACATTTTTCTCCATTGTGTTTCAGTATGCACTGTAATAATATTAGCTTATAAGTTATTATTTTCCATTTAGGATATTTTCAATGTTATCTAAAAAAATATACATATCTTAGAAGTTGAGAATGGGTGAGTGCTTGTGCTACACTTTCCTCTGCAACACTAAAATGTACAGTTTTATCTACAATTCTTTCATTAGTAATTGCTTCCTGCCGTTGTAATGTTACATAATTTGTCAATCAAGCCCTCTGCGCAGCCTGTCTCCTTTTGCGAAGTTAAATCTATTTGCTATTGTGACAAATTGAATGTGCCAAAACCCAATTTGAACAGGATTACTATGCATGGTCCAACATCCTGGCTGAGTGCAAGCTTGACTGTTTTTTTTTTTTTTTCTCATTTTTAATCCCTGAATGAATTTGGGTCTGTGTTTCCTGCAGTCAAACCCACAGTGTTTATAAAGATGCTGTCATTTTCCTAAATATTTCAAATATCATTTATTTTGCATTTTGACATAGATAATAAATGAAGCGCTAGGAAGTTTACTTTCATAGAAAGAATTGTTCTGTAACATGACGTCTTGTTCTGCAGGTGTGTTTGCAACATTGACTGCACCCACATCAGCTTCAACCCGGTGTGCGCCTCAGACGGCCGTTCCTATGACAACCCCTGCCAGGTGAAGGAGGCGTCCTGTCAGAAGCAGGAACGCATCGAGGTCAAGTACCTGGGCCATTGCCAAGGTCAGATACAACACATACAGTATATATTACATTATCACATGCGATATTCTTATCCTGTGAGCTTTGACAAACTCTCTTAATTGCACAAATTTGTTGTAAAGTGCTCGGTTCAGCCTGATGAATGCCACCTGTTCATGAGTGGGTGTGAGATTTCTGTAATCAGTGCCCTTAAAATTGTCATATAAGTCGACCTGTTCCTGTCCATTTCATTCTCTAAAATGTTACCAAGGAATAAAAAGAAGAATTTCAGTCCTACTGTCAGAAATCAGCACAGAAAAACATTGCAAATTGAGGAGTAGGAGACCCGAAACAATTAGGAAATAACACAGCTGCCAGCGACATGTCATCAGAGCAGCACTGTAATGTGACTGAAATAAAGAGGGAATGCTTTGACATGAAGTTCGATGATAATGGGAGGTTCTCAAGTGATGTTACAGTCACTGAGATATTAGAAGAGACGATATCATTGCCTAGAGGTGATGTTTCAGGTACAACAGTAGATGATACTGGACCTGCAGGAATGCAGCGTCCGCAGTGAGAGAATTTTTCTAGCAGCTACTGAAATGGAGAAGCTGCTCTGCCAAAATATACTTATAAGAATCTAAAAAAACCTCACATTAGTTGATTCTGGTATCATATTAAACTCCAAATTCAGATTAAGGCATTATAATTCTTGATTCAAACAAGTGTGAGGAAATTAAGGCAGACTGTTCATGACTGGTATGACAGATCTACAGAACCATTCCTACTAAAGACTACATACTAGAGAGAAAAGTTTAAGAACTTGGTGAATTCTGCAATTGGAGCAGCAGGTAACTTGCTTACTTGACAGCAGCAGTTCAGCTTCTACACAACTATCTGACTGTACTGTGGCAAAATAATCTCATCTCAGAGCCCCACTAACACTTTTTTTCTCACAAAAAAATAACCTCTTTGACAGAGAGAGATGCAGTAAATGATGTTATTCGCTCTGTAATGTAGCTATAATAAAAATCCAAACTGTTTTGTAGCTGAATAAAAAATAAAACGAAATTTAATATAGACCATTCTGTTCATTTGAATACATTTATATTTTTTGAAATGTGGTGATATCTGTACATATAAAGCCACAGAGGCAGTGCTGTTGTTTTGTCCAGTAAAAACATGAAGCTTCACTTTACTAATGTAGCAGCTACAATTGTTAGATTTCATCTGTGAGACCAACATTTATCTTCCAAAAGGAATTATATCATATGTCAAAATGCTGCATAGAGCCAGAGGTAAATCACCAAAGAGCTGCACAGATCAGATCATCAGATCATGTTCTCCCCGGGATGACAGACGTCGACCAGCTGATCATCTCAGGAGTCGGGCTGCTAGTAGCTGAGATGACCAGCCGGTCTGAGCCAGTGGCTGTGAAACATCTCCAAAAAACTGACTACATATTGGGAATCTAAATGGTTACTTTCTCGTCTGAAAAAATATTAAAACTCAATAAAGTGACATATTAACAGTCCTACAGCAAAAATTACAACAGCTTTTAGCTTGGCTCAAAATGCAAAACGCATTCTGGGATACTTGGCTGTCCCGAGCTTAGGTGGCCTTCGGTTAGTCACGAACATTCGCATTTATAGGGCTGGCCCTGCTGTTGCAGTCCAGCCAAAAACAAATCTGTTCATACGAGTGGTTCTTGCATGAGGCCTCTTAACTGTGATAGACACAAAAACACCTCCACACATACACACATACACAGCAGAAGCTGTCAATCTCTCTGTCTGGGCAGGTGTTCACTTCAAGGTGAAATGAGGCCATGAGGGAAAATGAGGCAGCTTGCAGAGCTAAATACAGACAACGTGATTCCATGTGTCGCTCCAGCTACAGCTCCAACCACATTTCATAATTGCAGATATTTTTACTATAATCATATTTTGGCTTTGTGTGCAGAGATAATCCTCAAACCCCCACATAGCCTTCCCTGCTATGTATATTGATAATTTTACTGAATGGTAATCCGTTCTTTTTAGTGTAGTATCTTTTATTTGGGTTCAGTGTTTGTTTGCTACTGTTCCAAGGATAAAGTTATTTTATTAATCTGTGTGGTTAAATCCTTAAAGTGTGTCATATTATTAATCCATGTGGGAGAAGACAAAGGCACTTAACAATTCTTCTTTTGAATGTTTTTCTATTTTATTTTGTTTACAGTGTGATCTACCAACATCTTAATTTCTCCTCACTTTAGCTTTAGCATTACGCAACTGCTAAATCTGGCTGAAACTGCCATCAGGTGGAAAGAAAGGCAGAAACTTATCCACATTCACAATTCAGGCAGGAGCTCAAATCTCAATTGTTAGCAGGTTTTATTGTGTGTGAGTACATTTGCAAGCATTTCGATTGGTTCTGTATCCTCTCAGGACATTTGGGGACAATTGATTGAGATGTGAGAACCAAGCTGAAGGTTTTGAGAAGTGATGGGGAGTAAAGCAATCAGGGGGGCTAACCACCTCTGCAGCACAAATAGAAATCTGTATCCCCCCCCCACCCACCATGTTACAGCCCTTTGGGTCAGAATACCCTGATTGATCTGATCGAGCTTCCATTTCAATCAGGGAAAGTGGTGAGAGAAACAAATGTCATGAAATTCTGTCATGAAACTGAGGGATTTACACCTCTGAAAAAGTAAACCTCACATTAGCAAGGATTCAAAGTGATACCTTGACATCTAGATTGCTGGTTTATCATATTTCTGTGTGTCACTTGTCATATTATTAGGAAACAGGTCTACCTCATACCAATCTTGAACAACAAAAATTACAGATAACCTTCATATTTTGAGGGTTTTTCATTTATTCACTAGCACCTACACTTAACCATATATATATATTATATAAATCAATGTTGCATAATTGAAACTTCAAGTTGTCATCCATGTGTGGAACTAGAAAACATTAAAGGACAAAGAAAGAAAAAGGAAACATTTTTGTAGCGGTAATCTGTTTAGTTTTTTGTGGTGTTTTCCCTCTAAGCAGTCTTAAAATTCATTTAGTATTTTATTTGATTTCTCTTAAGTGGATGCCAAACACACAAGACTCTAAGCTTCTGACCTCACCCGAAACGCTGCTTTGTTTTTCTTCTTTCATTGTGCCTCTGGTATTCTTAGAGTAAATAAACAAATTAAATAGATAAATAAACAAATATGAAAATCCCAGATCCCAGCACATTTCCTGCCACGGTTCTTGTATCATAACCTGAGAAATACTTCCACAGACTCCATTTGAGGGTATAAAATCTACTGACCGATGAAAAAATGAAAAAAAAAATTGCAGTACAATGATAATGACTGTAAAGACATTTTGTCTAGACATTGTGAAAATAGGAATTCAATGCAACGCCAGTAAGGTGAGCAAAAAATGTATTATTCCCTCTGATCTTTTCTACTTGACTCTCCTCCTTTCTACCCTATGTTCAGTATAATACATTAGGGGAGATGGTTTGTGACTTCTTGAAGAGAATTGTTCACATTTCAACGTGTTAGCTAGACAGGTGCACACAACCCTTTGCTGAAACGATAATTCATACCCGTGCCGGCATCAGCTTGACTGTGTAAGTCCTAATGGAGAGGGTTAGAGCTTTAGGAGAGGCTTTACTGACCTGACATCAGTGTTACTGTGTCTATGTGGCCTTTCCAGGTGACATCATATCCGGGAACAAAGGAGGAGATGGACACTTTGCACGGACCGACATCACAGGTGACTGCTTGTGTGATGGTGGCGGATTGACAAATAACATGTGCTGCCACTCAAATCTGAATCAGTCTTCAGCCGTGACTCAATTCCCTTCAGTTCTTTCTGTCTGTCGCTCTCAGACCTTTCCTCTATCTCTAAATCCATTTCCATCTTGCATTTTTTTTTTTTTTTTTACCTTTTAGTATCCATTGTGCCCTCTGTTATTCAGTCTGTGTCTTTATTGAATGGTACCGTATATGCACAGGCGACCGAGAGCATGTGTGCATTCATGCGTATTTATGGGTTTTGTGTATCTGTGTGTGTTTACATTGTAGAGGACACAGATGACCCGAGGAATGGGCTGGCTCGCGGCCTGTACATCCCCTGTCCAGATCACTACAAAAACTACTGCGTCCATGGAGAGTGTCAGTACCCCAGTATCCTGGCACAGCCATCCTGCAGGTATACACACACACACACACATTCCAGTATTACTACATTTGTGAGAACTTGTGGCGACTGGTGATTATTTACCCGGGTGGGGCTACAGGCACTGAGGGCTTCTGCTTTCGAACTGGCATCGTTGTCTTGCTTGGTGCACTAAGGTTTGACATTTACTCAATAATTTCAAAAAAAGCAGACACGCTCCATCCAACAGCTCAGCTCGGCTACTTAACTGTCTCTTTTCTCACCAATCAGAAGGATCCTCTAGAAAACACTTGCAAAAAAAGTTAATTTAAATTTAAACATTGAAAATTCAACATTAATGCTGAATGTACATTCATTTTCTGTTTTTCATAATGATAATACAAATACTGTCTTGACTTGGTTCATCATATTCTGCTTAATGCTTAAAGGTCTACGGCTTCTGTGATAGTTACAGCAATGCAAATATGCAACAGTGCATTATAAAAAAAGTTCCAACAGCTCATCATGTCATCTTGCTATTGACAGCTCCTTTTTTGTCACGTTGTCAGCATTTGCTGGACTAGCACAGTGAAGCTAGCAGTGGCTAATATTGTGCAAATGGCTACATGTAGGTACAGTAACATTTGGACACAGTTTCTCATTCAATAGAATTCAAAGGTGTGTCCAAACTTTTGACTGGTTGGCTACTATATTTGTCCTACGAGGCTGCTGCACTACAGATAGACATAAACAGGAAAAAGCTGAGTAAAGTCAAACCTCAAACTACCACAATGTGTCCCCCTCATTTGGTAACACAAATATTAGACAGAATGTAATACAGTTTTTCATCCACCTAGTGGAATAAAGTGGCTAAGTGGCTAAAAGTCTGTTCTTCTCTAACAATGGTCAGCAGTTATTGATAGCACCAATTACTCTTGAATCCCATTGTTTCATTGGTTTTTGGGTGCAGTCTTCTGTGCTCTTTTCACATCTATTTAATTGTCTTAGATGGAGGTAGGATCAGGAGGAACTAGTGTTGAATTGTGTATTTCATGGCTAGGATGGCGCCCATTAGGAAAGAGAATACAAAATAGATTCATTTGTACGGTTAATTTCAGTAATGTCAAAATGCTTAAAAAGTAAAAACCAGTTTATATGCTCGAATATTTAATGGAACGAATTAAATTCCACCTTAAAGTTAGATAACCAAAAACTGTTTCTAACTATGTAATATTTGCATAATATATAACTATACCATGACTTGGATTATTGATAATTAATTCATAATGAGTTGAATGGATTTTAAATAGGCAGCAATCAATAAAAGTATTTTTACATTAGCTATTTATGGGTTACAGTGCATTGATTCATATCTACCAATCAATTCAAATATATTTATCTGAGCTATTATTGGCTGCAGTGTTTTTAGTAACTCTGGCTGTAGTACAGGTATAAACACAGCCTGTCTAAAGCAAGACGAGTCAGGCTACTTCTGTCTTTTCATCACAAATTTTAATGATGCCCTCCCACCCTCTCCCTCCCTAATCTGCGGACACCAAAAGAAAGCGGTGTAATGTAAGATGGCTAATCAGTTGTAAAATTTAGCAATTGCTAGGCAAGTGCTGGAGCCCATTTATTTTGTAATCAGGCTTGTTTATCTTGTGTAATCTTGTGCTGAGAGGGGGGAAGTGTTTGAGATCCCTGCTGCTGCTATTGACCAGTCAAATATGCTGCACTGCTTCAAATTAATCCCATGTTGGATTTATCACTTCTTAATGAGGATGTTGGTTTTTCCTTCCCCGCCCGTTATGATCGTGTTTCACAAAATACAATTTGATTTGGTGGTGATCGCATCTTAAAAACCCACACTTTGTAGCTCTCTGATGTGTCTGCCAGTTACAGTGCTTGGCTGTAAACACTCAAATGAGCTGTTGTGAACGTCATTGATGACTGATACCTTGCGTGTGTCATCAGTGGCTTCCCAGGAGCTATGGTAGTTCAGCAGCCAAATGAGCGCATGTAACTCCAAAAACAGTATAATTTGCAAGCTAACAAGCATGTACACGTCCCCAGTGAGGATTCTCACTGTCTACAAGAATACCCAGTCCCTTAACACTAACCTTAAAGCTGCTGCAAAGGATATTTTTTACATGGATGAAATGACTGTGTACAATTCAATGTGAAATGGATCGCTAGTACTGACAAACCCACACAGAAATATTCCCCAGTATACTCTGCAGGTCCCTCAACTCCCTTATTATCTTCTGTTTTGGTTTTCACAGACAGCAAATTTACTGTTCTGGCTAACTCTCACGGCTCTCACCAGCATCATTTACAGCCGCAGAAGGCAGCTGTTTTCAGCAACAAAAAGCTCTGATAAGCTCACTGTACACTACCTGCCCAGCACCAAACTGCAGACAAAGTTAGTGACTAACTGAACACTGGCTGAACATAGTGGAGAATTTAGGAGCTAAAGAGTTGGTGGAGACCAAAACAGAGCTAAAGGGAGAGCGAATACTAGACTTACAGTCCTCAAGTGGCCAGAAACACGACTCAGAATGAAAGCTAAGATGTCTCTGTGTCTGTTGAATGTATAAATAGACAACTACTAAGATATTAGCCATATCAACTTTATAAAGAAATTTTATGTCCATGTCGCGCTGCCCCAAGTGGCCAAAAACATTACCCAAAACTTTGACTTAAACTTCTTGCTTTTTTTTTCATTTATTACAACTTGGATCTCATTTTCTAGGTTTTCACCATCTTTCCAGTTAGGATCACTATGTTCTCACCAAACTAAGTGCTGAGATCTGGGAACACTGTGACATAGCTGCAATGTAGTTCAACAAAGCAGGAGACTTCATTGTTTGACAGGTTTGACAGGTTGTAAACAAGCAAAGGCTATCCAAACCACCTTATTGGAGGTAAAATCTTCAAAAAATGAGCAAAACTGAAATGTTCATAATAATCCCTCACTGCACTGGAACACTGTGTGCTCTTGAACACAGTGTTGAACCTGAAAGTTGGTCTGTAAACTGTGGGGGATGTTTACAGACAGCTTGGGCAATTATTTTACTGTTCACCTTTGTTTTCTCTTTCAAATAAGTCTGGCTAACCTTTGGCTCTGTTTTTGCCCAATCCAACATGTTTTAAATGATGTCCCTGCATTCCTAGATCCAGCTATTACTTTGGTGGATAAAATATTATCCAAATCGAAAGAAAAGATGTCCAAAGCTATGAAAATAATGATCCTTTAGGAGCTTTTTTTTAATATACTCTTTATTTGTTAGTCCCTTACAATAAAAAGGAAAAAAAGAAAGAAAAAAAACAGAAATAACAACGGCAATATTATACATTTGATTAAGAAACAGTATAATAAGTAATTAAACAATAAAAGGTAGATTTGGCTCAGGGAAAGGTATACATTTTTTATTATTGTATAATATTTGTTTTTTGTATCCTCTTCCATCTCGCATCAAACAACCTATCTAAATTCCAAAATGCTCCTTTTTGAAGCATTTTGTCATATCTGGGCCTCATAAATATAGAAATACAACACACCAGCACATGCAGACACAATTCACACACACACACACACACACACACACACACACATTTGCAGAACCACACTCACAGAACAGCAGTCACACAGGTGCAAATGACAGTACACAAGCGGTGCACATACATTATTCACATAAGCGCTATTCACATAAAATACACTTGAACGCAGGCAACAGAGACAGGCGTTTACATAAAGACACAATGAGAAATGGCATTAAACCACACACACACACGCGCACACACACTCATAGTGAATGTACATGTGTGCCGCTGCCATCTTTTACAGACTGATAGTGTAGCAGCCAGGGGGTCTTGGTATCTCTGCCCCCCCCCCACCACCACCACCACCACCACCACCCTCTCCTATCTCTCTCCTTTCACTCTAACCTCCTTGCTCTTCTCAGCTCGCCTAGCCAGACATTGTTCTTGCATACAGAACAGTGTTTAGCAGAGAGGAAGTGTGAAAGGTCTCTGCTGCCCCCTACTGGTTGCAGGAATAAGAGATTGTATCCTAATCAAAAGGGAAGACACAGCGGTCTCTACATGAGTGGTGTGTGACTGTGTGCAAGTGTGTGGAAACAGAGTACAAACCCCAACCAGAACAAGGTTGCAACGTTCATCTCACAAATATGGGATAGAGAATATGAAGGAGACTCTGTGTGTGTGTGTGTGTGTGTGTCTGTGTGTGTGTGCCAAACAAGGATATGCAGGTGTCGGTGGGTAACAACCTCCCCAGAGAAAGTAAAAGCAGGTATAGAAGAGGAGAAGGAGAGAGAGAGAGAGAGAGATTAAAAGGGGGACCATTTTAGCTCGTCTCTAAGGACAAAGATCATCTCCATTAGTCTCTCTCTCTCTCTCTCTGCCTGCATCTGTCTGGCTTTCTCATACTATATCTGCCCTAAGCAGGCTAAATCTGAAAACACCATTTACATGTGAAGATACTGCACGTCTTTATTAAGATCTTGCCTGAACAATAAGAAAAAAAGTCTCTTCTTCTTCATCCTCTTTTGGTCAGCAAACAACAAAATTGTTGATCACAGCCAACATCTGGTAAGAAGTGAGTGAGACAAAAACCATCACATTTACATATTTTCCTGTTTCTGTTGACAGACAACGGAACAAGCATACAATAGTGATGTTGTATGCTACCAGATAATCAGGCAATCAGTAAACATCTGTGCTGCTGAGCTTAGATGACAATTAAATCACTATTTTATCATTGCAAAGTCATCTAACAAAATCAGTACAGCATCATGACAACACCTATGTTGTGCAATTGGTGACCTATTTAAAATGAGTGATCACAAAGGTATTTTGAAGTCACTTTTACTGCTTCCTGTCTGGTTAGGCTTACGTCATGATTTTCCAAAAGCTCAGTTGCTCCTGTTTAAAACGTGAGGCTTGCATTTTCAGATATATCCACCAGGAGTGGTCGATACCACAAAGTTTGCTTCCAATCCGAAATCAAGAAATACCAGAGCCACAGTCCAGATGCATGAACCCCTCAGTTTTGATATATAGCACAGTGGTGGATTTCACAGCACCGCCGCAAAAATCGGCAGATGGATTGCACATGATTAGACCGTGTCCTACTTTAATTATATGCCCCACAGTATTATGTTTACATTGTTTAATTCACTTTATGATATAGAGTGACATACTTATTGGCCACATAATTGTTACATTGAAGTAAATCATATTTCACCTCGTCTACTGAGTATGTGATTACTGCCATGCAATCACTGTGATAAAGAGCAGTCGCAGTGGAAATGGCTTTGCTAAAAAATGGTGGTACCAAAAAAGAAAAAGACTACTGAGCCTTTCTTCAGCTTCCTTAATGTTGTCCTCATTATCGAGAATCTCCAGCGACATTAGAAACTTATAGGAGAAACACACAAGTAGAGTGTAGCTTCAGCAGCTACTGAGCGTGTGCCCTTAGCATATTAATGCAGCTTTAGTGTGGACGGAGGGCCAAAACAAAGAGAAAATTATGTGTTTTCAAAGTAGTTGCTCAGTATGAACACAACCGCACTGTCTCTCTCTCACTCTCTCTCTCCTTCCCTTGTTCACTGCCAGCCCCCATCAGTCATGTTCATCTAAACAGTCGCAGAAAAGAAAAAGCAGCTGCTACACTGTCACACAAATGCATTGTTCCAGCACAGCGTCTTCATCAAACAGGTGCACCGTTCAGTTAGAGACATAAAAATTAACCTGCCTCTTTCTCTCTCTTTCTTTTCGCTCATGTGTGTGTGTGTGTGTGTGTGTGTGTGCGTGATCCCAGCTGTCACTCGGGTTTCAGCGGCCCCCAGTGTGACACCAAAGAGTACAATGTGCTCTATGTGGTGCCAGGCTCTGGCAAACTGCACTACGTCCTCATCGCCTCTATCATCGGGGCACTCCAGGTGGTCATCATCTGTGTGGTGGTGCTCTGCATTACCAGGTGAGTCATGCCCTAACAGACTGACACACACACACACACACACACACACACACACACACACGTACACATGTACAGACACAGCTTACTAATGAGCCCGGGAGCAATATTTTCCATGTTGTGTGTATTTGGGAGTCACAAGGGTGGCTTTGGAGCTCCTGAGCCTGGAGGAAGCAGCTGAAAGGTCACCTTGCTTGCACCGCAGAGAGAAAGTATTGTCACTTTCCCTGTAGGCACAGACACACACACACTCACACACATCTACAATAACAAGACAGCATGTGTGTACAAGCACAGGTACACAGCAATATCTGTGTAGGCAAGGCATACATACTCGTTTTTGAGAAGGCGATTTGTATTCACAGTAGAAACCCACCCACACACATATATAGCCTGCAGCTTATCTGCCTCCAGCTGACCTAAGCAATTTATGACATTTAATAAAAGATTTTTGGGCCAAGACAAAACTGCTCCTCTGAGCAAAGAATGCGAGCGGGAGGGACAAAATGAGAGAGTGAGTAGTTGTAAAGAGGCAAGGTGAGAGGGTAAGGAGAGAAGATAAAGAAGAAAAGAGAGAATTATAACACTGAATAAAGCCACGGCGCCATTGATGTGTCCTGCTGCTCAGCGATATCCTTATACTTATAAGCAAAAAAATATATAGAAAACTCATCCTTGTAAAAGTCTTTTCACCTGTTTGAGTGGAGTCTAGAGAATGAAGAAATGTATAACCTGAGAGAATTAATCTACACAGCGACCGGTGACTCACCCACATATCTGTGTTGGCCAGAGTGAGCTATAATTCATGTATTACGTTTTATGTGATTGTGTTTTTATGTGTTTCATGCGATGTCAACTTATCATAAACCTTTTCCATTCATCAAAAGGACAAACAGGTGGGAGTTTAAAAGGTCATCTCTATGTTTTCCCTCACATCTGTAGCATTCTGTCACATCTTGGAAAAAGGTCTGCTCAAGGTCACTGCAAGATACCGTGTTATTGCCACATTATTCTATATTTCTCCTACTGTCACCAAATGTTATCCTATAAAAAAAAGAACAAAACCAACAATGTGTTAGTTTGTCTCTCAAAACTTTCAGATCCCATCGGTTCATACTGAAGGCATAAATCCTTTAAAAAAAAACTATCACAAATATATTGTAGTTTTTAGCAACTATGCAAACATAAGGGTGTACTTTTCTTCAGTCTGTCTGGATGATGTCATCTTACTGTCCAGCTGCAAAAATCCACATGAGAGAAGAGAGGAGTTTATAAAAATGTTGAAAAGGTCATCTGAATCACCTTCAGTTAATACTTTGTTAGCTTTATGAGCAGCAGTGAGTGCTACAGCAACGGGTTTTACCTCTCAGGCTTTATACAGATTGACCTATAGTATAAGAGGAAGACCGCAGACGCTTTCTCAGGGCTGAATAAGTACATTAACCTTCTCTAACCTGTATATTTATTTAATTTATATTTATTTAATTTACATTCACAAACTGAACACCAATCAAAGACAAGGCAGTAAAGATGATGCAAATACAACATCATCTATGAGGTCTCTATCAATGAAACTAACATGATTTTTTTTTTTATTTCTATTTTTCATAGACTACCATGAATTATGGAAGCACAATAACCAATTTCATCATAATGTGATATTTGCTAGATTAATAGAAATGTACATAAATGCAGAAAATAGCATTTACATCTGTTCCCTTTCTCAAACAAGTACATTTCAATCAATGTGAGGGACTATTTTCACCTGCGGATACACATTTGGTGCGCTAGTAGGTATTTACATCAGTACAACCATGATTGATTGATGTGAGAGGATTGATTCAAAATAAAAGACAGTGCCTATGTTTGTAGTAATTTAAAGGAACATATCACATGTGTGGCTCATCACAATTTTTTAAGTCTGTTTTAAAACAACAGTCAGGAGCCCAAATGAACATTGAAACAGTTTTTGCTCGTTGTAATCAATCCTCCTGTTCATACCGGCTATTAGAAGATCCCTTCTTAACATGCTTCCAGTGGAAGTGATGGGAGACAAAAATAGATTCCAAAGTTTTCCAAAGTCTTTTTAGTATGAAAATCCCTCTTTGTGTTCTCCAGACAGTGTTTCTATGCTGAGCTGCTGTGGAGGGATAGTAACAAAAGAGGGAATTTTGCGCTATAAAGACTTTGGAAACTTTGGAAAATACTCACTTGATTAGTCTAATTCAGGCTGCTAAAGCCTCATATTAACTTCAGATAAACTTTGGAGTGAAATTATTGGAGCCTATAAAAACGTCAGAACTGCATCACAAAGAGCTTTCACAGCTGCCGTACCTTACATGTGTCTTCTTATAACCCTCTTTCTCCTTCCTCTCCATACAGGAAGTGTCCACGGACCAACAGGATCAACCGGCAGAAGCAGAACAATGTCCACTTCAGTTCAGAGAACACCATGCGCGCCTCCACTCGACTTATCTGAGCCCAGACACATCGGACAGAATCCCCTCTCCACTTTATGGAGCGCTGTGGCGTTAAATGTTCTCCCCTTGTAGGCCAACCCCCGAAAAATTAGGATCTGCTTCCCCTCACTCCTCGCCCTCTCTCCCAGTATGAACTTTAAGGATGCCCAGGGAGGATGGTGGCAAAGCAAAGACAGAGCTGGCACACCAGTCAGTGGTGAGACTCACACGTGGATAATGTCGTCATCAACGTCTCCAGTTGCCGATATGTCACTTTTGAACCTTGTAACTTACGCCCAGGGTTTTTCTGAGAAACTGAACCATGAGGGGGTGGGGGGGCTGAGGATATTGAATGTGAGTATGTGTGTGTGTGAGTGTGTATTAGACGTGTGAGCTTTGGTAGAGGCGGGCTAGCCAGTGTCTGTCATTTGTAGTTGAGGGGTAAAAGCAAACCGGGGTAGTGCAAAGCAGGGTAACGGGCTTTAAAATGAGGTGTGGTTTGTTCGATCTGGGAAGGGGGTGGGGGGGGTTTTGGGGCTACACGTGATGCCTTGCACCTTGTGTTATAGGAGACCTTTGACAGAGGGCACAATGTTATTATAGAGCTCTCTGTTCGGTTGTGACGATGACGTCAGCTACTGTATCTTGGGTTCTATTTCCAATAGTTATTACTACGTTGTCTTGATGGGGTCATTTTTCTGTAAATGTAAATAAATAATTTATATCACGAAATGTAACACGCTGTGTCTGTCTCTGTTTTGGTTGTGTTGATATTCATTACTGTCACATACGTGTACATCTATTGTACATCTACTGTATATGACTGATATATAGTAGTTGTCACTCCTCAAATGACACCTCCGTTAGGGTTTCATATTTCCAATACAGAGTGCTGTGCAAAACCTCAAGGAACTCAAAATAAAGCGAGGCTGCTTTAAAAAATAATGCAATGAATAGTTTTTTATTTATCGATTAACTTCATACAAAGCCCAATAAATAGAAAAAAACTAAATCAAAATAGGTATTTGGTGTGAGACCTTTAGCCTTCAAAACAGTAGCAGTTCTCTTCAGTACACCTGCACCCAGTTTTTCAAGGTACGGGTTGGTTGTTCCTGCATCTTGGAGAAATTCTTCTGTGGATTTAGGCGTCTCAGCTGCTTCTGTGTCTTCATGTAATCCCAGACTGACTCCATGATGTTGATATCAGGGCTCTGCTGGGGCCAAACCATCTCTTGCAGGATTGGCTGTACGTTTGGGGTCGTTATCATGCTGCAGAATAAATTTGGGACCAATCAGACGCCTCCCTGATGGCATTGCATTATGAATAAGAATCTACACTTCTAAAAAGCCTCAAAAGTTTGCACAGTATACTGTATATAGATGGAAAACTCATTTTGGGCTCCTAGAACTAGATTTTGTTGGTTATTTAATCTTTGTATGCATTTATTTAAACACAGTTTCCAAATCCACACATACAGGCCTTGCAGTTCTCTATGTTCCTGGTCATACATACGACCAATATGACCAAACATAGCACTTATATATCACTATCACACTTTGTAGCACCTACAGAGAGTCTGGTTTAAATCCACATACATTCTAGTAGGCCTATACATATATGGTTTTATTATTATTTCCCTCGACATATTTTTATTTATTGTTCACTATACTTTGACTGTGAAATGCAGTAATTACGCCCTCCAAGTAATATCCAACAAATCTTAACGTCAGTCCCAGCTACAGGTGTCCACCGCCACAAGATGGTGCTGTGCTCACCATAAACCTGGATCAACCTCAAACCTGCACACTACCGGCTTAATGAGAGCAATAGGTTTGCCATGAATGTACCACGTTTAACAACAGTCAGCCACCGTGCAACTACGATTAATTACTTTGACACAAATTCGTCCATAAAACAGAAAGCAGCAGTTGTCGTGGCCGAGTGGTTAAGGCGATGGACTAGAAATCCATTGGGGTCTCCCCGCGCAGGTTCGAATCCTGCCGACAACGAGGTTTCGTTTTCACAACTACTTGACACTGGATTCAATGAGTCTGTAGCAGCCATTCATGAACAGACAACAGGATGAATGTTAAATACGCAACATGAGACGCAATCATCCAACAGTTACAAAGCCCCTCTCCAGCCAGACCAGCGTTATTTCCTGTTTCACAGTTAACGTTCAGGGTTCTGTGTAATAGTCGGATGTAATCCGTTACCATGGCAACCAGAGTGCCACTCTAGCACACTGGTGGTGTGTCGTAATGGTAGTGATATTATAGCCTAACCTGACCACTTACTACAGCATTAGTAGTATAGATTACATGTTAGTAAGACAGAGTGGCTTCTTTATTGATGATTTATTTATTTTGTAGTAAATGTCCGTAAATTTTCCTCCTCAGACTGATTTACTGGCTTTCCTGCTTTAACCATATTAAATGTTATTTTCTGTGTCGGTTTTGGTTGGAGAGTGTTTCATTTAAATTATTTATATTAAGCATATTTAAGCATTTATCTGTTATTGCAGCACGTCTGCAATAAGTATTCAGTTTGAAACACAGGCGCCTGATACTGTATCAGCAGCCTGTGTGACGCTCACATAAACCCAGGGATTTTTTGAGGATGAGGTAAGACTGCAGCACGTCATTATTCCGTTTTAGCAACAGTTTCTGTTTCTGAACTTTGGGCGCACAATTAAGTTGTTTATCAAAAAATATTTGGTGAACAGTGATCAACATTGTCAGGAAATGACTCAGAAAAATATGAAATATCTTTAAAATGCCAAAAATACACTAGAGGAGACTTTAAACAAATAATGTTATTTCTCCCATTTACAGATTGCTCTTTCACATCCAAAGGCGTAACTGTCAGTGTCATGTCCTTGTGTGTTAATGGTGATTTTCTGGTGGAGGTGTGTTATGTGTGTACTGCACAAGCTCAAAGGTGACTCAATCAGCTAGAAATCCTGTAGTATAAACAGGGTGGTTCCTGTTTATTCATTGGTGGAATTTAACTAAGTGCTGTAGCCTGTAGTTTGTGCTTATATTGAGTACAAGTACAGGAATGAGTTCAATTTTTCTTCAATTTTTTCTTTACTTTATTATAGTTCACTCAACAATATACATTTATTTACCAGCTATAGTTAGAATTTACTTTGAAGATTTTACATATACAACAAAATGTTATCATTTTATAGATTATGATGCTTTGTTATGCATTAAACCACCCAACCGTTTATAAAGTAGCCCTTGTAAACAGTAAACTACCTGCTATTAAAATGCTGCTTACACAGTAATACATCACTAATAATAACCTAATAGTACATAATAATATTACACTGACAGCTTTACATTTGATACTTTAACTACATTTTACTGTTGTTCTGCTTGGCAGCAAAATACTTTTACTTTTACTAAGATTTTGAAAGTGGAACTTTTATGTTTGAGTATTTTTACATTGTTGTATTGCTACTTTTTTCTGAATAAGTTTTCCACCACTGTGTTTGTTACAGTGGACAGAACACTGGGATAGATTATTTCATGAATATAACAACAAATAAACTAAATTAACATTATAAAACCAATACTTTCTCCAAAATCCAGCATTTAAAATTCAGCATTTAAAAGTGAGTCCAATGGCAAATGGCCTCAGGGTACAGAGGTGGAAAGTAACAAAGAAGTATTTACTCTCTGTAGTTCAGTATATCATTATATAAAGAAGTTATAATTGGCTCCTAAACCATTACAATGTCTCTTACATGTCAATGAATCAATAATAATTGTATGAAATAGTATATGAAAGGGTATAAAATTATAAAAATATGAAAAGGACCTTTGCATGTTTACTTTTGAAACTTAAATACATTGTGTTGATGATAGTTCTGCACTTTTACTGAGACTATATAACATTTCAAATACAGGCCTTTAACTTGTGTTATTGCTATTTTTACTTTTTTTACCATAAAAACACTACATTCTTTTCAGTAGCTTGGTACTCACTATTAACACCACCTCAGAGCCACTCATTCACAGATTGAGTTGATGCACGCAATATGAAAGTGCTTTTGAAAAACATCAAAGTCTCATTATTAGTATGAGAGACAAGACTATACTAATTAGTTTCATAGTTCACATGCATGAAGTTCTCAGGTGGAATTGGATTCTGGTTCACCCCCGGGTCACTCTGGCAGACTCAAAGATTTTCCCAGTCTGGTTTTTAATGGACTGGTAGGATACAGTACAGGTATGTATGTTTCTTTGTCTGAAGCACAGATCCCATGTGTTTTATTAACCTCAAACATTTAACAAAGTCAGCTCAACCTTGCCAAGTTTATCACTGAAAATTGAGACAATTATGCATTCATGCTAACAGTAATCCACACTTCTTTATGCAATGTGATGAATCTGAAGTTTACACCCTGAGGGCACCTCTTTTTTTCCTCCTCTTACCCGGGGCGGCAGCCTTGTACTTGACCTCTCTTAACCGATTAGGAAGAGGGAGGACAGATTTACATTAAACTCCCAAAAGGAGAATGTCTAGTGTCCCCTATCCCTCCTCCAAATTAAAAAAACAAAAAGTCAAAATCCCCTGTACTTCAACCCCTGGGCACACCCCTGTTTGTATACATCTGTGTGCCTTCATAGTACCCAGCAGACCCAGTCACTGTAATCCTGTCAGTTTCCTGTCCTCTCCTGCTGGTTTCGGCTCAGATCCAGTGGGCCCAAGGCCAGGGAGGAGCAGGAAGGAAATTTCTGTGAATGTCTGAGTATCTGCTTTCATCTGAGGTTAAGGAATGTGGTGGATGCCATCATTAATGGACAACAAGATCACCCCACAGTGGATTGAGCTTTCACTTCAGAAACGTTTTACCCACTCATCCACAGTTTCTTTTACAATATGTAGTAACATACTCCGGTAAGCTACTAAAACTAGACTACATCATATATTGTCAACTAGGCTGTTATCTACCAGAAAAAAAAGGAAATCTCACCTTGTTTACAGGAATGACAGAAGTCACATGCAGACAACATGTGGTGTCATTTGTTATGTCTGCTGAGGGTGTACTCTACCATTCACTGCTATTACTTGGATTTGCATGATCATGTTTAAACAGAGCAAAGTGTAGGTTGACTGAGCTCAAACCAGTAACAGCTTGCAAGAGGTGGATACGTACTTTACCAGTGTTATTCTATGGATGCTACTTAATGTTAATCTTTCAAGGTTATGTTTCCATATGAAACTGTCAACTGCGGACGGTACAGTGTGGCCATTTTAATGTGTCCATGCTGTCTCAAGTCTCTCAGATCTCAATCTCACATCTGTTAATATAAGAGCAAATACTTTTACTTTCACTGTTCATTTAAATTATTTTCATTCATAATGAGAAGGAAACAGTATTGTGACTTCTGTGTGAAAAATAATAATAATAATGAAATAAAATCCAATCTGTAAGAAAGCAGCAAATAAAGTGTAATATATTACTTATTATTTTCTCTTTTATGAAGGTGTTTCTTAGTAACATTATCTGTTTAAGGTGTGGAGAGGATGAATAAACTCCCAAGCTCAAAAATTTAATGACATTATTTAAAGGAAATTCCATTTTCATTTATCATCTGTTCTTTGTGAGTGTGAGATTTCATGGATTTTTTTTTTTTTTTTTTTTTGAAGAGTGGTATGAAAAGAACAGAGTAGGAATCTAACTCAAGACCCTTTTCACAGCAAACATTCTGACCTTTCAAAGCAGGAAAATCACAGGTTTCAATACTAACATTACAATAATTATTACAGTAAGCAATGTCAGTGAGTGAGCATGCGCGGCACCAGAACCCTGGAGCTAAAGCTTAGTGAATGCAATGCAGCCATCGTTAATGTGATTAATTCCACCTGTGCTTTTCCTGCTTTGACAAGTCAAATAAGTCTACTGTGAAAAGGGAGGTTTATGTTGGGTTTATGTCAGTGGTTCAATCTCTGGCTCCGTCTGTCCATCTGTCAAAGTGTCCGAAGTTGCTCCCAGTGGGCAGGCCAGCACCTTCTCCACCACCACTGGTGTGTGTGTGAGGAAAGCATGAAAGGAAAGCACTATAGAAATGCCAAATTGACCATTTACCCTGGTTTTATAGGTTTTATTTCCAATAGGATACAATCACCTGCACTAACACCAAACATCAACCAGGTTGTATTTATCAAGGTAATATGGCAGAGTATATTTCTTTCAAATATGACATGCTAAGAATATTTTGCTTTCTTTTTAACCTGACAAACAACATTACATTAACATTTCATTAAGTCCTGAGTGGAGAATGTTTTCAAATCTGGTTAAATAGCGGGGAAAAAGACAGCTAAAGGAGGTAGCGACTCTACACTCTTCCCTGTCAGGCCTCACATCTGTAGTTTGACTCCAATCAGACAAATGAAAACTGAAGAGACATTCAGAAACTTTTCAGTACCTTTATTTTCTTATCAGTTATGCATAACGTTCTTTTTTATGCAACTGAGGTCCTTGGTGGTAAAGAGCACAGAAATGTGTTTTTACGGGACCACATGCATTGTGAATTTTTACTGCTTGCTTACCCTGTTTCATGATTCAATTAAATGATTCAGTGACATAAAGATGACAGAAAGTGTGCTCTTAACAACAGAGAAGAGGAGGGGA
This sequence comes from Thunnus albacares, assembly GCF_914725855.1. Taxonomy (NCBI): domain Eukaryota; kingdom Metazoa; phylum Chordata; class Actinopteri; order Scombriformes; family Scombridae; genus Thunnus; species Thunnus albacares. Next base: position 25,663,825 of record NC_058116.1, read on the forward strand.
TGTCTCCTCAAATAAGAGATACAGTATGTATCGACAAGTCTGATCTTGATTGTATAATAATTTAGTCCTCACACACACACACACACACACACACACACACACAGACTATACATTAATTAGTCTTGTGGGAAATCTCAGACAGCCTTGAGACCTTAAAGGCCAAATAGGCACAAGTTTCCACACACAACAACCAATCCATACAGAAATAATTCCCCATATGCACATTCCCAACACAACACCTACTGAACCTAACAGGTAGGTACTCAGCAATGGAATCTGACACTTATCTACGAAATACATAACTCCTCATCTAGCTCCTTACCATTATAGAGAGCGTGTCTGAGCATGCAGGCTTGTTTTCTAAGGCATTCAAATGTAGATGATGTACATACCACTGAATAGTAAAATTTCCTCTATTTTATAGCTCACTCCTGGCAAATCACCGCTGGTGGGGAGAGAAGTACAGGTGATTAATAAAAGTACAGCAAAACCTTTTTGCAGGGAGGAAGGTGACTGTCTTTCAAGAATCCACACTTTGGGAACCATCAGCCTGAATTGCTGTCCAGGCAAGCCCTCGCATTGATTTTACAATCAACAAACTGCACCTCAACTCCTGTGGCAGGCAAGAATTGGCCCATTGGTTTGAAAATTGATGGTGTTGGACACATGAAAACATATACTCTCAGAGGAACAAACAAGTGCACACTCACACATAAACAGGCATTTCCTCACATTCTGAAGGTACACATGTAGAGCTTTACACCTCAAAAATTGGTCCATTAGCTTCGGGATTGATAGCATCAAATCGCACACCACAGAAAACACACACACCACTCCCTCTATTAATGTACAAGGCCACCTTTAAGTGAGCGTGTGTCTAACACACAGTGGTCTGTGAAAAAGGGTCATTTAAAGATCCATCGCCATCTGTTGTGGTCCCAGCATGCCATTTTCCCCTCTGTGGGGGCCTTTGATTTAGCGACAAAAGGGTACCATCGCTTCCGTCCTTCCCACTGTGCAGCCAGACATCTAGTCTGAGCTGCTTATACAAATCAAATACTGTCAAGCATCCATCGTACTATCATAGGTATGACCACCTGTGTGGGACGGCTGTTGGTAATCACAAGCATTAGGGGTCCAATTTAAACACTGATCATGGAACCTGTTTGTTGTGTCTCTTGCATATACACAACCAGGAATGAACAAAACTGAAGAAAAGTATGAGGAAGCAGTTGCATGATTATTATGAAATACCACCTGCAGGTAAGTAGGAAGATCAGACTCTCTTGTGGTTTCAAACGACAAAGCCACTGTGCACCTTAAATTATATTTTCTGGATAAATCATCAACATTGGGAAAAGGACCTAGCAGCAAATGTTGCACCCTCCTCATCCAAATTAGTTTAGAAGCATGCGTCTGATGTATCTAATCATCCTCAGCCTCAGCTTCCCACTTGTTTGCTACATCATGCATCCTGTGGTGATATAAAAGCAACATTTGCAATTTATGACTCTAAAAGATGTTGTTTAGTTTTGTATTTTATCCCAGGAATGTTAAAGCTGAATTAATCAATATTTTATATTAACAATGATTTAATGGCATAACATCACATCACATCACATCACATCACTGGTTCAGTTCCAGCCAGGGGACCTTAGTTGCATGTTCTCTTCCCCTGCCTCTTACCTGTTGAATGTCCAATAATGACAAAAACAAAAGAAAAGTCTGACTGAGATCTTTGCAATCAAAAATGATGTTGATATGTTTTATAAATATATTGGTAGTAGTTCTACTATTAAAGTGAAGGAAAAAAAGGTATTTGGGGAAATATCAGAAATGCTCCATTTTGGCTTAGTTGGCTGACAGAGGCTTGTTTGATTGACAGCAGGTGGCAGGCTGCGAGAGTGCCAGTATTATGGCATATGAACGGCGACAAAGTAAACAAACTGCTCTAGAAGTCGTGGACAGACAGTGATTTTGAAGAGCAATGACCAAACCAGCATCTAACGGGACCAAAATCACATTTTCAAGTATGTCTACATGTTTTTTAATGTGTTGCACCTAAGCAGCTAATTAGCTAACTAGTCTGTTAACTGATGCACTTTTCCCCGGTGAGTGTTTATTTGGTGGCTCATTCAACAAGATAAGGTGCAGGATGAGACGTGTGTTCTTGTTAGATAATGAGACTTTATAGTGGTTTAACAGAACGTAGTCGATCCGTGAGCCGTACAGATCGTCCCCCACGGTGCAACACACATGAACCGCTGATAAATTGCAAAATTTAATGTCCCATTGGAGACATCGTAAACAAACTGCTGTAGCTACAAGTCATGGACAGACAGGGATTTTGAAGAGCAATGACCAAACCAGCATCTAATAGGTCCAAAGTGACATTTTCAGGTATGTTTACATGCTGGTTAGCTATCTAGCTAACTGATGTTAGTGGTGCACTTTTCCCTGGTGAAAGTTTGTTTGGAGGCTGGTTCAACAAGCGAAGGTGCAGGACAAGACGTGTGAGGACAAGACGTGTGTTCATGTTTCTAAGTTATCATGAGGTTTTGATGATGTTGACTATTGTTTCATTCACTATCATGTTTAAAGGAAGAAGGTATCATGACTCATATTGCAGACTCATATTTAAGATAAGTTCCTTTAAGTGTTTTGCAGCAAAGTTTTTTTTTTGCTGATCTGAAAAATGATCCAGTGCATGGCTCAAAACGGTGATATGATCCAAACCGTGAGTTTTGTGATCCGTTGCACCCCTAAGACTTTAGCAGGAAAGCTAATGTGGGTCGTTCAGAGTCTGTGGCTCTTGTGTTGTGCAGCAGGATGCTATCAGGCTCAGTGCGACCATCTGCTCTGCCTCAAGATAAGATCTCCATCTACGTAGGCGGAGAAAAGTATTTCATCAAATTAATGCAAAACTAGGGGACACCATTATGAAATCAAAGAATTTAAATTTGAAGCAGATTTTTTTCTCTCAAAGGAGAACACAGGACAACAGCAGATACAGTATGTATGCTGTAGTAGACAAAAAAAGCAATTTAATTTCAGTTGGACAGAAAAATACACAGGAAGAAATGACAAACCCACACAGAAGTATTGCCCACCTCTGCAGTTGCTCTCTGTTCTGAGATTTTTAGCTCAATGTTTTGTTTTTTGAGCCCACTATCTCAGCTCATCAACTTTATTTGCAGACACAGCAGGCAGCAGTTTTCAGCTAAAAAACTCTGATTAACCCACTGTGCACCACAGATATCTTCCCAACATGAAATGGGAAACAAAGTTAGCAACGAACTGGTGATTGGAGAATTTAAGAGATAAAGAGCCCCATATTTCCCTCAGGAGTTTGAGGAGATCAAAATCAATGTTTCAGTGAAAGGAGCATTAATATTGGACTCACCAGTATAAAAACAGTATAAAAGCAAGTAAACCTGCTGAGGATATGCTTCCATGTGAGTACATCCTCCTCTAATGTAGAGTATAACATCTTGTTTGTGTGTGTGAGAAACCATCATTAAAGTCCCCATGAATTCTGCCTCAAGGTGTTTCAGTTGCATTCTCGTGTCCACATCAAACACGCTCTTACACACTACACAGAGGAAGATGGAGACAGCAGTAGGAACTGTAGTGCATGAGGTAGAAAAATAGAGGGAAACAACATAAAGTAATCTGTAGGAGATTCAGTGTTTATGTGTGTGAGAAGCTTTTCCTATCCAAAACAAAACGTTCAAGTAAAACCATCTTCTCTGCTTCTTCTTATTTGATGGTATGATGTAAATTGGTGCGTTAAGTAAATCAATCCGGTTGGGTTGTTTTGAAAAGAAAAGGAAACTGCTTACTTTTATGTGGAGGTAAATAATCCTAATAAATACAAAGATGAAAACTTGTTCTTCAACCACTCTTGGAAAATGGGTCATCCACGTGAGTAGTTTGCCAAGAGCCAACGGTTACAGCGTTGCCGCACCTCCCGGGGCTGAAGAAGGATTTGACGTGACTCTAGGTAGGTTTCCCAGAATACAAAGCTCATTCGATCAATTCAACTTGCAGCGGCATGTTTGTGGAAATGATCTTGCCGTTGCAATAGCTTCACCCAGTTCAAGGTTTGAGTATGAAAACATCTCTCCTACAAAGAAAGGTTGCGGCTGTAACTTTCAATAAAAGAAAACAAAAGATAATTGAAGAGTTGATTATAATCACCTCAAGCAAAATATGACATGATTCCAAATGTAGTAAAAAAAAATCTTCCTCTTGGCTATAGCTCTGTTTTATAAAGATCATGCACTTGCATGTCTTGGCCTCCAGAGGGCAAATACATCCATTTCCTCAAACTGACTTGTAAAGATGCCCAGCCACTGGCTCTTTTTAACTCAATCTCTAACAGTTTGAGTGCATGACATAATTGTTTTGATAGTATACTCTGTTATATGTAACCATTGGGAAGTTAACAGCAAATAGGACCCTTAAATAAATAGGAAGTGTTTTCATAAAATAGGCAAAGGAAGGACAACATTCCTTGACACAACACTGGGAATATGTGGAACATGTACCAGACCATCAGGAGCACTGGAGGAATTCAGGAAAGCAGATGATAAGTTAAAGAGAGAGAGGAAGAAAAGGGGGAAAGGGAGGGATGGAGAAAAGTGGGAGCAGAGGAAAGGAAAGGAGGGGGGCGCGGGGGGGACAGTTGGAAGAATGACAGGATGGGAGCGTCATTCCCCTCCACTCGATCCCACGGGTGAAAGTGGGAAAAGTCAGGGTTCAAGTGCTAGGGACAAGAGGTCACACTTTTTATGTTGACAGAAGAGTGTCTCCGAGGAGAAGCCGTGACATAGAGAAGGGGTCAGAGACACTAGGTTTTTGAGTCCGAAGAGGAAGGAAATTGGTTTGGAGCGAGTGTGTGTCTATAGCACTTCCACTCCACCTGACAGCTTTGAAGCTTGTGAGAGACTTATCTCAAGAAGAGGTGTTAGTCTTGGATGTTGACATGGGAGAATCTGGGAAGGGCATTCCTGACTAAATGGTGAAACTGGTGAAAAGACGGAGCTGTTACACATATCTATAAAGGTCTTTGATGTCCACATATCAAATTTCCACTGTATCAAAGGTCCAATAAAGGCGTATTACATAATATTTGTTTCACCTGCGTTGTGTCACTAAGTCCTTAAACTTGGGCATAAAAAGGTGTGACGGCCAGGCAGAGACAGTGCTCTTTCATCATTGATCATTGAAAATGTACAATTATTCTCCTTGAGGCTCGATGTGATGACTTCAACTGGGGTTTTTGGGGATAGTTTTGTGTTGTTGTCATGTTTGGTGTTGTGGTGGCGTTTTACGTAACCACTCTACACTGTGGCCACTGTTTAATTGCAAATCCAGCACATACGTCTGCCCTCAGGCAAAATGAACACATATTTCTAAGTCCAGTCATCGTTAAACAGACAGGTTCCATTGTCAACCTTTATCAGATCGTTTTGAACAAGCCATTTTATTTTTTCAACCCAAGCTCTTACATTCGACAACAACCTTACTAACTGCAGCGACCGTGGGCAGCTGAAAATCGGTCTGGGTCATAGTGTGGTAAAATTTTGTTCCTGGTCCAGATTGTTATTTGTATTAGGTACTTTTTGAAGGCATAGCTTGACATTTTGGAAAATACACTTATTTGCTCTCTTGCCAAGTGTTATAGATGAGAAGACCGATACTGCTTTAATCTGTCTGTCAACTAAGAAGCTACTGTCAGCAACCAGTTAGCGTAGCTTAGCACAGAGACTGGAAATAGAAAGAAACAGCTCGCCTGCTCAGTCCAAAAGTTAAAAAAAATCCTCCTACCAGCACCTCTAAAACTCATTAGCATTTAATATATTGTTTGTTTAATCCATACAAAAAAACCCAGTGTAAAAGCTTCCTGGAGTCTCTGTTGGTTGTCTGGCAACAACAACAACTGTGCCCATTCAGAAAATCAGCCCCCCATTAAACCACTTTTACGCTTCAGTTTTTTTCAGGGATTAAATAAACAAGATATAAACATGCTTCGGTACAGTGTTATCTGTAATTAGCGATCTTTAGAGGCGCTGGTAGGAGGGGGAAGGCTAACTATTCCCCCCTGCTGACAGTCTTTGTACTAAACTATGCTAACCGGCTGCTGACGGTAGCTTCATGTTCACTGCACAGACAACAGCAAAACACATAATAATCACTACAGCTCAACTAACGCTGTGAAATAACAACACAATATAAAAATAGATGGCCTTATTAATGTTGTTCGGATCTGCAAAAGACTGTGGACTCTGCCCACACGTTTTAATTAATTTGTTAATAAGGTGTGTCTTTTTTTGAGTGTGCATACAAATAGAGTTCAGTTACACAAAGCCTAATCTGATTTTAGGGGTGTGAATGCTTTGTATTGATCTTAGAGGAGATGGTGGCTGACCAATTCTTACCATATCACACAGAATCCAATAGACTAAGGTGTGACCTTAAATGCTTTCCATAGTCTTGCAGTGATAAAAATAAGATTCTTGTCAGTGCATCTTCTGCAAGGGAATCGATCACACAGATAAAGGCGCATGTCTCCCTCCCTTTATGAAAGTGTACAAACATCAAGGCACTCTTGTTTAAAGGTTATATACGTGCAACACGCTGACACATTGCCGTTGAATACCATGTAATGTTTAACGCATTACGTGTTTCATTTTCAAACATGTTGGATTGAGAGAGCGATTGGGTTACTGTGAATAGAAGATTTACAGTGATAGTGACAAAGAGAAAGATTGAAAGAGAGAGAGAGAGAGAGAGGCCAGGGCACCATGCCAGGGCACAGATGAGCTCATTGTTGAAACAGGGATTTCCACATTTCCATGTGAGTGTGCCCCATGCCATGACACAGAGCTCAAAAACAAGAGGGGAGAGGAAAGGGGGCAAACATATGTCACGCACACCCAGTTGTACTACACTAACATATAGGCACAGTGAAACACCAGACTTTGGAATTAAGAAAACAAGATCCATGATTTATATCTGACTAGTGTGTCTGGAAAAAATCAGCTCCCGAGACATACATACACACACAAAAGAACTACAGGCCTACTGATTCGAGTTATCTTTGCTGTATTGTTTTGTCGGACACACACACACACAAGAACACACAGACACACACACACACACATACACACACACATTACATTATTCGATTACAATGCAATCCAGTACAATTTGACACAATGCAATAACACAGAAGCGAGTGCAGTAAACAAAAGTAGCCTTCACACATATTTTGCAAATGCAGCCAGGCATGCACACAGTGGAATGGCTGGCAGTCACAAAGACACACACACACATACACACATGCACGCACACACACACACGCACGCACACGCACAAACACAGAGAAACTCTACCTCTATTCTGTCGACAGGGCTAGGCCTGTTTCTATAGCAACCAAGCCCCTCCCTTTGGCTTGCAGGGGAGGTGTTTTGAAAGTTCACAGCGTGTGTGTGTGTGAGGGGGTGCGCGTAAAGAGAGAGGCTGAAATGGGCGTGGATGCACAGCCAACTTCAAGAAAGTAAAACACCCAAACTTCAGTTCTCTGCAGGAGCGACTGGCAGCAGCATCACAGAGACACTGCCAAACTTTTTTTTGTGTGAGTTAAGTTAATTACTCTTCCGAAGCGGGACATTTGACCACCTGTGTGGAACCATGGAAGGTGACGCGTCCCACGCCGAGCCCAGCAGCGTCTCAGGCAGCCCTCACACCACCCCGCAGCAGCCGCCCGAAAACCCGGAGATCCTCATCCCGAGCTTCAGCCCATCGTCCGCCCCGTCGTCCCCGACCCCGACCGGCACCCTCTCCAGGCTGGGTTTAAAAAGCCCCACCAGCCCGTCCGCAGCCGCGCCGGGAAGCCCGATCGACCGCGGTCAGGTGAGCGCCATCACCGTGGTGGCTCTGCTGGACAAGCTGGTCAACATGCTGGAGGCGGTGCAGGACAACCAGCAGCGGATGGAGCAGAGGCAGGCCGACCTTGAGGGAGCCGTGCGGGTCGTACAAGGGGACGTGACCCGTCTGTCCAAGACCCACATCAGCACCTCCAACTGCGTCAGCAAGCTGCTCGAGCGCTCCCGGAAAGTCAGCGGGCACCTGAAAGACGTGAAGGAACGCATGGACAAACAGGCGGTCCAGGTGAAGAAGCTGGAGGCAAACCACAACCACCTGCTCAAGAGGAACCACTTTAAAGTGCTCATCTTCCAGGTGAGGGAACATGGTGTAGGGGGCAGAGGAAGAAACATAAATATTTAAAGGATGCTTTCATATTATAACCAAAAATAAATGTTCCTTAATAATGCAGGAATATTGAGGTTTTTAGACATATCATTTATTAACACCATCAAAGAGACTTGCTTTAGATGCGTAGGAGTGTGAGGAAGTCATATTTGCATTCACATTTGACTGTTGAGGTGGGTGTGCTTGGATCATGTGTGCACATTTCTTGTAAGCCTGGTTGGCACTGACACGTGACACACTGCAGGTGAACAGCACTTTATTTAATTTTGAACACTTGAGAAAACTTGTTGGACAGGACTTCAGCAACCTGTAGAGCCCAGTTCATAAATAATGTGGGGAGCAGTTGTTAAAAACACACCTCTACTCATACTGTAGAGCTTTACAAAAATTCTGGATGTGATCTGGTTACTTGAAGATGAATTAATCCATGTTAAATGTATATGGGTCTATTCCCTCTGTGCATATGTGTGTGTGTGTGAGAGAAGAAGGGTGTGTCTGGGAATGGAGCTGTAGAGGATAATAGAGGAGAGCTCAGAGGCTGCTGACTGACTAGATCTGTTTACACCCCACAGTCATAATTCAGACAGACAGATGACTTTTTAAAAGGATTTACCATTTCAACTGTCATATCACACCTGTGAGGCTAAAACTCTACACTGGCACTGAAAAAAAAAAAGGTGATAAACTTTCCAGTTTCCCCCCCAGGAAACTGCAAATGGAAAGTATGAGGAATATCCGTACACAACCTTATCTCTGACTTATCTCAAGACATAAAAATAGTTTCTTTCATTTACATAGAAAAAAAAAATAGACCTCAACATTAACCTGGGGTCTCGATTTGAAGATCAAAGCTGATTTTATTTTATCAAGTATTCGCCACGCGAGATGAAAGCCGTTCCATTCTGACAGATGCGGTTCCACTCAACCAAAAAACATGATCTAAGCATTATCTCCGAGTATGCTGTGTGCATGAATAAGTTCCAAGTTTTTCCTGCATTATGTGTGTGTGTGTGTGTGGGGGGAGGGAGGTGGGGGGGGGGGGAGTGGTGCATCTGAGCATGTGCGTACAAGTGTGTGTGCCCAGGCAGAGAGAAAAAGCGGTAGGGCAGTGTTGACACAGCCAGAGCCACTGAGAGCTCTTAACCGCCGTTGTTATCTGGTTTCCCAGGTACTGAGGCTCTGTTGTTCAAATGCAACAGGTGCCAAGACCTTACCTTGCAAGTGGCTCTGTGTGTGTGTGTGTGTGTGGGTGTGTGGGTGAGGCAGGGACCACGGATCGATCTGACTAATCCCTGGTCAGTTTTTTATGTGCTTTGAAGGGAGTGCCCTTCTGCTTTTTTAGAGATAGTGAGAGTGGACGGTGCTGCTTGCTTTCAGTGCGTTGTCAAATTCCACGTGTCCTGAGGATTTTTTTTCTACTTTTTTACTGTCTTTTTTCCTGGCTGCAAACATCTACACATATTTTTCTCTCCTACAGAGCATGTGAATGAGTTTCACCTGTGTGTGTTTAGCACATAGGCATACTGTCTCCTTAATAACTACATCTCTACCATGAGTGTATAGATTTAAGTGCTAGTCTGACTTGTGCTGAGTTGACTTTTTTTTTTGTGTCAAACTAAGCAGAGCATTTGTAGGTGGGCGTAGCAAGGCCAGGTATGACCCCAAGGGCGTGTGTGCATGTGTATGCGTGCAAGTTTCCCATTGATCGCTATGCTGATGTGTTGGGTCAGGTGTATGCAGTTACAGAGCTGGTAAATGAGACTTGGGAAACTTGGGGTGGAGGGGGGGGGGGGGGGGGGACTGGAGGGGAATAAAAGAACTAAGTGCAGCCCTTGTTCTTTCTCCTCTATGTGCTTGTGTTGAGTCTTTTCTGTTTATTCCTCACCTTAGCTCAGTATTGTGTCTTTTTCTTGGTTTTTCTCCATCTGGTGCTGTGCTCTGATTCCCTTATTTTCTGTTTAAACTATCTTTTTTCCTCCTCACATCGCTCTCTCTCTATCTGTTCCTTCATCTTTTTTTTATACAAACAGCTTGCATGTGACCATTTTTGTTGTCTTTTGGCTAAGCCACCTGTCCTGGTTCCCTTAGACCTCACAAAAGCACACGCCGCACACCTCACGCTACTCTTTGATAACGCGCATTTGCTGCACGCCAAAGAGCAAAAACTCCCCTATACCGGCGCTGTAGCGTTTGGCCGAGGGGCCCTCCCTTCCCCAACTCGACAAAATTGATCCAGAACACTCACCACCCTGTACGTGCCAGCTGAGGTGGAAACACAGAGGGCCTCTGGGTAAACGCCCACTGTTGTATGGAGCAGGGGTCTACCAGCTGCAGCCTTTGGCCGCGGCCGGTCTGAAATGACAGGGGCTATCTGCTGCTCCGTTGCGTTCCTGCGCATAACAAGGACTAATGAGGACTTAATTACCCCTGCTTAGGCCTTGTTTGTTTGTTTTTGTGCACCAGTGCTTTTCCTGTCTCTACACGGCCCTCCTCTCTCTAGGCCTTTTCTGCTGCACACACACACACACACACACACAATTCCCAGCCATCTGAGAGTCCACTGTGTACGGTCTAGAAGCTGTTTTGGTAATTACTGTTTGGAAAGGTAAAATGTTTCGTGTTGGATTGCAGATATTTTCTATTATTTGTTGTACAGATTAATTTCAAAGGCTGATTACCTGAGTGTTTAAATATATCAACAGTCACCCTCGAGACCCGCAATCTTATATTTGCATCACTGTGGCATGCTTGAAACACGGTGTATTAGGAATTAAATTTCCTGCGACAGAAGTCATTTATTTCTGAGTAGATCTTTATCTCCCCGTCTCCGTTTATTTCACAGTGGACTTGCATCACAACAAACAAGTCAAGCACGACGGCAAATTGAATTTGAGCGCCGTGAGAGTTTCATTTGTTTCGCTCGCTCTGCACACGGTGGGGGGGGGGCCCCTGTGTCACAGTTTTGGCGAGATACCGAGCAGAGAGAGGGGAGTTGTTGTGTGGCTCTCTCCGTGGGATTGGGAAGAGAAGGTTTGGAGGTTGTCTGTGTATCTGGGATCCCTAATCGTAAAGTGGCGGGGAGTGACAACAGTCAGAGCTCTCACAGACTATCAAAGAACGTTCATATCACATTGCAAAGCAAAAAGAAACACGCTCCTCTGCCAAACTAAACACAGCGATGCCTTTTTTGTTGGATGGAAGGTGAGCTGTAGGAATGAGGAATGAGTGAAAAATAATTTATAATTTCGTTTCTCGTAAGATTGTGCATTTATTTTTAGACTCTCACCGCATTCTGACTCGCCATCCAGCACAGAAGATGCATACAAAGATTTTGAGTGATTGGCTTAACTTCAGTCATTGTCATTTTGTTTACTTTTGCGACCAGTAATCATAGTCCTTTCGTCTATTGACACTTGGCCAAAGGTTGTGACTCAATCTTAGCTTTCAACAGCAGGAAGTAAAGTCTATTTTTTCCAAACCCTGAATACTCATGATGGACAAACTGGTAGTTCTGTTCCCGGCCTCGCCCCAAACTCTTACCTTTGGTTTAATGACTCGAAGCTCAGAGTTAAATAAAGCTGAAGCGCAATAGAAACATTTGAAAGCAACAACAACAGAGAGAGAGCAAGCTTGTTACACATATTCAGCTAGCGTCATCCCAAACAGGAGTAATTAGATATTGGAGTGTAATTAAAGTGCACATTGCGTGCGTTCAGAGTAGAATCTTCTATTATAAAATCATATCCATTTCCACAGGTTGGAGCAGGCGGCTGGCTGTAGGCTACACCTGAGATTTGTTGTGTGTGTCCCTCTAGCAGGTGATATATTGCACAAGCTCATAGCCCAAAGCAGTGTATTCAAACATGCTGGGCCTATACAGTGTGTTGAAGCTTTAACTTATCTAAGGGGGTAGTTAACATAGGCTGTGTGCGAAATGACTCCCTATTTACTATGTAGAGCACTATATTTACCCTCTATACCCGCTGTTTTATTTGAATGTTCACTATGTAATGCACCCATAGGTGTTACTAATAACATTAATGACGGCTCCGTTCTATTTTAAGTGTCCCAGTAACCCCTGACGGAGAGTCGGCTTGCACAATACAAGGACCCTGAAAGCAGCCAACTAGAGTTCAGCCATCACTAATTTAATTATTTACACCAGTATTTGTATCACGTTTTTCCATCGCTCCAGCTTTGACTGTCGCTCTATCAGGATCAGAATCAGCATCACCGACTGTTTACTTTGATGCGCTCAACTGTTCATATTTGCAAAACAGTAGTGGATGGAAATACACATTAATTCACATTTTCTTCTATTGATTTTCTGAAATTTCGGTTAAAATTAGCTCTACATTTGCATGGATAGTGGGTCCAGGTCATTTTTAGTTACTGTTTTTGTTCACAGTGGCAAGTTACAGAAGTTCTGTTAAGTTACAGAAACTATCCTGTTACTTTAAGGCTGTGCCCGATTCTGTACTCCTTATAGCCTATAATAGACACTCAGTGGTTTATTCAATAGAACTTTTTCACAGACGACATATTGACTTGTCACAGCAGGAAAGGCACAGGTGATGGAGAGTATAAATGGACAGTGGAAATGGAGAATTTTTAACATTTAACATCACAGCTTATACACAAGTATTGAATGATCCCTGTGGAGTTGGGAGCTTCAAGGAAAAGTCACTTCAGGGGAAGTCACATGCTACCTATACGTCATCATTTATTCTCTGACCTGTTCTGTGACCCGTTCAGTCTCAAGCACACTTATTTATCATATCTTAAGTCTAGCGAATACAATTTTCAAATGACACAGAATGCATTTAATTAGCTTGTAACTGAATCTACCGTATTAACAATGTTTTAAAATGCTAATGCTAACATGTGGACTGTCGACAGCTAAGTCAGTTAGCCGTTTGCTAATTACCGTGAATTCCGTGAGTCGGCTAAACTACAAAATCAAACTCTCAGCTGATATCTGCTATTTATGCTTAGGCAAAGATGTTTTTTTCTGTTGAAATACAAACACCAGTCAATCATTTTAATGTGACAGTGAAGTGTGTCTTTTTGTTGGCGAGTCTTTCAAGAGATATAAACTCTCTAGCATTTGTGAGCTTGTTAGCTGTGGCGTGTAATTGACTGACAGCTAGTTAAACTGGGATGAAATGAGTTTGTAATAGACATTTTTATGGACATTATTGACATTTTGACATGTTGTCATAGTAAAAACAAATTGACAGGTGTAACCAGGTAATAACGTCAATTACAACCACATTCAGCCTGTCCCAAGGCTTGGTATTGTGCAGACTGGTGACTTACTGGGACACATAATGAGACATCATTAACAGAATTAATTATACCTGTGCTTTTCCTGCCATGACAGGTGGAAGCGTCTGTGGTAAAAAGGCCTTTTATGTTTGTTATAAACCTTATTAGACTACATCCAAGCCTGGAGTTTTAATAGAGAATATTACAATTTAAATAATGGTCAGAAATGTCATAATTCCACAAATTGTTCAGTCCCACCAATGAGCACCATTTCACAACTTTCTAACAATGTGTTATCCATAAACTACGAGTTGTGAATGACATTTCAAGCATTTCCTTATGAGTGCTTTCGGATGTAGAACTGGTCTCACCGTTGATAGTCTAACTTGGCTATGCAGCCTTTAAGGCGGGCTTTCAAAATGAACAATGAGGTCTGTTTACAGCGTAACTCCTCACTTTGTTGTCATTCTTATTTTCCCTTCGGGGTTCATTCCTCAGATAATCCTCTGGGCTTTCAGAAAACAGAAAGTAAATATGGGAGAAGAGAGTCAAATACAGAAAGACGGATTGTCAACTAATGATAATAATGTGATAATAAGAGTGAGTTTGGATAAGAGATTATACTTGAGTTTGTAGACTGTAGTCTATGGCGAAGACACATGTGGATGGGAAGTATAAGCCTACCTTAAGTGCTTGCTCTTCTGCCTGTTGTCACATTCAGGTTTAACGAGTCTGCTCAACTGTTACAGTCTCTGAGGTTGTGAGTTGGCCAACTTTAAACACATATTCCTGATGTAAAATTCTCGTATTAACAGCTTTAATTAAATTAAAACATAGTGATGAAATGAAGAGACTGAGCAATGAATGTCTTTGTCTTTGGGCCCAATCCCAATGCCCCCCTTAAGCCCTGAACCCTGATTTAACTGACGTCACCTGGTAAGTGCTTGAGCGCGAGTGGCTGCGAGGGCTTGAAATGGTATAAATAGGAATGGGACAACACTTTGTGACATATCACGTTACCTTGACGACAGCAAAACATGTTATGTACAGTTGTGGGTTTGGAACTTTTTATTTTATGTTTTTTTACTTTCTTCAAGGCCAATGCACTTAAGATTCAAGATTCAAGACTTTGTTGCCTTAGCAACATGATTGATTGGAATTTGTCTTGGTGGGCTCACTTAAACAAAAACAGAAAAAGACAAAAATAGTAAAATGACTCACCCATTAAGCACATTATACATTAAACAAAGTATAAAACAGATAAGTAATATCCAACCCATAAAATAATCATGTGCAGGACAGTCAGGTACGGGATCGACTGCCTGATTTGAACGTCTTCCAGGCTCTTGCCTTACATAATGGATGAGAGGTAACAGCATCATTTAGCAAAAATGAAAAGAAATGGTTGATGAATAGACTAGGTGTGTAATAAAACCTGTGCTCACATTCCTCAGATTTCATGTGTTTTTATGTATCTCAAATCTTTGTTTAGTGTTTCTTTGTAAATTCAGGCAGACCAGCGCACCCAGTACGCCAGGCTGAACACCCACGTGCCAATTTGTTTACTGTTTTTTTTTTTTTGAGGGGGGGCTTCCCCTGGTATGTGGTAACCCCGTATTTATCGCTGATTTAACATCACAACCCTATGAACTGTGGGTAATCCCCTCAGGCAAAGTCTGCAGCGATGCAGACTTGCAGAAAGTGTGCATAAAGGGCTCAAACTGTCTGCGAGAGAGCCCTCATGCGCTCGACGATTTGACAGCGGGACAGCCCTAAGCCCCTCGCGGACTTAGTGGGAACGTTCCTCAAAGTCCATGAGTCTGTGAGTGTGAACATCGGGATTGGGCCTTGGACCTACCAAGAGCACATATTTAGCATGTTTTTCATAATGCAGCAGGTATTAATAGAGTTATGACTTTAATCTCTTTTTGCACACTTGAACTCACATCCTTCTTTTCACTCTCACTTGCTCTTTTTCTACTCGGCTCTCTACATTCTCTTTCACACTCACATGGTATTACATGTTAGATAAAGCTGATGAGTTACGGAGGAGATAAAGTTTTCTAAATGGTTAAAAAATGCTTTGAGTTTTGTTGCTGATTTCCTGCCACAGAAGCCCAACTATCCTCACTTGACTCTTTCTGTCATTAGACTTCAGAGGGCCAGATGTATGATGTGTGTGTAATAAAATTAAAGTAAATAAAAGTAAAGTAAATAAAGTGAGAGACGGAATATAAATAATGAAACATTGTTTGTTTAGGTTGTTAACCAACTGCACTGATTGTGCATTGTTTTATTTTATTTTTAATGTGGTCTATACAGAGATCTGTAACATGCCAATCAAAGGAGTGTTCATGAAATTCATATTGATTTACTACATTTGTTCGGTGAGTATTATCATTCTTTTAATTTAAATAGCAGGCATAACTTTATTTAACATTCTCTTTCTTGCAAAGTCTGTTTCGATACGAACGCGACAAACTATTCACTGATCACATTTCTGATGTTCAGTAATGATGATTGATATCATCACTGCCGATGATGGTTTACAGGTGCTTGTGATGAATTAATGATACGGGCGCTATAAATAGACACAGTATAGGTCGTGCGTACTGACAGCTGCTCTGGAAACGTTGGAAAACCTCACAGATGCAACGCGGTCGGTGAAATTGCGCTACTTCTTTCCTCTTTGTGACACATCTACAGACCGGTGAAGCAGGCAGCGTATTGATATGCAAATATATGATTGAGAGTTTCTACATCCGTTTATAGCTAATTGTGGGAGTAGAAATAATGCTTGTGCACGTGTACCTCTAGTTCCACTATGACTGAGGTTAAAAAAAACCAACCACAGCTTTATAAATCTGATACAAAGAATGCATATTCATGGCTTACATAGTTTTAGTCACGGATCTACACAGAGTTTTATGATCTGCATGCTTTACTCCCTCTTGGCTTTTCAAACCTCAGTGTCCATCCAATCTCCTCGCCAAAACCATAACATCCACTGCAGGAAAAGGGAAAACAATAGCCATTTTGGTTCTCACTGCTCTTATTTCTGTACTCTTCAATAAAACAAAGTAAATACAACATGTCTTGAGATAACATGATGACTTCCCTTCTTCTCAGTGGAGACTCTTGCAAGTTTGACCTCCGTTCGGGGTAAACATTTTTGACAATTTGTTGGTGGAGCCTTATCAATGCTCATGCTATCTCTGCAGTGCACCGCTCTTATCAAACAATGGTTCTGATATGCACGGTTTGGGATTGTTACTGAAGCAATTTCTAAAGAAGGGTCTGTGGAGATTTAAAGAAAAGAGCTGAAGGAGATTAACACGGCTACAGTCGAAACCGGAGCAACGAAAACTGTAAATGTACATGAATGCGTTACGGTGACACTGCTGGAAACCTTTTATTTACCTCATTCATCATGCATGCAGAGAGATGTTGCAAGACAAGCAGTGAAAGTGCAGGTTTTGCAATGTCATACTGATGTTTGAAGTTATTATACCAAATAAAATAATAATTATGAGGACTGGAAAGCCACTGCTATCCTCCTGTAAATTAGGGGTTGTGTGAACGGGCTCCGTCCAGACGTCCAACATCATCATCATCATTTATGTCAACAGGAATAATGGTGGCCTCTGTAGATCGCCATGATCTTCATTCCACCAGCACGTCAGCATGGCTTTGCACCTGAACTGCTTATTGTGATTGCACAAGCTTGCAAGACCAGTAAACATGCTGTGTTTTCTTTTGGTGAGGCAGATATGGGAGGGGTGCGGTTAGGTTAGGAAAGAATGCCCGAACTGTCATGCAGAGATTTATGGGTATTAAAACAAGAGGTATGATTCAGAATTAACATAAGTTGTTGACAGGGTATTTATGATATTTGGAATTGTCGCAATGTGTGGTTGTTAGATTAATGTTGGGCTATGATCTTAACAGGTGAAAGTTGTGTATGTTTAGAATATTTGTATGTACGTTAGACTATTACGCGAGTACGTTTCACTGTGTACAGTGCATTTAGAGTTTATCGTGTTTTGTGGTCACCCAGTCCCATGATAAATAGCAGAATTCCATTTCCTTTCCTTCCTTTCCTCTTTCCTTCCTCTGTCCACAGATGGCTCTTCATGGACATCGGGGTGGGGATGGAGTAGGGGGAGGGGGTGGGGGGAGGTGATGTTACGTAACAAGCTGGGTGGGGGTGACCTCGAAAACAACTCGCTGCACTGTAATGTGAGGGGATGTGATCAAAACATATGAAGATGAAGGCAAATTTGCACAATCATGTGGGTTTCAGGTGTACACTGCGCTGTGATTGTTTGAGTTTTCACTGAGCGGACAAAGCTGCGTGTGAATTTGTGAGAAAGGGATGCGGGGGGATGTAGTAACGGATAGTGTTTTGTGTTTGGACATCTTGAATGAAGGTAGGTTGTGTTACAGATGAAGAGGATAGGCAAATTAAGAGAACAGTGGGAAATGTTCAGAACCAGAGCTTTTATCTTTAGCTCTTTGTTTGAAATTTGAAATACGCTTCAGAAAATAGTCCGATATTAATCGAGAAAAGCACCTGAAGCTGCGTTCAGTTCGTCTGTAACGTCTCTTCTCTCGCTGTTCTCTTTTCTTCCTGTCTTTCTCATTTTGTAAAGAGATAATTGCTGGGGGCTGACAATAGCAATTGTGTGCGCACATACATTTTTGTGTATGTATGTATGTATGTGTGTGTGTGTGTGTGTGTGGGGATTGTGTACCCTCTCATCGGCGCAGTCCCCCGGAGGCACCTGACTCACTGTGCCAACACACCTGTACCGACCTCGCCTGTTAGGATTAAGAAAACCTGAAGGGCCAGGAAAACACACCTGTTCAAATTGCTAACAAAACGCATATAAACACATTCTGTATATCCGACTACATGCAAATCTGCACTATAAAGAATACAAGATACAGTATAAAGGTTAATATGAGCGATTTAAAAAAAAAACTTAGCAACTTTCAGTGAGTTATGATCATATCCTGTTATAATTAAAACAGAATACTGCTGTCTAATTTAAGATCTCGCAAGCAAATTGCACTTTAAAAGTAGCAAAACAAGTTATTTTGTTGTTAAGAGTGGAATACAGCTCTCTTCATAAACTGACATTGATTATTTTATGTGCTTTTGCGTACATGTAGTGCTATAGAAAAAAAGATATACACACATAATGTATTGATTTCAACCATATCGCCCAGCCTAAAGTATAATACTGTATATCACTGCAAATGTGTGAAGATGTCTGTATACACAGACTCATGTAGAGAATACAGAACAGATGCAAAAGAAACAGTATAAAGGTATCATTACACATAAGGTGTAAACAGACACACACACTCACAATGTAACCAGAGCCCATGTGAGCTCTTTCAATGAGTCGCGACTCAGTCCTGCCCCGCCCGGATCTCTCTGTTTGAATAGAGCAGGAGACTCAAGAGAACTGACTTATATAAACTGTTGCTCATGACTTACTTATTAGTGTATACGGCGATTCTACTATGCAAATGTTAAACAAAGTCTTGATCTGCATTACATAACCGTGTATGCCCTTTAATGTACAGTAAACTTGCCGTCACACTGAATTATCTTTGTTATTTTGTTCACCTCCAACTTTATTCCAATTTTTCTTTCATCTAGCTCTCTGAAATGATTTTTTTTTAAACAATGGCTGATGTCCCACATGAAAGTGTGTCCAAGCTTTTTGACTGGTACTGTATCACATTATGAGTAGCTAATGAGTGCTTGCTTAGAGAGCACATTCATTACTGGAGTTCCCAAGAGAAAAGTGCCAGAATGTGAGGTCCACACACACACACACACACACACACACACACACACATGCACACACACATGCACACACAGCACAGCCCTGGGTCAAATGGTAATTTAGGAAAAATTTGTTTGTTGTAGCTCGCTTGCCAAGATTTTGGAAGGGTTAAACTGGGGACACATTGTTTTCACACTGTTTTCCTTTTTGGGACCCCCCACACATAACTTGCATGTTCACCAGTAAAATCAAATAAAAGATGATGGGGGGGGGGGGGGGGGGGGGGGGGGGGGGCTGGATGAGGTTACGGCTAATTGTTCATTTTCTAGAGCAAACTGGTGATAACCAGTCAGTGCATGATTCCTACTATTGTTTGAGAGTGTGTGTGTAATAAATTATAATTGATAAGTGAAGCACCAGCTGTATTTTATCGCTGTTAAACTGTCTTTAAACTGTGTTGTAGCAGCAGATCGTGTACACTACGTAGCAGGAAAGGCTCAGCTCTCATTCAAGGGTGTTTTATTTCCAGTCACTGCCTCCCACACACTGCAGGGCCCACAGTGATTATATCAAACATGTTTGAACCAAATCACAAAGACTATGGCAGGCCCAGACTGGAGCAGAGGTGTCAAGATTGAATCTTTACTAACCTTAGCAGCATCAAACAATCAGGAAAGATTAGTGTGTATTGTAAGGGAGTTCTCCACGAAGGGTTTAGAAAGGATATATTAGCTCTGATTTTTCTAATCATGACCGGTCAGGTTTAGGTGGGTACTTATCCGACACTTCATGCTGACTATTTGACTCTACTTGACTCGAAATGTCCTCTCAGAAAAGAGAGATACGCATTGAATCTGTAGTAATATCCTCCTTCTATAATCAGGGTGTCTGGTATTTCTCCATAACGTGTAATTTGTTTTAATACAATAGCTGTCATCCACATAGTTCCCTGACTCTCTGATTTTTATTCTGCACAAACACGCTCAGATCCACACAGTCACTATGGGTGTGGTCCAGTGTCAGGCCAAGAGCAAAATGGGGCATTCAGATACTGCTTCTTCAGATATGACAGGCGGGAGCTACAGAGAAGCAAACCAAAAAGGAGGGATTGCAGTTAAACCAAAGGAGACGAAGAGCTGTTCCCCAGCTATTTTGTCTTTTTTGGATTTCAAGTTACATACCCGCAGTGCATCAAAAGCTCCTAGCTTTTAGGGATGATGATATACTCGTAGTGGTTATTGGTGGTAAAGAAAAAAGACTTCTGTTCACATACAGTACAATCCCTTTATGTTTTGCCAGTGTTATCAGGCAAGTCAGCAGACTTATCTATAACTGACAACAGAGAAGGGCCAGTATAGGTAATTTATATAAAGTAATCTCACTCTATTATACATTGTACTGTATATTCTGAAGTTATGAAACCTTTATAGTTGCTCTTCCTCTTCATCCAGAAAACATGACCCTGTTTTTAAGGTTGATGTTGTGCCTTTAACAACACACTTGCAGATTTATTACCATTAAATGGGAGATACCACACATGCTTGGCACACACCTGAACTGTGAATCATGCCTGCATGTTTGAGATCAAGGCGAGAGGTATCAGGTGTCTGCAAGATGAAAAGCAGGAGGGTTTTAGCATGGCTTCCCACTTTTCAAGAGCTGTCTGTGTACTATGAAAATGTTTTGGTGTCTAAGGGTAGTGCTCTGAGCTGCAGTGGATCAGGCTCGGATGAAACATGCAGAGATAATGCAAAAGTTCTAGAGGTGATCATGTGAGTGAAATACAGCTCATATCAGCATAGAAGATATCACAATTTCAGTCGCATAGCCCTTTTTAAAAAAAATTATCTTCAATATCTATCGTCACATGATACAGGTACTGTATCATCTCATTTCACACATATGAACCACTTCATAAATGCATGTCAAAATTGGCTTGACACTGGGATGACACTGAGATAGTCAGGTATTGTCTGGTGTAATACTACTGTCCCTTCCAGCAGAAAGCACAATATTGCTGTTGAGTGAAGAATTGGCAGCAGCCAAAACTCTTCTAGACCATCTGGTTGGCCCGGTCCTTAAGTATGTGTTAATGATACCCCAGGAAAGATGCATTGTGCAGTGCTTCAACAACTTATAGCATCCTGTCATTGTAAGCACTCCTATAATGTCTTAAGACCTCCCATGCATTCTTTGAAATGTAGTCATACTTTAACATTCTTTTATGCAGCAAGCAATGTGTACTGGCCATGACACATATTTTACAATGTGTCTATTCATTGTAAAGGGTCTAGTTTAAAACAATAGGCTATATGTTTCTGCTACTTTTCACCTAGATTTACAGTATGTAATATTTGGTTTAATAACAACAAATCATTGGTCAGTTGGTGTTGATATTAAGTCACCCATAGGTCAAGGGACACGCCTGTGTTTGACATATTTGCTCAATGACATATTTTTCAGTTACTGGAATCAGAAAATCTAAATTTAGTCAAAGATGAGAAAGCTTGGTTGGAGCTATGGTGGGTTGAGACAGTAGTAATCACCACACCTGACTGTGAGACACTGAGTCAGCTGTCAGTCATGCAAAACCCAACTTATTTCCTTAAAAACCTTCTTAGCACAATAGGAGTGTGCTAGTGGCCCTGTGAGACTGTACTTAATCAGTGTTACTTTGAGCTAAATGCTAACGTCAGCATTCAAACATGCTCACAATGACAATGTTAACATTTATAACATGTATAACATTTGCCACATTTGTCATCTAAGGCTGATGGAAATGTCATTAGTTTTGCAGGTATTTGGTCACAAATCAAAGCTTGGGATAAACTAAAAATTTGAACTGCTGGTGGCACTAAAAAGTCAGGGCATTATCCTATGCGCACCATGGATATCTTTACCAAATCTGACAATAGTTGTCAAAACATGTCACTAAAAACAAAAATTTATTAACTGTATACAGTTTAAATTACAAATTTTAGCAAAAAGTGCACATATTCAGAGGTAAACACCAACTAAAACTACAAACAGTACTTTTATTATACCATGCTGTTAAGGACTGGAATAGTAGCCCAATCAGAAAATGGTTTATCAACAATATTCAGTACTGTAGGGTGTGTGAGGGCCTTGAATCAGTTCAATCAACTGTTCCTGTTTTGGGCAAATGAAGGTATTTTTAACTGCCCATATATAAGCATGTCTTGTACATGCACTTTAAAGCATAAAAATGTGCTGTAGACTGTGCTACAGTAAATCACCTCAAAGCCAAATACCCACTAGTGAAACTATAAGCTGATGCCATTGAAAGGGTTTGTTTATGAGCATTTCAAATGTGTAGTGGAGTATGTCAACCACTGAAGCCTTCACTCCTCACTCACCCCTGGGTGTGAAAGGATGGGGGCAATCGGGGGGTGGCAACCCTAGCCCATAAATCCCTAGTGGAGTGGAACATTGTATGTGTGTGCCTGCATGTGTGTGATTGTGCACAGATGGATAGGCAGCAAGTCAAAGGGAACAAGAAGAAACTCAGACGTAGAAAACAAGGTTTGAAAGAGAAATTTGAAAGCAAATTGAAACTCCAGAAATTATTGCTCTCCATCTCACTCTGTTCATGGTCATCAAAGCATTCATGGACGTGGGGTTAGAGACAGAGAATGATCTTTTTAAAAAGAGGGAAAATGGAGATAAGTGTGTGACTCCTGCTGAGAAACAGGTGGAATTCCTCAGATGTCTTGGGGAGAAAACCAGGGAGGCATGCAGAGACTGGTTTCCTCAGTCCTTAGTAGGCAGACCAACAAAAAATGTCAGTGTATTAAGACATAAACACAGATGGTCATTTGCAATGGCCAAAACATGGCCAGATGTTACCATGTTTTATGGGGAATGTGGAGGGGAGTACACCTGAAATATCTTGACTTTGATCATCATGGTCAAGAATTCCCTAGAAGTCATTGGAACTTGTAAAGTTTCCTAAAGTCTAACCCTGATTTTTGCTTTCCAGTCAACACTGTAGAATGCTTCCTTTTAAAGAAAATGTTTCTCTTTATTACATTTAGAAAAAGTACAATGTTTCAAGCCCTGAACTAGCTCTTCATCATAAAGAGGTATCAAACTGACTCAGGTGTGTGTCACTAAATAAATAGTCTTAGTCACTCCCATAGGTGTGGCTACCACAGGATTGGTGCACAACTCCAAGATAGACCATTTTGATGATTACCTATGCTTGTTAATAAGTACCTCTGATGGACTCTGGAACTTTTATAGAATTTTCAATCTACCTACATAATTTCTTTCTTTGGACAAGAAAGATGTGCCTGTGTTTTACACACTGATTGCTTGAAGTCTAATTCTGACCATGACCAATACAAATAAAGATATCATAAAGGTTGTGTGCTGAAATGCATCAGTTAAATAAATGCATTCTCGTTCAGTAGATCACTAAAGGTTGCCAAGTTATCTTTCAGACTTTTACTGCAATCTACAGCAAGATAGATACATCAGTGTTGTGTAGGAATTCCATATGTCTGTCAAACTATATCCTGGTGTAAGCAATTATGTTTATTCATAACAGATAGATACAAATGATCCTCATCTTCTTAACCTTTCTGTTTCTGTCCTTTTTTCCCAATAGGAAGACAATGAGATCCCCTCCACTGTGTTTGTCAAAGACTCCCTCAAGACCCCACAACCAAGCCAGTGTGATGCAGCGTCAACCCATCCTACTCCATCTGTTTCTGGGTCTGTTGATGGCATCCGTGTGCCTGAGGGTCTTCAGACCATTAGCCTGTCCTCTGATGACGATGATGATCTTGCAATACATGCAGAGGAGGATGATATGCTAGAAGGCGAGGCTGCAATGGGTACTTCGCATAACTTTGAGAGAAGGGCTGACAGGTTCAAGCGCTCTAGCCTGAAGAAGGTTGATAGCCTCAAGAAGGCCTTCTCACGCCAGAGCATTGAGAAGAAGATGACCCAGATCACCACCAAGATTGTGCCACCAGAGAAGCGGGACAAAATCAAGAAGAGCCTCACTCCTAACCATCCGAAGAGCCCAACTGCCAAAAGCTCCTCGTTCAAGGTGTCTCCCATGACCTTCAATGTCAAGAAGGTCAGAGATGGGGAGGCCCCAACACAAGACATGGGCTCACCTGGTGAAGAAGCCCATGTGGAGATTCCTCCTCTGGGAAGCTTAGATGGAGAGATTCCCTTGGCAGAGGTGCATACCCAGGAAGGCGTTGTGGAGGAGATTCGGGAGATGCTGAGCCCCTCCACCCCAGACAGCATGAAGGCACAGCTGGCAATCAATGGAGAAGCACCAAGCATTGAGTGTGAGATAAATGGTCATCGCTCTGCTGGCTTGGCAGTCCCAGAGCATGATGATGATATTGGCGAGGATGATGAAGAAGAGGAAGAAGAGCAACAGAAAAGCCCTGCTGAAACAGCAGCAGATGCCAAGATTCCCACAGCAACAATTGCTGTGGAGCAAGTGTCTTAATATGATTTGATTGATTTGATTATTGACCATCAGTTCTAGTTTCCCATTCTTTGTTTTCCTCCTCACATTTCTACATTTACTGAACACCCAGCAGGCATAAAATATCCCTCCATTGTAAACAGTCTTGTGTTCTTGCCACAAACACACACACTCAGATACACTAGAAACATACTCTGCATTGAAACTCTCCCTTCAATGGTAGTTCATCCTCGGACCATTCCTGCAAAACCTACCTTTGTTTATCACTAGCACAGTCTAAAAACCTTGATTACTACATAAGTAACTATGTTATCAACACCCCACAGCGCATATCAGAAAGAGTTCTGATTGAAGCATCCAGTTCGAGTGCTTCCTAAAACCATCCAGGCAGCTTGTCCAAAGCAAGCAACATTGCACCAGTGTACCACAACTCACTCCCATCAAGTGGTGCCCACCACTTCAATAGCAGCACATCTCCAGGGCGCTGGGCCAACTATCTCCATCTTGCTGTGTTTGTCTGCCTCTGGACCTCTCTTCCTCACTGACAAATAGCCTCTTTGTTCTTTGTGTTTTTGTGAAAAATAGTAAATCTTTGGCAACAGTGGTACTGCCCACAGCCTGTTGATGTAGTGTGTTGCCAGGTTGTGCAAGGGTTGGAATGGGAGTTTCTGGCTTTTCACTAAAACGGCCCTGGGGTGTTTTGTAGTGAACTAGAGGTTGTTTACTAAATTCTTTGGACCTGTGCTGAATGAGCCCTGATGTTAACTAACAGGTGACTATACTTAAGTTTATACTTTGTCCGAGTGGCTCTGTCTTGCCTCCTGTCCTTTACCTGCAGTTGTGAAATTGTATATTACTCCTGTCAGTGAGATCCAATTCATAATTTCAGACCTTATTATTGATGTCTTACCTGGAATACCATATAAGTTGCATGTGGTATATCAAAATATTATAGTAATTTGTGATTTCCAGTTGAGTAACAGTTTGCATTTGCTGAAAAGTAGATATTGAAATAGTCAAAATGTCCTTGTAGACCACACTTGTTTGCTACTCTTAAAAAGATATAAGAAAAACATTTATTGAGAAATCTAGTCAGCATTTGAACTCCTAAATAAAGGACATCATTGCAGGATAGAAGGTCCTCTAAATAGAGAGGAAAATGTTTGCGACATGAAGGTCCCTACAGGTTTTGACACTGATACACTAAATTTCCCTTTTATAGCCCTTTGTCTTATTGCAGGGCAGCTTTGTATGTTTATGTACAGGAATTATTTTTTCTATGTGAGGCACACTACTCTCTTGGTATTTAGAGCGTCTACAACCTAAAATAGTAACTTTATGATAACTGCCTTTAGTGTGTGTACTTTATACAGTAAATGTATCTGTGAATTTTTTTTTTGAGTGATTACATAATAGTTGGGTGTTATATATATAATTCCTGTTTTCTTTCAGGCATCCATAATTTGCATGGTGAAATGTTTACTCGGTTACACATGTTTCTGACATAAACATTTATCTTATACATTTTCCAGGGCACTATCACTACAGCCCCTCCTCTGAGATACATGCACGCACGTACTCCTACAGTGCCTTTATCTTGCACAAGCTGGTATGAGTAATTGCACTCCAGAAGGGATGGATTCCTATGGTTTTGTAGATAAAAGTGATAATAAAACATGCCTTAAGATTTTTTTTCTCTTCCAAGGAATTCCTTGCAGTTATCACTGTATGGGGCGTAGTCAGTGTTTGATACCAGCTACATAGAAACAGAGAAAGTTTAAATTTGAAAGAGAGTGCAAATGTATGAATCAGTCAACTTCATGTTTGGAAGTCATGCCCGGGAGTTTCTATAAAGTGACCTTCCTCTTGTTGCACATTGTTAGCGATTTACCAACCTTAGTTACAGATGTCTAATGCCATGACTCTCTAAAAATAATTTTAGCAAGTGATACCAGGTGCCAGGGATCCAACATACAAGAGAGGTCACAGGAGTGGATCAAGGCAGAGGACAGCATTCCTTGGTTTGACGAATGACTCCTGCTCAGCCTATTTTTCATGCTCTTGGCCTCCTTGTTGAGACAGTGCAAAGAGAGGAAAGAGGTTGTCTGGAACCACAGGTGTTCTGCCCCTGTAGAGGCTCCTGGGCATGAGCTCGTAGTGGAAGGGGGACAAGTGTGGGTGTTGGGAAGTGTGGGAAAGCTGTTGGGTAGGATAATAAATTTGCGATTGCGTTATGCATATATGCTGCTTGACAGAAATGTGAGATTCTGAAATGCATTAGACAATGGGATGTATATGACGCTTTTAGGGGGTGTACATATAAATAGCTGGCACTGCAGGATCAATCCTTTCAAGTCCTTCATGTTTTACAAAATTTAACATGTAAGTTTCCTCAGCTGACATTGTAGGGAGAAATAAAGATAGACATAAATGATTTTTAAACAACTTGCTACCTGTTTATATTGAATATGCTTAGACACACAGAGGATTATTTTCTTCTTCTTTGTATAAATCACATTACTGGAAAAAGGATCGAACACTAGGATTATGTACATTCTGTGTAATGTAGAGGTTAAAATGTGATTGGCTCAGATGTATTTTCTGCTTCTTATTCTTGCAATTGTTTTACTTTGGTGATATTTCTTTCTGCTAATGTTAATGTAGATTTGTGTATGTGTGTAAAAGTCTGTTTTTATTTGTTTTGAAATCAGACTGTCTAATCTGAATCATCACCTTCATCATCATCATCATCATCATCATCATCATCATCATATTATGTTAGAAACCGTTTAAAAACCAGATACCTAATACAGCATTGTCCGGATAGTGATATTGTGTTTACTATCATGTTTGTTCATATAAGGGTCTTACTTTATATCCTGTTCATTTAGTAAACCACTTAAACCAAAGACATTTCCTTCACAGCAGAAGATTCCCTGCCACTTGTGTGTTAACTCAAATGCATTCCTCCTGACACTTGTTTCTAACGTCTTGTGAACATGCAGGAATTTCCTTTCAAATGTTAGTATTATATACATCAATAAAAATTTTATAACTTTCAACGTTTGTTTGTGATCTTTGTTTGATATCCTCCAGGTAAAAGGAGACGAGTAAATGTCACGTTTCACATTGTGAATATCATCCCGGGTCAGATGAAAAAAAATACTAAATTGGAGGACTAGCTGTTAGAAGACCATGCACAGTAGTTAATGTTCTTTGTGGCATTCATAGTATTATCCCAGTTAGTCATGTTTGACCCATAATACCCAAAAAAACATGTAGTTATGCTTGCTGTTGTTAATGCCATTGTGACTGTAGGTCACAGAGTTGTAATCTAATAAACCTGTGTGCAGGTATAGTGTAGTGGAGGATTAATATCAGTGTAGGGAGTGGTTCAGCTGCTCAACCCTTATTTACATAGCACAGGCAATGGATTCAATATAAAATCAAGATTAGATGATGGGGTCAGAGCCACAATAAAGGGTGGCTTTATCCAAACTACAAAATATTATTTTATTTAACCTAACTGTACAAATGGCTTTAGTGTTATTTGCCCAGGTTTTGAGAAAGCTGTCTGAGATATCTGCCTCCACTTCGTACAGGGCTCAAAGCACTGGAAAAAAACAAATTTAAAAAATTAACAGCAACCCGTCTTTCCAGAAACTAAAGTAGAGCTCCTCCGGAAAATATCGAGAACCTACTGCAAGCAGTTTTCATTAGAAGTCCTTTCTACTGAAGAAATAGTTTGTGTTAGAACTATGGAGAGCACGTTGTGTGTATTAAAAAATGTTGGAATTGAATTATTTACATAATTTTTTCATTATGAGCACAATGACCTCCAACATATTGGGTAATTGTTAAAAATTTTATGTTGATATTCCACGAGGGGTAATGAGAAGTACTTTTTTGTAATTTGGGTGATCGATTTGAAACGACTGGAAGTGTTTGTTAATATGTTAATAAGATACAAAAGTGAACACACAATTATTAAAGAAAATGCTTACTAAATCATGAACACATGGGAATCAAAATTCAGATGTGATCCAATGCAAGAAACGTAAATACGTAGGCCTGTAAGAACAAAAGCACGTGTTCAGAAACCAATGCCAAACTGTAAAAAAAAAAAAAAAAAAGTGTGTCATGTGTAGGTTATTTATGACAGAACAAAGTAAACAGTGTATCATCTAGATGTTGCAATGGTTTCCAAACTACTCGAGAGTTAATAATCTGGTTTTGGGCAGATTTTTTTCTCTGTTTCCGTGGGTGAGCCGAGCTGTTTTGATGGTGTTTTGTCTCCCTCCTATGTCCGTATCACGCTAGGACCCTGTACTTCTCCCACCACACTGGCCTATCTATTTATCATTAGCGATGTCACAGGCACGACTAGGACCCAATACAAAACCCATCTTTGAGACAGCTTCTGAAACGCCCGATCGCAAACGTCAAACATAAGAACAGCCTACTATTGTTAAATGGGTTCCTGGATACAAGAGATGGCGTGCAGTCACGGTGGCCGAGAGGTTAAGGCGTTGGACTCGAAATCCAATGGGGTTTCCCCGCACAGGTTCGAATCCTGTTCGTGACGACTTACATTTTGCTTGTTAGGCACCACACATCCTGCAATGAGAACGCAAAACCGATGTATATATAGAGAGATACATTACATAGTCATGTGGCGCAGTTACCTTTTTAGGTTTTGCACATGTGAATAACTATACTCTATTGTTGAGACGCATTTTCCTCTCCAACCACTCTCCTACGCCCGTGGTCCAAATCTTTACATTCAATGTTTCATAATTAAAGTGACAATTAGCCGCGATAGCACAGAGATTATGAATAATGTGATTTCACATAAAAAAGTCTATGATTTGTTTTCATCGTTGACACTGAATTCTCACACGTGTGTTTCCATATTCTCGCGTTGTTTGTGAATGGAACTCATTTGGTACAAACCGGCCACTTTCTTTCTTTTCTGTAAACATGGTCAGCACACTGTGTGCTTACATTTGTGACTGCATTGCTTTTTTTGTACGAAAAAAATAGAAGTGTGGTAATTGTCAGTATCTGTCGACTCGGCTATAAGAGCGCACAAAAAGAAATTTCTACGTGTGTACCCCTTCCCCATGTAGAATAATGGAAGTGGCCAAAATGCATAAAAGCGACCGGCAGCTCCCACTGACGTAGTTTTTGGGGCATTGTTGAAGCGTGTAGTTGAACGCTTGTACAGATTTTTAAATAGCGTTTTTTGGGGGCACAAGTATTGTTTAGGTATAAATAACCAGGTCATTTAATATAAGGCTTTTCGAACAAGTTATAGGGGCCACCGTTACATATATATAGACACATTAGTTTTGTAACAAAGCATTTGGCCAGACTGCGCGCTAACAAAGCTGTTTCCTTTTACTAAAAAAAAGGCACACAAAGGAAATGCGGCCGATTGGTTTGATAGTATTAACGGTAGCTGGGGTTGTCTAAACGGTCGAGGGATACATGTTTTAGAATAGCTCGTAATACACAAGTTACTATACTTAAAGCTCTGGTGCAACTTTAACTTCTTGGTACTGTTTTAACTGATTTCGACATTTTTGGTCAACTGCAATGCTATATCGTTGACGAGTGCTTACTTACCTACACATTACTAGGTCTATTCGTGTGCACTAACGTTATGTGAAGAATGAAGCTGTCATGGCGATAACCGTGAAAAGAAAAAAATGACTCCTATCCTGAAATTAAAAAGAAGGAAGCTAACTGCGAGCTAACTAACGTTTAGGGCTAGTGATAGCATTTTGCTGCTAGTGTTGGTTAGCTGTTTTTTTTTTTGTTTTTTTTTTAAAGAGGGCGGTTATCTTACAGCTCTTTTAGTGTCGTCTATGATATGTGGTTTGACTGTTAGTCGACTGTCTAAGGAGTTAGTCCTTGTGTCTAGAAACGATTACTATCGAACCAGCGTTACAGTATTTGCAGAAAGGTGTAGTTAGCATTTGGCTAATTAGTTAGCTGGGCTAAAGCTAACGGCAGCCAGCAGTTATTGCTACTGAAGTGACAGGAATAGAGCGAACAGCGGGGTAACGTTATCTTTTCTTCGAGACTAACAATGGCAACCCCTACAAACGAGGCCTTGTTCTTGATAAAGGATGTGAAGCCGGGGTCGAAAAATCTGAATATTGTATTCATCGTTTTGGAAATAGGTAAGTAAGTAGTTGGACGGTGACGCTGCAGCGTCTGGCCCCAAACCATCAACTCGTGTGTTTTCTTAAAGGGGCAACGTTACACGTTACTTAGAGTAATACTTAACGTTAACAGGGACTTTTTTTTTTAATGATCTCATGACATTTCCGTGTACATGTTGGTAATCTAACCCTGGTTAAAGGTTTATTCGGTAGGTTAGGTACATTTGTTTTTGTGGGTCCTCTGGAAAAAATGACAATCAGATGGGTCATGAATATAAACAAAGCATCTTAAAGCACTGTACTTTAAATACAAGTGGCTGGAAGGTTCTAAAATGTCATATAACTTCATGAGATTGCCTTTTAACTTCCCTTCAGTGATGATTTATTATAGTTTTTAACTTCTCTGCACCTTTGTAATAAGGGCTCGTTAAATTTGAGCCACTAACATAATGAGAAAGTCCAAAGAGTTCAGTATGTAATAGTCTCCTGGTGCCATCTCATTGATGATCTTGGGACTTCAGGATGCAACTGGGTGTTCCACCAGGACAATGACCTTAAACAAACACCAAATGCTGTTTGGGGATAGCTAAATCAAGACAAGTGGTCAAAGATCCAACCAGAGTTCTGCCAAAAGCTTGTTGATGGCTTCCCAAAAATAGCTGATGGAGGTGAAGGGACATGCAACCAAATACAACTTTGATTTTTAATGATCTCATGGCATTTCAGTGTATCTGTTGTTAAGCTAACCCTAGTTAGAGGTGTAATCAGTAGGTTAAAAGTTTTATCCAGCTAACTTGCCCTTGTTTTTTTTTTTTCCCCTATTAGGACGAGTAACCAAAACAAAAGATGGTCATGAGGTGCGGTCCTGCAAGGTTGCAGACAAGAGCGGGAGCATTGCCATCTCTGTTTGGGATGAACTCGGCAGCCTCATTCAGCCAGGAGATATCATCAAGCTGACCAGAGGGTAAGGTTGTTCCCATGCACAGAGCCAAGATTCAAACTGTACTATTTTGCTGAAAGTGCAATCCCCAAATGATCCATTTGAGTTACTTACCTGCATTTGACAGGTGGTTTTATATTTATATATATATATATATATATATATATATATATATATATATATATATATATATATATATATATATATACCTGAGGATTAAATTCTAGGATGAGTGATCTTGTGTGGATAAGTCTAATGTGTGATTTCTGTGTTAGCTATGCATCCATATGGAAAGGCTGCCTGACCCTATACACTGGAAGAGGAGGGGATCTACAGAAGATTGGAGAGTGAGTAGCAAACCGCAAGTCTATTTATACTTCACCTAAGGGAGACTCATTGGCATGCTGGTTGTCATATATTCCCTGCACAAGCGTCATACAAGGCCAGGGCATTTAGTGAAGTATGTCAGTAACATGTACTTGGCTTAAGAGTTGTCAGGTGTGTGTATATACTGTACATATTTTCTCTAAACAAAGCCCAAGACATGTTTATACTAGTCTGACTCTGTCTTATACCGTCCCCCTGAGCAGCCTTCTGTAGAGAAGAAAGTTTTCCTTTTTTGAAAGATTTCATATCTATTAAAAAAGATATTCTGCTTATTAGTCAGACACTGACTGTTTCAAACTGTCATCGCAACCAAACGCATCATATCTGATGGTTGAATGATATGGGGAAACATGCATTTTATCTCCCAGGTTTTGCATGGTGTATTCAGAAGTGCCCAACTTCAGCGAACCAAACGCAGAGCTGCTATCCCAAACGAACCAGCAAAACAAGTCTGTGAGTAGCTGTGCACCCACTCCCAACACCTGGATCAGAATTTACTTTGTCCCATCTGTTACACTTGTCTACATTAATTTACAATAACAAGAAACTCTTGTACACATACATCTTTTAAAAGACCAACATTGTTTTTTGTTTTTTTTATTTTACACAAGTTATTTGTATGCTGACTAGTATTTCCACGCTGCAGCCTAACACCAATGGTGGTATTAAAGGTGACCTTCTCTTCCACCCACAGGGTAAACCAGACCAGAATCAGAGGGGAAACTCTCCACCCAATCAGAATTCAGGTACACCCGCCCCACCAGGTCAGTTGACGTGTATTTTCCTTTATGCAAAAAGTGTGCCTCTATGCTATCACAACCTAGGTGTGGTAGCATATGTAAAATCATTTCTCAACATATTTGAAGAGTAATGAATAAACGTCAAAGGTAGTATAGTGCCATGATTTAAATTTTATATGCTTAGTGAAATCTGAAATGAGACATCTCTTTATATACTAAATGTGTTTACAGAATAGGAGGCACAATAAACCATTTTCATAGCAGACATTTTGACTCGTAGTAGGAAAAGCACGGGTGTTACTGATAGTCCCAGTAAGCAGCGGCAGTGAACCAGCACAACACCAGAAGCAGCTAAATGAAATTCAGTCATTCTTTTATATTTACACCTGTGCTTTTCCTACCTGTGATTTGTCAAAATGTTTTGTGTGGGGAAAAAGTAATCAATTCAAATTTATTTGTATAGCACCGTCTCATGCAAAAGCAGTTCAAAGTGCTTTTCATAAAAATAAAAAAATAAAAAATGCAAAAACAGAAACATCCATGCATACATACACATAAAATATTAAAATAATTTAAAGGATGAAAAATGTGTTGTTGTTTTTTTCTTCATTGAAGACTCATTTGTACGTCTCGACCCACAGGTAACGGTGCCATGCCGCCATTTAACAACAATAACAACCCACCACCTGGTGCACCCCGTGACCCTGCGTTTGGGGGCGTTGGACGACCCAACGGTCGGTCACCTGGCAATGGAGCTCCTCCAGTTACTGTTGCTGGACCCCAGACAGCCGCAAAGTCTTCAGTTACCATTAGCAATGGCAGGGACCCACGGCGTGCCAAAAGATGAAACTGGGGTTAGGGGGATCATGTAGGGAAGTTCTGTATGTCCCCATTTCCCCCTACCCCTGTTTTTTTTGTTTTTTTTGTTTTGTTTTTTTTAAACCTTTCTGCCTCTTCCCCATCTCACCTGATATTGGCTTTCAAAATAATGAAATAAATTAGAGTACTTGCATAATTTTTATACAGGCTAACATAGTCAGATGTGTCGTTTGTCATATGTAAGTAGTGCTCTGTTAGCAGCACAGTATGATTGTGATCTGCCACTTGATGCACTAGCAGGACTTTTTGGAACAGTCAGGCCTTGGTGGTTGAGTTGTGGTCAGCCTTCTCAGTCTACACCCATGTCCTCTAAATCTCACCGCAAATTGCCAGTTTTGTGCCAGTGTTATCTCCTCCACACACTAGCCTAACCCCCTCCTTTCCCTGTTATGTTTCAAACTATACACCCTACTTGAACACTTGATGCACTTTCTTCTCTTAATTTATGGCGGGAAAACCTGGCTGTCATTTAAATCAGGAAATCTGTTTCTGCTTTTTTTTTTTTTTTAGTGGAAAAGGCCTTAAGTTGGTGAAAATGAATTCTTGGACTGAATGCACAAGCAAAATTCTTCAAAGGGTCTTTCCTCTCTAACCAAACTGTATCTGAAGTGACTCTGTGAAAGGAAAGGTGTTAGTTTTGGATTTTTAATGATGGGTAGGTAGAGTATTAAACTGTTTTTTCATAAGACTTTTTTTTCTTGTTTGCCATCAGTTGTACCTTCATCAAGGTGGGACCACTTTAATACTGGCAAAACGGTTCACCGAATAAATTTTACAGCAATTCTGCTGCCACATTTGGTTTTCTGTAGTCTGTTTTGAGAGTTGAATACCAGCTACAGTCAAAATGTCAATAAAATATCTTTGTTTGGTCATGTTGCACTGCAAGAACATACAAATTGTGACCCCTGACATGCAAAGGACCTTAAGTGAAGCCCCCCCCCCATCCCCCCCTACCATTTCCAACACCACGAATGAACTCTCACACTCAAGCTAATGCTGCTGGAAAACCTTTCTGGAGATTAACATAACAGTGTCCAAGCCCTCCAATTGACCCCTATATACTTACCATAGTTTGAACTGTCACTGCCATCCTTAGAGCCCTTTGTTTTAAAGGAGGTAAATCAAATTTCATGCATTGTTTTGATTTTACAGCACCATCTAGTGTCTGCAAAGAGGAACTACATTTGTTTAGAAGGTGGTCCAAACTCTGTTGAGAAATGGGTTGTGTATATATCACCCATTTTTTTCAATAGTTTTTTTCTTTTTTGTTATAAGTAGAAATGGCAGAATATATATTTAATCTGTTTTTGTCATTGTGCAAATAAGACATGTTTATAGTTGTATGAATGGAATTAAGTATTCCATTTTGAAGCAATGTATTGCACACAGCAAAACCCCTAATTTCTTCATATCCTTTGTTGCACCAAGCACCTTAACGTTATGGCTCCTGGGCATTTGATGTTGCCCCATTTCAGTTTTGATGCACCTGCACTTTCTTGCGTAGTGTGTCTGAAAGACTAGAGCGGTAGTGATGCAAATCAAATCGAGATTGGTTTACATATGACGCACATTCCAAGTTACACAAAGGAGTCTGTCTACTCTAAATATCAGCTTACTGCAGGCATAAAAGGGAACTCCGTTTTTTAAATAAGATGTATAAATGCCCAAGTATTGGAAACAAAAGCACCCATCATATTGTTTCATCTGTGTGACTGAAATAGGGCTAAACCTCTCAAGAACCTCTCACCCCAATCATTTATTTGTTCACAACACCACAGGAGTCTTACCCATATGTTCAAAACATGTTTATGTGATTTCAGCGTCCCTTATGATAAAATCACACTCCTTGTGACACTGGAGGCTGACACACGAGAAGTGGTTAAGGAAATGTGATGTTTGACACGGGTGTCAACACAGAAGCGTGTCATGAGTCAGGAACTTCCTCAACGGCAGTGATCTGACTGTAGATGAATTATATGGCTTACGGTAAATTTCACTTTTGGTAATTCTCATCTTTCAAGTAACTAACTTGCAACCTATTTGCAAAATGTATGCAAGAATACATTTACATACACTTGTAAGGCATGTTTATGTCATGGCAGTTTGACTGTAATGATTTTTGCAGCTGTTATGTGACAGAATGATTCCCAAATGTACTCCGTTGTCACAAAAAAAAGGTTTATTTTATACATTTTTCGTGTGTCTTCTGAAAATATAACCAAATCAGACGGGTCAAAAACATACACACGGCATATCAAAGCACTGTACTGTAAATATTTGATGCATAGAAGGTTCTGAAATGATGCATGTGATAGACTGAGGCACAAACATCACAATGGGAAAGTCCCGTATCTCACTGATGATGTTGGGACTTCAGGATGCAACTGCTTGTTTCACCACGTCAGTGATGGGAAACAAATATCAAAAGTCATTTTGAGATAGCTAGATCCCTGTAAAAGTCCACACAAGAAAGGTTAGACTCTCACCTATTCTGCCAAGATGAGTGTTCAAACATCCAACAAGAATTCTGCCAGAAGCTTCCCAAAAATAACTGATTGAGGTGAAAGGACGTGCAACCAAATACAAGTTGTGTTGAATGAATATCTTTAACCCAATTTTTTTTTGTTGTATTTTCGGAAGACACACAATGGATTTATTAAAGAAGCCTCATTACTGAATGATTTTTGTGGAAAAAGATTATTATAAAACCAACATTACTATAACACACATCCCTTACAAGTTCATGTTCACTTTTGACTGCAAGAAACAGGATATGAGAGGTTTTGTAACACCACAGAACCAACTGTTTTTAACATTTTTTGATATACAGCCTCTCTTGATTATATGTTCATGATTCATCCAGTGTTTATTTAGAATCCATAAACCTTCCATGGTTTCTCTTTCAGTTTTTACATACAGTGTGACACATCTCATGACACAGATGATTCAGATAGTGAGGCCCCAGGTTTAAGGGGAAGCACTGTGTTTCAACAATAGCCATATAGTGACTATTGAATATTGTCAGTAGTGATGTATGAATAAACCCTTGATGTAAATAGAAACAAGTAGCTGGGAAGTGCAAAGTAAAAGATGTAAGAAGAGCTTTACAATAAACTGAGACGTTTTTACTTGAAACATACATAAATACAAATATAAATACAAATACATAAATCAAAATAGGATTGTACATCTAAACTGACATTATAAATACTGAGTTTACTGTAGGACGAATGCAAATTAAAGATATCTCTGAATATACTAAATTACTATTAAAAGTGCACTACAGCTACCGAAATATGACCTTAAACAAACTTTTGGTTCCAGGTATGTGAAACCATATCTTCCCTTTTGAATTCTTGAGAAAATCAAATCTGTGTGTTAGGCAAACAGGAAAACAAGCCGATGGTTGAGTGAGGGGAGGAGCGTAGAGACATGCAGTTATTGTTGCTTGACTCGTTGTGACAAACACTGTGCTTTCCACAAAGAACACATCACAATGGCTGGTAAGTGTTTTCATCCTTAGAAAAACAACCTGTATTGATTTGTTCTATTTAATAAATGTGTTTATTTTTTTTATTTTTTTCAAAAAGTTTATTTAAATTAAAATGTATTTTAATACCTCACTGAAATATATAAAAGGCAATTGGGCAAAGGGACATTTACAATTCAATAGCCTGAAATGTGGTGTGATCATTCCTTTTAATACCTTTTTCTCTGTAGTAAAAGTAAAGGAAAAAAATATGTTTTATCAGTTTATTGCAAAGAAAAGAAAATATTTTTCCATAAAGAACACAGTATCCCATACTTCCTGAGATTATTTTTTTGGCTACACATTATTAAGGCTTATGTTGTAAGTATCATGTTGCTATTCATTGCAGGATATGTTAATAACAACAGATACTATCACAACATACAGTATATTTGAACAGGATACGGTATTGACATCTGTTTTATCTGTAGCCTGCTTTATGTATCCAATTTGATCTGTTCAAAAAGGACGTGTATGCTTATTTTCATTAGGCTTCTGTCATCAACTATATAATAATTTCATGTACTTTGATTTTTATCCTCAGATCTAAGCGTACCTTCTTATACCCTTGACTTTGGGTCAGTATATGAAGAGTACAACATCACTTATAATGACTCAGAGTTTACTTTAAATCCTGATACGCAGCCATGCCACACCTTCTCCATCCCAGAAGCAGTGATGATTGTTGTCCATGTGTTTTATATCCTCGTCTTTCTGTTGGCGATTCCTGGAAATCTGGTAGTGTGGCTGGTGATTTGCCTTAGCAAGCAGGCGTTGCCTCCCTCTGACCTCTACCTCCTCCACCTGACAGTTGCTGACCTCCTGCTGGCTCTTACTCTCCCATTCTGGGCCATCTCCCTTACAAAGGGATGGGTTTTTGGAGACGCCATGTGCAAAATTGTCTCAATCTGCCAAGAGCTAAGCTTCTACTCTAGCATTCTCTTCCTGACTTGCATCAGTATGGACCGTTACATGGTGATAGTTCGAGCTATGGAGCCCCGCAGGGCAAACCGACAGCTGATCAGCTGGGGGGTTTGTGCTGCTGTCTGGACTGTTGGAGCATTTCTGTCTTTGCCGGGACTCTTAAATTCTGCTTTTATCCCGCACAACTCTAGCCAGTTAGTGTGTGCTGAATTGTATGATCTCAGGAGTGCTGATGAGTGGCGGCTGGCCACCAGAATTCTTCGCCACACTCTGGGTTTTGTCATCCCCTTGGCCATCATGCTGCCCTGTTATGGAGTAACCATGAAGCGCCTCTTTCACATCCGTGGGGGGTTACAGCGGCAACGAGCCATGAGAGTGATTGTGTTCGTAGTAGTGGCCTTCCTGCTTTGTTGGACACCGTACCACATTGCAGTGATGACGGACACATTTTTCAGGACGAAGGTAGTGCCCTACAACTGCACGGCAAGGACAGCGGTGGACAAGGCTATGTTTGCCACCCAAAGTCTGGCCCTGCTACACAGCTGTGTCAACCCGGTGATGTATGCTTTCATCGGAGAGAAGTTCAGGAAGAGGCTTCTGCAGAAAATGAGGCAGATGGGTGTTCTGGAGAGAACACTGTCAAGATCCAGCAGGTCTTCTGTAACATCAGAAATCACATCGACATTCATGT
This sequence comes from Thunnus albacares, assembly GCF_914725855.1. Taxonomy (NCBI): domain Eukaryota; kingdom Metazoa; phylum Chordata; class Actinopteri; order Scombriformes; family Scombridae; genus Thunnus; species Thunnus albacares. Next base: position 25,702,907 of record NC_058116.1, read on the forward strand.
GAGAATACCAAAGGGATGCTTATTGGGGTACTGTAAACTATTCAGATGAATTGATCACATACATGATCTCAGGTGTTGGACAACAAGTACTAGTTTTGATAGTTAACTGCATTTTCTATCACTTGGTGGGTACATGCACCATTAATCAGTTTACCAAAGTTAACATACTGAATCATAAAAAGGAAAAAAAAAAAAGCATTTCACCAAATTTGTAAATAATTTTTCATGCTTTATTCTGTTCTTTTAGTCTTATTTATCTGGGCTTTGGTTTCAATCCAATATATGCAAGGAAATGCTGCGTAAAGTTAAGCTGTGAACATTGGGGGGAGGGAGAGGGAGGGAGGGGGGGTTGCTGGGCATCTATTTCTTCAGTTATATATAGCTCTGACAAATATGTAGAAAATGTTTCTCAAGTTTCGATTTCAACTGTGACTATATTGCAACACAATAACATCAAGTCAAAACATTTGCTGATGAACACCTTGAACTGCAGTTGAAAGCTCTGGAAAAGGCTAGCAGTTGAAACATGGTGATATGACTCAAGATAGCGAAATAATCTGGCCGTTGAAATTTTTCTTTGATAGGTATTTCATGTGGATGTGTGATTTTACTATGATACAAATTTCCAGACCAATATCGTTGTCTTTTGAAATAGCATTTAACCGCCAGCTCAAGGTAAACTGCATCAACTGCAGCAGAAAAAGAAAAATATCCTGTACAGTATTGTTTTACTCCATTTATATTTTTATAGTGATGTATTCAAATCTTTTTTTTAACTGAGACTGTATATGAGTTTTATGTATATCTAGTTGAAAACAGCAAATGTAAAACAATTTCCAGTGTCTGTATAGTTTGAAATCCCATATTAAAGTTAACATGCGCACTCCTCTCTGTTTGTGATTTATATAACATCTGTGAGTCAACTCATATGTCACAAAACCTTTTACATTTGACATGAACAGTTGATAGAAGATATGTCTTCACTGACTAATCCAGCAAATTGTGTTTTTTTATGTTTATTGCCACTCCAGTTTGTTTAGAAAAAAATAGAAGTTGTGATGACAGTTGGTCAGTCGTTTTTTCTGCGGCCACTGTATAGGAAAACTTCCCTCTCAAGTGTACTGTTTGATTACAAAATGACATGTGGGAAGTGTAGCTGACAAGCACCACGTCTTATAAAAAAAGCAGAAGAAAAATATTTTGCTTGTCACTCCATTAAGTCAGTCAATCCACAGTTGATTTGGGTTTAATCCTTTTCACGAAACCAAATCAGCATATAATCAGGTTAAATTGATAAGTTAATAAGCCTGTTGTATGCTTTATATCAGCAGTGTGGTATTAATTGGAATAAAGATGAAACCTGGGGTAACGCAGTCTGTTGGTGACCTTTGCTCATAATCTTTGCAGCACGGAGGGGTTTTTTTTTAAAGATGAAACAACATTGAAATACCATTAACAGTTAGTTTGTCATGCCTGATAGTTTGTATCATCTGTCACTAGATCTTTGCGAACAAGCACTCAGTTATTAGCTGGTAGGTGATAGAACAGCCTCCATATACCTTTTAGATTTGTGGTCTGTATTGTTTTAGAGATAGGTCCACCCAAAGTATAAAACATATATATATACAAGTAAAAACATATTTTCTCACTTACTATGCAAACTATCAGCACTATTTGGGCAAGTTTTAAGATGTCTCATAGATTTCTGCTGTCACCTAAATACGATAGGGATGAACTGAATTTTGATTGTGAAGCATTAAAAATTATATTTTAGAATAAAAAGTGTCCCAGTTACTCTGGATAATCCATAGACTTGGCTTCAAACAGTTATCATGGGGACTACTTGTGGAGAACATTTACATTAATATAATTACAATATGTTATACTGCTATTTTATAATAATAGGCTATTGAAAAGAATAGATTGATCTGGTATACAGTACATTTATCCTGCCATCACACTCTCTAATTTGTTTTGTCTCTTTAGATTTAGATTTTTGAAAAGGTAAAAAAAAGTGTAAAAAAAAAACAGAATTAAGACTTTTAACATATAGAACAGTTACTAGTCACCATCCTACTCAATCCAAAGCCTTATTTTTATGCTTGGCAACTTCATGCTTCATGAACACATCACTAAGCAACTTGACTTTCAGTCTTGTTGATTTAACTTTGCATGCTTATTAACATTCATAAATGGGTTTCCAATTGAGTTCATCGTCACATGGGAGTAGAAAACAAAGCAGACTGAGAGCATAGACTGTGAGAGCTTATGAGGAGATTCTCAAAAAATGTTTCATGTTAGCTAGCTAGAGTCAACAGATGTGTAACTTGTGTCATGTTGTAGTAAAAAAGTATTTGAAACATGTAGATGAGCGCCACACACACATTTGGTTGTTTCAGTGGTTTCCAGCAAGTTTTTCTTTTCTAAATAATGAAAATATCCAAATATTAATTATCATGAACAATGGGGAGAGTAATTAAGTAGGCTACATTTACTCAAGTACTGTACTTGAGGACAGTTTTGAGGTACTTGTACTTTACTTGAGTATTTCCATGTGATGCTACTTTATATTTCCACTCCACTACATTTCAGAGGGAAATATTGTATTTTCTACTCCACTACATTTATTTGACAGCTTTAGTTACTTTTCACATGAAGATTTGACACAATGAATAATATAACAAGCTTTTAAAATACAACACATTGTTAAAGATGAAACCAGTGTTTTACAACCTTTTTGGCTTTTGACGTCTTACAAAAAGCAGTGTGTAGTCGGGGTCACATTTCAGATGTCTATGAGTTGTTAACAGCTCCACCAAATAATGATTTTTCCCTCTAAACTTCTCACATGGTTTGATTTCAGTAAACATTGAAATGATCCAATATTTCACCAAAAATTAGAGAAAAAGTCCACAATTGAAAACAGATTTGTGTCTCAGATCTTTGTTTTTCCTTCTTTCCTCTCCCATTAATCATCTCACAACCCCTCAGATTTATCTGGCGACCCTTTGTAGAGGGCCGACCCCTAGGTTGGGAACCACTGGACTTAACTAGCTAACCGTATATAAAGTAGTTGAAACTAGCTCCACCTCCAGCAGCTACCACAGTAACATGCTGCTCTAACACTGATGCTTCAGTATTAATAATCTAATGATGTCACATATAATAATATATCAGTCAGAGGGACGAAACGAGCAGCCTACTTTTATTTTAGTACTTCAAGTAAATTTTGCCGCTAATACTTATGTACTCTCACCTAAGTAAGATTTTTCATGCAGGAATTTTACTTGTAATGGAGTATTTTTACATTGCTGTATTGGTACTTTTTCTTCAGTACAGTATCTAAGTACTTCTTCCATCATGACATTGTGACCACGTGCTTTCTATCCCGCTGCTGCACGCACATCTTCAATTACAAGTGGGAAATCAGTCTGCTAGCTAGCGTTGTCTCATTTATTTTACCAAACTGCTTGTGGCGGATGACATTAGTTAACTTTAAATTGCCTGGTTTTCTTATAAGGTAAGTCTTGTGTTTTACAGCATTAAACGGCCTGATTCAGGTCTTGTATATTGGACATATCTGTTTCAAGCAACACTTTCCTTTTTGAGAATGTAGTTCACATAATATACATATTTGTAGCAATACGCTAGCACTATATTTGCATTCATAAACTATTTAAGCTAGCAGTAAGTTATAGCTAATGCTATACTTTGCAGTAACATTAGGTTTTAAATTTCACCTTTGAACTGTTTCAGGTGATATTATTAGGCCATTGGCTTGCTATATCTGTAGCAATAAGCTAAGTTAGCAGTTGCATTGGATTTTAAACTGTTAAAAGTCATTTGACTTCTTCATAAATTTAGATAAATATACTATGTAAACTATTACGTACAGCACAATACTTTTGGTTTTAACTGGGCAAGGTTTGAGATGTTTCAGAGATGTCACCTGAATACAATGTAATGTTAGGTATGAATAGAATTTTGTTTGTGGTGCATTAAAAATTACATTTTAGAATAACAAGTGTCCCAGTTATTTCGGGTAATTCATAGACTTTGCTTCAGACAATAATGTTTGCATTAGTTGACAAGCTTAACTAATGCTAATTTTCATTTAGTTTTCATTTGGACAGAACTATTGCTACTTGCAAATCCATATTATACTTTCTGTGCACAGTCTATATCACCTAAATTTAGTCAATAAATGTAAAGGATACTTAAAATATTTAAGAAAGGACCACACCTGCTGGATAGCTTTGTTTATACTGTGATAATATTCTCTTTTTTCATGATATTTGACCACCTCAACACAATTGGGAGGCCAACGTCAGCCTTAACATTTGACCTACAAATTAAATATCTGTCCCATACCCACCAGCCCCTCCGCTCTGCCAAGCTTTGCACCATCTCACATGTTCTACTGACCTCAGGTTGGCTAAAAATGACAAGGGGGCGGGAGCCTAGTAGTGAGTGGGCAGACAGATCACCATGCAGCTGTCATTGTAAGGCTTGCTGGGCTGTGACTGCCATTTCCCCCTTCGGACTGACTGGCAGAGGTAGGGGGAGATCATGAGTGGGGTGGATTAGCTCATGGGACAAGGAAGGGGGGGCACTGTGCAACTTTCTGGACGGGACTTGATGCTTGTATTCAATCCGAAGCAAAAACAAGAACAGATTTGAAGGCTGCGGGGGAATAAAGAGGAAATTCACTGAAGATTCACACACCTTGATCTGCAGAGATGTTACACACCACTGGAGACAGGTTATAAAGGCTTGAAAAGTCAAGAACATCAGGAAAAGAAGGGCAAAAAGCTGGGGCCGTCACTTCCAAGAGACAAGTCAAGGGAGCTGTTAATGCAACATGATCCATTGGGTCTTGCCCTAAAAATACCTCTGGGCAGGAGAGTGGCAGCTTCTTAATTACCCGGTAATCAACTATTTCTTTTTCCTTTTGGACAACAACTCAGGTCAGAGAACAGAAATTTGAAGATAATTTGTCAATGACAGATATGTTTCCAAATATTTTAATTTGTTTTTTATCGTAAAAGAAGAGATTATTTAATATTAAAGAATGTGATAACCATGTTAACTTTATTTTGTAAAGCCTGTTCATAGACTCTAATGCCTAGACTGGATTTTGGTTTAGGTTACAAAGAGGGGGCCCAGTCATTGTTATAATCATACAATCCAGGTAGACAGTTACTGAAATTACTTCAACCATGAAAAAAGCTGAGGCGCAAATGACCCTAAAAAAAGGGGCAGATGAAGCTATGGCGCCCCCCAGTCCCATCATCCCCCCAAAACGGTCCAAAGCAAGCCCAGAACAACCTGTCCCAGAATCTCAAGGACCCACTCATCCCACCCCAAGTCCACCAGTTTTTACACGCAAAATGAGGAACGCCGCCGTAGGGACTGGCTGTGACATCCGTCTCAAGGTGACTGTGGTTGGAGACCCCCAGCCCTCCCTGTACTGGTATCACAATGATGAACTCCTCAACATGGAAAACCAGGAATATGGAGGGCTCTGGATTAGGGATTGCAAACCCAGTGATGCTGGCCTCTACACCTGCATTGCCAATAATCACCTGGGAGAGGTTCGGAGCAGTGCTGTACTTGCTGTGTTGGATCTCGGTGAAGGTAATATATATCACATTTAAAACTTCTCACTTGCATCTAAACTGGCAATTTAGCTGTTTCTAGATTGATTTTTCGTCATTCTGTGTGTGTGTGTCTAGGTCAAATAAAGAACTGGTCAAAACATTCAACAATTAATTCCAGGTATTTAGAAAGCTGAATTATTTTAGAAAACCAAGCAAGTAAACTTCAATTGATTTGAAGAACTAAAAAAACCTACAGTTATCTCGTAGGGACCCTTTTATGATAATTGATGATGATTCAGTCACTGTCATGTCTGATGAACTCTATCATGTCATATAGAATATCAGTAACTATCTTTGTCGGGCTAAATGTAACCATTAGCTTTAAACTACACAGCCATTTTTGAATACTCCCACAGAAATTACCCAGCATGCCACAGTTATCCTAAGGGTCCAGCCCTCTTACTAGAAGGAAGATCTAACTAGAAATCATAACGTTGGCACATCTAGCTTCCTGTTGCTGTTGCTGCAATATAAAATGATAATCCGGACTAACATCTCAACCCAGTATCTACTGTAAACTCATATTTCACTGTTTATTTAGGTTGCTATAGCACTAAGGGTTTCTAATAATTCAAATCTTTATTGACATTTGCACAGAGAACAGACAATTTCACTATACAATGACATTCTTACTTAGCGCCCTATTCTGGCTGCCATAGATAATAACATACAGATGAGAATTAAATATAAGACTATGAAAGTTATAAAAGTCAGAAAAACTATCAAACTATCATGCAATACAGATCATTATTTTTTCTGCAGATTTTTGTTCTCCAATCATTTTTAAAAGTACGAATCATGCTACAGATCGTCAAATCATTTAACTTCATTTATAGTATTCTCCTCCAAATAGAGGGGGAGAGAAATACAAAAATACACAGTACATGGCCGTGAATACCCACAGTCAAGTTGACAAGCTTATATTTCTATATTTACATACAGTATGTGCATTATGCAGTATGCGTATAAAAATACATATACAGTGTTGGAAATATTATCGGCAGTTGATTAATCTCCAAGAACATCTACAGATTTTCCCCAAAGCATCTGGAAAACCTTGGAATAATTCAATGTGCACAGACATCACTATAAACAGGAACTATATTCAATAACCTATCATATGTCATATGAGATATGATCTATGAATTATCTTTTACTGGACAAGTTTTATTATCTCATTAGTGGACATTTTATATACTTTTTGACCTTACAGGTATTTTGATTGTCAGTTCATCCTCATACTATGCAAAGAGACAGATTGTTGTTGTAACTAGATGCAACCCTTAAAATTTCTGAGAGATGTTTTTTCCAACGTGATGGAAGTTTATCTTTTTTAGGTGTCACAGAGGAGGTCTTGGATACCTTGCATTAATTAATTCATTTTGTATTTGTAGATAACATTGACAGTTAAATCATATTTACTTTCAAGTCATCTAAATGTTTTGTGTTATATTCTTGGAAATACACATTTAAAAACCTTTTTTTTGGAATTAATAAGGAATTGTGGGTATTGCTGTTTGAGAGTAGATATGGTGAGAAAGTGGATTAGATTTCCAACATGCATGCAGGGACACTAAAAATGAATAATTCTTGAACTTCTGCTTTTGAAACACCTCTGAGCCCTGAGAGTATATTGCAGTCAGATTCCTCAATGTCTAGCCGAGGCCAATGCAACTCAACTCTATTATAACATCTGTATTCTGCTCAACAAAACCTCTTTTTATGCATCTTATGATCTCCAGTACTGATCTAAATTCAGTTCTTTGACCATCTCAGCTGCTTTGAAAAATTACCTCTACAAATATGCCCTTCACATATCAGCTCAGGCACTTTGTCATTGTTCTGCAGCGCTCAGCACGAGCTTGTAAAGGAAACTCAACTCTTCAATGTAGAGCTGCCTTTTCCTGCTGAGACAGTAAATGTGACATGCATTTGTATGCACAAAAATGTCAAGACTCATCAAGGCTTTAAGTTTAAGATTTGGCAAATGATCACATTCTCTAATGCCGTAGAAAAAAGGACTGGATGCTTACATAATGATCCCAGCTGGTTTTAAGCCATGGCGAGATGCTTTGTGCAAGCCTAGGAAAAAAATTGGGTACCAAAAGAGTGTTGGTGTCTGCAGAGTGGGCAACGTGATGACAAAGATTCCTTTTAATGTGGGCAGCAAGAAACCACAGTGTATTATATTTCATTTACTGTATTTATGTAATATGCTTGGACACTACACAGAAAAGATAGACCATCAAATGAGAGTAGTTAAAAATTATGACAAGACAGTGCTTGCCTGATTTACATAAAAGATGTTGATAACAAAGAATGTCGGTGTCCCCATTTCAGTGATTCTCGGAAAATGAATTGAGCTTTACTTCCCTGTTGTTTTCAACTTAATCTAAATCAGTAGGACTGTAACTGCAACAAAGATAAGAAGCTTGCAATACAAATACAGTAATTATACCATCAGTTTCTTTCTGTGAATAATCATTTATTGGTCAGCATAGATGTTGGGTTTGACAAAACTTTAAATGACCCTTGATATGCAACTTCAGACATTTTACTGCGGGATAAATATGTTGCTTTCGGTTTTTAAAGTTCTGCACTGTGTCAACATCTAATGTGTTGCATGCATCACCTCTGGGAAGCCACAATATTTGGAAATACAGGTCAATAGAGAAGTAAGATATTGTATACGTGCTACTTCACCACAACCTGGTGATACAGTTTTATAGCAGTAATGTTGCTAGCACAGGTCACTGCGGACATGACCAAAAAGTGGTTTCATGTAAGCAGACAACGCAACAGTCAAATGGATTTACATAGTTCTATTTTAAGTAAGATCTATATATCAATGTCGAGACTTTCAGGATGAGAGCATGCAAAAACAATCCTATCAACCTTCTTATCACCTTCAAACAAAGTTTGAAATCAAGATCTTGGTTCAGAAGTTTTCCTTTGACTCTCCATTTAACCTTCAGTTTGATTCAGCTCTGTACTGGTTGGCCATGTGCGTAGTCTACAGCTGTCACATCACTCAATGATACTGCCTAAACCCTTTCTCTCTCTCTCCCTCTTTGAAAATGTCTCTCTGGCCCGCCCCCCTCGTCCACCAACTCTCCCTAGTTATTTATACAGTGGAATGTGCCAGGCCTTAGATTTTTGTGATGTTAGCAGGCCAGCTTCTCTCCTGTTACACAGGAAGACATCACTGCTAATTTTAGCCCGGCCCTGTACAACTTTTTTTTCTCCTCTCTACTGATCAAGGAAAGGGTTGATTTTGAATCCAAAACATCTTCTAAATACCCATGAGCATTAAGACCCAGCCGGTGTGACATCATGCATATTTTGTGATCCACTTGATGGCAGAGGAACACAACACTGACATATGATCACCTTTTGAGTCAATAGGGTGAACTAGTGAGAACATTTATCTGTTTACATACCCGGCAGATACAGAGCAACATTATCATTCATTTGAAGATGTGTTTCTGTACGTCTAATATTCACTCTTCTTTTAGCTCTGTTTTGGTCTCCACCAAGTCCTGAGTAAAATATTTGGCTCTTTAGCGGCTCAATTAGCAAGTTAGCTAGGCAGCTAGGCAGGTAGCTAACAGTGTGTTTATCAGAGTGGCTAGAAACTAAAACTAAAACTGTAAAGCCGCAGGCCTTAAAACCATAATGATGCAATGAGCTGGAAAATGCTGAATAGAGTGATTTTTTCAGAAATGAATAACAGCTCAACGATCAACTGATAGCGATTTTAATTAGAGAACTATATTTCTTGTTTAAAGCTTGCAGATCATACTGTTTGGTGAGACCTAATGGGAACCTTAGATCTTGCCACTGAGTGTGACCATGGCCCCTTTCCAATGGCCCCTTTCCAACGTGTTTGGATTCTGTCCTCACCATGTTGTCTTCCTCCTGAGCCATGAATCTGAGTGAACAGGTGGAGCCACAGTTACAATGTGGAAATCCCCCCTCCAGTGCCATATTGCTTTAATAAGTACATCAACAAATGAAGGTTTTTTAATGGACACAAAATCCCGAAGGGTTATTAAGGAGTTTTTTATTAGAGGTGTTAAACTACTAGGACTAGTAGGCTCCATGTCGTCAGTCTCTTATTGTTGGGATTAATTATATGTGGGTATAAACTGCAATTCTGCTACATAAGGTTTGGCTTTAAGAATAGCAAAAGCACTTGTTTCCTTTATCAGGTTTAGCAAGGTCTTGTGAAATATTTTTAGTTCAGATATAAAGACAACCACAGGTGCAACAATGTACATGTTTTATATTCTGACCTTTATCTAATTAAGGTTTCAATTGATAAATATTTCTACTCCTTTTCTTGTAGCTGGTCTAGTTGAGTGTGGAACCTGGACTGGAGTATCACAGTCACTCTGAGCAGAGTTTTGAATTATAAGAGAGATTGTAGTTTTCATGCTCATAATATTAAAGGAATAACAGTTCATGAAAAATAGAGAAGGACAAAGTGATTTGGAAACGTGATTGAAATACTGATTTCTGTCCTCGCACTTGAATAACATATTAAGGCCTCAGAAATCAGTAGCTATCTTGTGCATTATGGACTGAGATGTAACTGATCTTGTATCTTGTATTATATAATATGATCTTTACATAACACGGCCTTTACTACACAGTTATGTGCAGCCTGTGTAGTCACATATAATTGTGAAGCTACATTGAAAATCTTTTTATAATCTATTCCCTAACTCACATTTTATCTCGATCAACAGCAAATCTTGCCTGGAGCAAACTACAAAACATGCAATTTGCAATGTTGGCTGTATACAAAATCAGTTGATTGCAACAAATACTGATTTTTATGATTTTTATTTAAATATGATATTTTATTTACAGCAGAGCTACTTTTGTGATGCGTATCAGTAACCAGATGTATCCGGATGTACAGTGAATGCAAAACAAAGAGAATAGCAATAATCTACAGTAAAGACAAGCAAATGAGTAATAACAGTGCATATATAAAAACAAAGAAGCCAATAATATCTCAAACAGTCCAGTCCATGTGATTGGTTTTACTCGTCCATTTTTGGAAAATTGTGATTCTAGAAAGATGTTCTTGCTCTTTGTGAAATATGTGCCCTGGATATTTGTTTTAACTTGAAAAAAAATCATAATCCACTTTATTTGGAGATATTTCAACAAAGTTTGACATAATCTATATTTGGTTCTTTATGCCGTGGAACAAACCAAAGCACCACCGAGCAACAAAACACTTGTAAAGCTGCAATAATAAGATTTTTTTTTTTTTTTTGGCCACTTGGTGGTAGAAGAACTTCACAACATGCTACAAGCAACTGCCAAGACAGAATCATTTGCAGATGCTTCCTCTTTCTTTAAAAGCAAACCGTAAACAGCAACAAATTAGCTAAAAGAGGCTAAAAAAGCTAAAGCTGACAGGGACTGCAGAATTGCATGATAATTCTAATTAATGTAAGCAACCCTATTAACATTACATCGATTAATGGAGATTTAAAAGAACAGAATTTATTACAGGTGCAGTGTTTAGCATTTTAGCATCAGTAAGTCATTCAAACACTTGATTTTTGACAGTAACCATAAAACAACTTAGAATAAAAGCTGTGACTGGCTGCCTTTGCATTTGCTGTGTGCAAGCAGCAGCAGTGTTGACATAACATGTTGGGAAATATCACTTGAATGTATGATACATTACACAGACAAAATAATATTTTTACATCTACAGTGAGAAACTGTAATTAGTACGGGTTATTATTTTTATACGTAACCTATACTGTTGTCTAACACAAAACACTGTGTTATTTTTGTCACAAGACGGAGAAGGATAACAGAATTCCCTTCTGTTACATTAATGTTGAATTAATATATGAAACACAAAACAAACAAAGAGGGTCCACATAAAGTGCAGTTGCCAAAGAAACAACAAGGCACTCTCCGTGAACAGATTTCAGACCATGTAATTAAGCCAGCTGTAGGTATTTACAATCATTAAAGTGAACTATATTTCCTTCACATTGTGCCTTGTGGCTGCAACCATTAGATATTTATTGTGAATTATTATTAATAAGCATTCATAGTGAGACATTATCAGATTGTTGGTGTAGTGAGCTTTTTTTTACTGTAGTTTTGTTTAAAAATGTGAAATTACTTACAGTAAGTGTGTAAGCAAACTTTCATCATGCTCACATGATGAAATCATGCTCACAGTGTTATTTTGTCTTGAGCACATTGGGATTGAAATGTCATTTTTAAGCATCGCTATTTCAGTCTCCTGATTGATACTCAGAGGTGAAATTAAATATGTAAACAGTGAGTCCTTTCCCTTCCCCATCAGGGAAACTGAGCCAATCAAAAGACATCATGTGATGCCATTTGCAGAATATTCAAGAATTGTTCCACCGAACACAAAATGCTATTAAACATTAGCACAATAATACAAGGGCTCTACTATCTTTTATGAGTGTAGCAGTGAGTAAAGTAATTTAATCTCACATCCTTTGGAAACAGAACTGCTTAGTGTAGTCCGTCTAAGCAGTCAGTAACACATCTGCTGTGTTCCAGCAATGCAGAGGAGTGAGGAGGTCCCTTTAGCTGTTGCAGTGATTCTCCCATTCTCTGCCGGCAACACAACATCGGCTCATTACACCAGTTGAGGAATAAGACACAGACACATGGGGAGGAAGGAAAAAATGAAAAATGTCAACCAATGCTGTAGAACACTGATCTCGAGAGGGCTGGATCACTCCCACTGGTTTTTCTGCCTATCGGTGTGCGCTGCCTGTGGGGTGGAACACAGCGGGGGAAGATGCTTACACTGTCGCTGGCTATTGTGTGGACAGGGGGGCTCCCTCAGAGTGGATGATATGCATTCAAAAGACGTTTCCACCTGCGAATGGAGGTCTATAATCTATGCTTTTCAGAGACGGATTATCTCAGAAGAACTGCTGAGACTCTGAGGTGCAACTTGTTATATAACGGACAAAGTGCCTTCTTACCATTTTTATTTGCATTTGATTGAGAAGCTTTTATCTTGCATGTTAGCAGACTTACGTTATATAACAAGTTGAATCTTTCAAATACAAGTCAGATGTTACCTGTTGATGTCTTCATAGAAAATGTCCAGATTTAGGCGTGTAGTAATGGCTCGGAACCCCCAGTGTATCTCGGGGAATACCCTGCTGCTGAATGTAAGCCAAGACAAAAAATACCTGTCGCGGACATACCAACAGTGGCCATAAAAAAAAAAAATCCAAACCAAAGAAAAGATCAGGCAAGTGCAATTTCAATTTATATTTGTCAATTATGAGTCTATTTATATTCCTTCTGTACTGATTTAACCATTTATTGTATGTTGAACATCTTAAATGATTTCATTTGAAATGTTTACAGAAACAATTCATTATTACTGCTTAACAAGTGAACACAAATGGTCTCTCAGCTGAGAGTGTCAAATGCTATGAAGACGATTAAAGGAGATTCAAGTTATTCTTTAAACCCTTAATTGAAAGGGAAAGTAGATCTCACCAATGTAATTGTAGAATATATTTGCCGTGGCCATTAATAACTAGCATTAGAACTCTGAAATCACCAAGCTCAAGGCAGCATCATAGCTTTGAACTAACTTAAAAGAATTACAGAAGACTTTCAAAGTTGCACTGAAATGCAGTGTATGCAGTGATGTTTCTCAAGTCAATGCTGTTCATATGAGGGCTCTTATCACAACTATGGATTTCCTCCTTTTTAGATATACTGTACATACTGTAAATCAATATCCTAAACTGGAAACATATTCTTTCCCTTACCTTACACCCATTGCAGTGTGAATCTTAAATTAGCCTAATTAAAAATCAAGACGATAATCGAAAGATGATAGCTATTTTCTTTTCCCTTCTTAAAAATATTACAACATAGAGGACAAAACTAAGACATTGAGGCAGTACTCAACAAAGTATCAATCTAGTTTTGGTGTGACTTGAGCTATGTGGTTTTCTGTGGGGTTACAGAGTGACGGGTTTATGAACCATCCTTTCCTAGGGCAATGGTTGGGTAATACACCATGCAATCAATCACAATGCAACCCCCTGATATGCCATACTAATCAAGCTACAGGATGTCCACGAAAGGTGCTTCTTCATTCTTAACTAGCTTACTATTCAAGGTGTGCTTTAAGGCTGACTTGGAAAAAATCCAAAAACATTTCCTTTAAAGTAAATTTAATGTTAACAAATTATTGTTGCAACACACACATGGACATGTCCACCAGACTTGCAACCCCAAATATGGCACAATTCCAGCTCATCCTAGACTTTTGATTTAGTTTCCCAAGATTGGCATCAATATATTCTGGACTAAAATGTCCATATAAGAATATTATAAAAGACAGCTGGGGTTGGTTGATGAAAACTGACTAAATTTCAGCAGGCCTTAAAGGTACTCTGTGAGGTTTTATTGTATACAAAGTTACATTTACATTCAGTGTTTATCACCAAAATGCATTGTGTGTATCCTTGAGGCATGACAAACCGGTTAACCGTATATTCATCCTCATTACGATCACCATGTTTGCTAGCTTCTTCCTTGCCTTTGCTGAAGCATTGCCATTTTTCTTGCAGTGTTACCGCCATCAACTGTCAATCAGTGGAATAGTGTAAAACCATCACCAGGAATGTGTAACACGTCGAATGTGTGTTCATTCACAGGCACATAAAAACAAATAATCATAAAAACATTGCTCCATAGCAACACTAATGGTCAAAAACGCTACAGGATACCTTTCATTAAATGCTTTTGTGTATACTCAGTCTTATTAATCTTGGCACTTTGGTGCAGTATGTGCAGTACCGTCCAAATTCTAGCCTTAAAAATATAATGACCAACCTCTTGAGGGTGATACAGCAAAATACTTAACTGGTTGTCTTAAGTGCTTGAACAATATTGTGTTGAAATAGTTAGAAGCTTAGATATAAATACTTTTATATCTAAGCTTTTATATCTAATCTCTTTTTATGACTGTGATAAAAAATGAAAAAGAAAGCATTGCCCCTTTTTTAATTTCTAATTCTGGCTCAGTGATTTTATTTATTCATTTGTTTAATGTCCTGTTTGGCTGTTTTTAAAATGTCTTTGTTTTCTGACGTTGTATCAGTTTACAGAAGCCATTTGGATTGTCAAGTGGTCACATGGCTGGCTATAAGAATGACTGCTTAATCAATAGACCTTTATGATTATGTTTCAGTCTTGCCTAAGATTTTACATTAGGCAAGACTGATATGCACTGTAATGTGTATTTTGTTGTTTTTGTAATGTGGGCACTGATTCAGTATTTGAGATTAGTTAGACTAATGCTTTGGGGAAATACATCTCCTAAACTATTAGCACGACAGACTAATGTTGCCACTTAAGACATTTTAATAAATAAAACACAACAAACACAACAACAAGTTAATTAGAGTATGCACTGCTCTGGCAGTGAGATTGCATTGCAAAGGGAGTTTTATTTTCAAATCTATTGCATGAATGTGCAATGTAACTTGCAATGAATGCTGATTTAATAGCTATGAGTAACATCACGAGCTTACCACACACACACACACCATACGAGAGCGTTCACCTGTTTTGCTTCTTTACCAAAAAGTGATTGTTTGACAGAAAAGATCAAGTAAAGATATTCACTGTGTAACTTATTTTGGATTTTTTTTTAAAAAAATTCCACTACATTCATGCAAGCATTTACAGTGACATATGCTATTGTGTTGTTCTACTGCAAGAGAACAACAGATAGCCCCTGTTTTTATAAGTAATTCCACCTACTGTGAAGCAAATACCTCATGAGAGCTGCTGGGATGCCAATGACTCAATAGTGCTTTCTATTTTGAGTTCTACCAATGACTGAATTCTCTCTCTCACTCTGAGAAAAATAGTCATATCTTTTAGATGGTACAGCTGGAACACATTTTTGGCTGAAGAGTAACAAAATGGAACAAAAAAGTCAGTTTTCCTCTGAAAAAATACTAAAGCACCTTTGCTCCCATGAATTTTATTCCCTTCCATATATTATCTTGCAGGTGTTGATGAGATAATTATAAATTATAAAGACTCAGCAATAATTCAGCTGCAGCTAATATAGTACATTCAGCTTAGCAATGCTAATGAGACCCTGAGGGTTACAACAATTCTTTTTTTTCAAAGACAGTGACAAAGCTCAAAGTGCATTCAGCTGCCATTGACATAACAAAATAGAGGTTTTAAAAGGTCCAATGCAATGAAAAACTTAAGTTTTAGTATTATTTGGCAAAGTTAATTTAGACACTTTGCACTTGACAGAACAATGCACCCATTTGTTTCCATATCTGAGATTCAGTTCTAGTGTTTCAAATCACACTAGCATACTCGTCCAAATAAAATGTGTCACCTTCAGCATCAATTTGCACTGGGAATTGTTGTTTGCCTTTCATTTAACACCATCAAACAGTCAACTGAACTGGATAAGGTATTCCATTGGTTCCTATAGTAACAGTGTGTTCTCTCTGCTTCTTCTGCCGCCACTATGGAAACATCATTTTCCACTTGTGCAGAAAATAAAAAAAATTGTACAATCTATCATTAGTACGTGGTTTTATATTGTCACTTATTCTCGTTGCACTTAACTTGCACCGTTTTCTCAACCAATAGTGTTTTTTCTAAACTACTCCAATTAAAACTCAATTTAGTCAGGTTTTAATTGTTTTACTTTATATTTTTTTCAGATTCTGAAACAACAGAGGATGAAGGTGGAGACCAATTTGAGACCAAAGAAGATAGTGGGGATCTTGAGGACCAGGCTGTGCATACAGGTATCCATCTTGTTTTCAGCTTTTCTGTGGACATTTTTGGATTTTCTCTCATTTCTGTTTTACTGTTGAAATTTCAATCAATTTTACAGTATTGTAACAATTATAGACACTAATGAGAATTTAAAAATGTTTAAAAGAAAGGCATTTGCTGTTAAAGCTGCATTAAAAGGTTTTTTTGGCCACAATGAGGCAGCGGTACGAGTTGCAACCACAACAGTGTTTTTGCAAATACCTATCCACACAGAGCAACATAAACATTTATTTAGAGTTGGCTTTATGTCCACTTGATGAATGTAAGTCCAACATTCACTCTCCTTTTAGCTCTGGTTTTTTTTTAACAACTTCTGAGGGAAATGTCTGGCTCTGTATCGGCTAAATGCTCCACCAGCCAGTCACTAACTTTGTCTGCTGTTTGATTTTTGACAGTTGGTTTAACAGAGTTTTTTCACTAAATACAGCTGCCTGCTGTAACTGGGTACAAAGCTGATGAGAGCTGAGTCTGTGGGTTGGAAAAAACAAAACAATTAGCTCAAAGACACTAAAATGCTCTGTAGACCTGAGAGGACCTGCAGAGTCATATGTTAATTCTCTGCTGTTTTGTCATTGTGATTGACAACTTTACAATTAATTTTTTGATTGATTGTTTATATAAAAATGTTGATTTGTGCAAATACTTGATTATCATATCTCCTTTTTTACATGAAATGCAGTGATGGACAAATGTGCAGATGATGACAGTAGAACACATGGACACGAGGATCACTCTAACACAACCAGGCAAGAAAGAAAAATGCAAATTACCTAGCAGTTTTTAAAAAAGGACCAGTGTGCTGATTGTATTATTGGACTCATATTTCATGTCTTCATTAAAATACAATGCAAGCAGATTGCGAATTAGTAACAACCTACAAATTTTGCATAAAATCCTCTATTTCAGGAGCCAGTCAGACGATTTTACAAGAGAATCTCCTCCACAAGTCCTCCCACCTCCATCCCCAAGACTTGTCAAACGTCCCTCCACCTCTCCAATGCCAAGTCGCTCCGGTTCAACTACACCTCTCAGCTTGCGGAAAAAAACTGTTGTGCCAACAGAATACCAAGACACAGTGCCTGCGGAGTTTGAAGAAAAGGTTAAGCAGCCAAAATCTATGTCCCAAAGTAGCACCCAGGATTCCCGACCACAGACTCCACTGAGTGAGTACTCCCGGAAAGAATTTACTCTCAGACCATCCCCAAAGCTTACCAGAGCGAGTTCAAAAGTTTTTGAGAAGGTCCGTGATTTAGAAGAGCGGAGGCGAAGCCTTGATTTTCCAGAAGGTTCCATCTCGGGGAGATCCTGGGCAGGGTTTAATCGTGCTGGATCTGTTGATTCAGATGATGGAGGAAGCCGGATGGGCATCTCTAGAGAAAGTTCAAGGGAAGATCTAAGAGAGGCTCTCAAAGAAGATGCTGCTGAACGGAGATCTATGTTTAGACAAAGAGCTGCTTCGCTGGAGGACAAACCTCGCTACTCCCAAAAAGTTCAGGACATCGAGAATAAGTTCACTGAGGAGCTCCAGCGTATTAAAAAACTTGTTGGAAAACCCCATCTGAAGAAATCATTTTCAACTGAACAGCTCACTCTGAGGGCCAAGCAGCGCCAGCCTTTCAGGAAACTTGAACCTATTCCTCCACAAGTCCTTCAAAAGCTCCAAGAAAGGGAACGTGCTCAGTTGGAAAAGGAAAAGAGAGAAAAGGAACTAAATCAGCTACGAATGCAGCAAGGACAGCAAACACAACAAGAACTGCGTTATTCCCAACCCCAAAAGACAGCAAGCAGTGGTCTAACAACTGTAACAGTCAGTAGATTTGGAGAGGTTGCAGGCACCCCAGAGTCATTGCAGTTATCGGACTTACCAGGACAACGATCAGTGAGAGAATTAAGTAGAGTCAGTCCAGTCACAGAAATCATTCAGAGATCATCATCACCAGCATTACACCAACAGCAAAGGGAAGAGTCACCAAGCAGAAATGTTGCTGACATGACATTACGCAAGGTTGAGCGAAGAGCCCCAAGTCCGCTTGTACAAAGGGTATCACGAATGCAAGAATCCCCGCATGTCCCTGAATCTCCTGTGCAAACAACACAAAAAGATGATACCTCAGGAAGAAAGACACCAATAGAAGTAGTATTAAGAAAAATTGAAAACAGACCTGAAAGTCCACTGGTTCAAAAAAGGGCTGTCATTGTGCACGATGTCCCTCCTCAAGCTCCCACAAAACAACCAAGAATGACAGCAGTTGCTCCAACAGAGGAGAAAATGGAGGTGGAGCTCCCCAAACAAGCCTCAAGGATAAAAATCCCCACAATTGTTGTTGAAGATGAAAAATTGGAGGAGGATGTTCCTGTGAAGACAAGTGAACCTAAGCAGATTACTGTTAGTGGTAAAGAGGGACAACAGCAGAAGACCAAAGGAAGGAACCGTCGTTCACGACCTATGTCTCCAGAGTTAGGTTAGATATGTTGTGCTTCTTTCATTTAGCTTTCTGTGGTAATGTCAAGTTCCAGTCTGATTGTTTTTCATTTTTAATTAATCAAATACTGATTCCTTAGTAGAGGGGGCTTTCCACTAATTTGCTCATGGGAAAGAAATGACCTCAGGCTTTTCTTTTGTGAAACCATGCAGATTCTTCAGATGATTCGTATGTGTCTGCTGAAGAGGACCCAATGGAGGCCCCTGTGTTTGAGTTTCCCCTCCAGGACACCGTAGCGTCCGCTGGTGCAGATGTACTACTAAAATGCATCATTGCTGGCACCCCCATTCCTGAAGGTACCATGTTGTACTTGGTGTGTTTTGACAACAAAACCCTCAAAGGTAATTTTGAAATGTACATTTAAGCGATGAATAAATGGTTGTATTTGTCTTCCCTGTTGAAGTTACCTGGACGAAAGACAACAATGAAATCACCAGCATTGCAAACTACGCAGTCAAAGTGGAGGGTGAACGACATAGTCTGCTCATAAAATCAGCTAAAGTACATGATGGTGGGAAATATTGTGTCACTGCTGTTAATCAGGAGGGCAGAGCGTCCAGCAGTGCCAGCCTCATAATTAAAGCAGGTAAGTTTTAATTTTCAGATAACAAATTAAATTAAATTAAGTGACTATATTCAGTAATGTTTTGTTGTGTTTCATGTTCAGTTATGGCTCTTCAGAACTTGAATTATTACCTTATTACCTCTTGAATTATTAGATCAGGAGTATTATGCAAAGCTATTAATTGCTTGGTTAGTAAAATTACTCTATGGAGCCAACTTTTAATTGTGTCCACAAACACAGCAGGTGCTTATTATAAATTGAACCAGAAAACCAGAAAGAAATATGGAAATGAGCATGAAAAGGAATATGCTGTTATGACAGACATCTTGTTTGTTTCATTGTTATCTATACTGTTGTATATATCTGCCCATTTATTTTACCTGAAACCAGTTATTATTATAAAAACAGAATTGTTATTATAGTCTGTCAAAAATGGAACAGGGCACCTATTTTTTCCATGGATTAGTGTTGAAATAAAGCACATATTAAATAAGAAGCCAAAGTACTTGACAGCACTCTTTATTTTTGGTATGGGTTTTAAACATACCATCTTTTTTAAAACTAGTGCTTAAAAACATATTTTGGTTTCTTCCCATATTGGCATTGTGTTTCAGCTTATTTTTCCCCAGCTCCCTTATCATTATCTCTCTCAGCAAATTGTATGTGCCATATATTCCAGCTGAACAACCTCACTTATAGTTACCATAGCAACTAAGAGGCGAAACTGAACCTATAAATTGCCCACTGAGGCTCACTGGCTCCACTCACTGTGAATCAACTATTGTTTGGATATCACATCTGACATTTCAAATTGTTTTAAGGGGAGCTTAAAATAATCTGAAATGCTTTGTTGCTGTTTTTTTTTTGTTGTTTTTTTTTTTTTGAATACATGAACTCCTTGAACTCCTATGTTCTCATTGAGCAGCACTCTCAGTGATGAAATAAGACTAGGTTAAAACCTAGTATATGGCTAGACTGTGTATGGTCAGTGTGTGAAATTGTGGCCAATTTGTTACAGGGATAGTCAGTGGTAGTGTCCATAATGTGAATTCCTGGATATTAGATGTTCATCTGCAGTTTTCTGTAATGGTCCCAGTATTTGCTGTTAAAGTAGCCTATAATGAAGTAGCATATCACATGACATGGTTAAGCTACGTTTGAGTGAAAAAAAAGGTTATAAATGCAGTTGCAAGAACAATGCTTTCCACTCATATTTTGGGATGTTTGATTTGAAAGAGAACTTATTTTAATTCTAATTATTCTAATTACCTATCTGTTAACTCCCACTGCTCTTTATCTGTTTCACTCTGCGGATGTCTCTCGTTTTTCACTCTGCATCGAGTGTTTTGTATGAGGGATTGTTATTTGGGGTGCTTTAACTATGCACTCTCCCTCATGCTTCTATGCGACTTTTTTCTGCCTCTTTCCCGGTCGATGATCATGGAGGCTGCGGCAGAAATTGTGAATGAAAGTTATGACAGCATTTTGGGTGCAAATTCAGGAGGCTTATGTCTGCTTGGTTACCGCAGTTACAGTCAAATCAAGCACACCTTCAGAGCAGCCGCCCCACCCTACAGTGATCAGCTACATGAGTTGCATGTTTTACCTGCAAGTCTCATGTTTTAATACTGCTGTTCATCGTTTGTGACGTGAATCGTTTCGTTTGTGTGTTCAATTATAAAATCCGAGCACAGCACAGAACGTCTCTCCTGCCGGCTGCTGACAGCTCTGCCAGTCAGAGAGTTGATCACAATGGACGGTAGAGGAGGAGAATGGTAGAGATGCTGATATGTGTCTGTTTAAACAGGAGTTTAGCTGACTTCTCTGCATTCAACACTGAGGCTGAGAGCATCAGAGCTCGGAGCAGGAAACACAGTCGCTCAGCGTCGCGCTGCTGTCCTCCGCCTCCATCATCTTGCGCCGATTCATTTTGAAAGAGTAATGGCCAATGAGGAAACTCCAACACTGGGCTGGCTGACCAATGGTGAAATTTCATCACTCACTCACAGACAACCGTGGTTATGGGGCTGGTCTGTGGCCGGTCCAGCCAAAAATGTGTTTGTACAGGCAAATGAAAGATACATAAAGGGATTGCTTGTTGTTGTATCAAACTACATAAAACATAATGTAACCTTATTGCTTTTACAGAGCCTGTTCAGGAGCCAAAGGGGATCCTGGGTGTGCCAATAGACATCAGCAGCCCTATTACATCTGATGAGGAGTATCTCAGTCCACTGGAGGAAAGCATGGATTTTGGAGCACCAGAGCCAAGGAGGATCCTCGACACACGATTCAAGAAACCCCCAGCATTCCTGGTGAGACTACTCAGAGCTGGGCCTGATTATATACCTCACTGACTCTCCCTTTTAGAGTACTGTATGAGATCTGTATGTTTAGCATTGACACCTACTCAACTGCATTTTTGACTGGTCTGTTGCAGAATTCTGCATGACAATTTGTTATGTACAGGGTGTCTGTGATTCTATCAATATTGATTTATTGTATCAAAGTGTTATCTGCTGTGTGGTCATCCCATCAACACATCTATAAAATAAAACCTAGAGGTAAAATGCATCTCTCATCTTCTAACGTGCATTACATTTCAAACAGGTAACAATGAATGATCAAGCTGTCATTGAAGGACAGGAAGTCACCATGTCTGTCCGAATAAGTGGACAACCCAAACCCATGCTGTATTGGTAGGTCTCCTCATTTCATCAAACTACTCAGGCTCATTGCTTGCATGGGACATGGAAAAGGCTTTCTGGGTATCATAAACTATGGGCAAGCTCGCTTGGCTGCATAGTTTGTTCTAGAGCACGCTGCTTTGATGCATCTGTTAAAGGAACCGGAAGCACAAAGTTTATTGAGCGTGCGTAACATGCTTTCCCCATTTACCATGGAGCTTCTAAATGCCTAGAAACACAAATGCCTGGTTAGACAAACGTCTGGATTTCACATGCAATGTTGAGTTTGTCAACAAGTAGAGCCAGATCTCATAGCATTCCCTCAGAAGGGTCAGGTCCTTCAGTGTTTGCAGAACACGTCTTCATATGTTCTACCAGCCAGTGATGTTTGATTGGTGTTGTTAGCTAGGACAACAGCTTTAAAAGAGAAGGGTGCCAATATCTATATTTTTCTTATTGTCAACAAATCCCATGAGAACCCCAAACCGTCACTCCCACCAAATGTGTATTAATTCCTGGCTGAAATAGTCCCCAAATAATGCACTATTTACCCCTGTTTGAGTAACCAAAATACTTAGCTTTTTTTGGAAATGACTTAACCTTTTTTAAAAATTAAACTGTATATTTGTGACCCATTTTTGCAGAGTTACATCTCCAGTAGGAGCCATCGGGTCTGGGGTTGAGTGTCACAGACGGGGTAGAGAATTTGGAAAGTACTGACAGATGAACTAACACATTAGTTTTAGTCTTTTCATGGGATTTGTTGGTGATGAGAGCAATACAGAATAATACCAGCCCTGCACATTAATACAGGAGACAATGATAAGCTGAATCATGAATTTGTCATTGGAGTTAGTCATGAGTCCCAAGACAATAGCAGAAAAGAGAATACACTACATAATATTGTCAGTCTTGGACAATCCACCCCCTTCATAACTCAGCCAGAAAAGAGCTTGATATTGAAAAAAATTGGTCAACCTACATTGCATAAATAAAATTTTAAAAAATCTCAGAGTGGTATGTGATTCATCTCTTTTTAAAACATAGCGACAATTGTTAATTCTTCTCTTTTGTAGGCTGAGGGACAGAGTTACGGTAAAAACAGGCCCACGTCACATTGTCCGTGAGAAAGAAGATGGCACTTTTGAAATGACCATTAAGTCAGCAGTGAGAGCAGACTCTGGGATTTACACCTGTAAGATCATTAATGAGTATGGGACAAAGCAGTGTGAAGGGACGCTGGAGGTAAAAGGTATGCTTCTTTCGACTGGTGTTTGTTTTACTTCTCACGTTTGCGAACATACAAATCCATATTCCACTCATTCTTTTGTTGGTAATTCACTATTTGCTACATTATGACTCGATTGCACTAGTTTGCTTGTTGTTACTCAGCATATTCCTAACACTGATGCCATAACGCTAAGTGAAAACATTTATCGTGACCAGCAACTAGTACACAACACCACCATTCAAATATCACTTAACACTAGCACTCTTGAGAAGATGTTCTTTATTTACTCCCAGTACCACCAGTTGAGCCAGGTCTGGCTGTCATCCGCCCCGTCAAGGACATCACTGCCAACGCTGGAGAGACAGTTTTGTTTGAGTGTCATGTCATCGGACCGAAGGACACTGATGTGGACTGGCTTGCAGATGGGAAACTGATCCAGCCGGCATTACTCAACTGTAAGATGCACTTTGATGGAAGAAATTGTCGGCTGCTGCTCAACTCAGTACATGAGGACGACAGTGGGACATACATGTGCAAGCTCAGCACAGCTAAAGGTATCTCTCACTCTGTATACCAGCATGTTGTTTGAGCCATTGTACACAAGATTTACCTATAATGCATAAAAATGATATCTGAAATTAAAATTGTCTTATTAATTGTCCTATCTATATCGTCTGCTGCTTCTAAATTATATTCTTTACACTTCAGAGGAAGTGACTTCATGTGGCAAACTCAAAGTCATCCCCTCCACTGAACCTCTCTTCACTCGCAAGCTGGACGTTCTGGAAGTGATTGAGGGGCGTAACGCTCGATTCGACTGCAAAGTCAGTGGGACGCCATCTCCTAAGGTCATCTGGAGTCACTTTGGTAGGATTGTACAACTCCTAAGGAAAATCCAAATTGGCTATTCTAAAAGTTGATTGAGTTTTTCTGTTGTTTTTATGATTTATAACACAATTTGTTTGATGTGTTAATACTGACTTTTTTTTTTCTTGACAGACCATCCGCTCACAGAAAGTGAGGACATTCGTATTCTGCAGGAGGGTGGCCGCCACTCTCTGATCATCTCTCATGTGACCAATGAGGATGAGGGTTTCTACACTGTCATAGCCCGTAACAGTCATGGCGATGCAGAGAGCTCTGCTGAACTTTACATACAAGAACCACGACCAGCCATCTCCTCACAGATGTAGGAGCATATTATTTCTTGGATGTTGTGCCTCTTTTCTGTCTGCTTGTGGACTTTTCAAGGTTATGGATTATAAAATTGACTAAAGCCTCCTAACCTACTGTCTCCGATCACTGTCTTCCTTGTCCTTTAGGGCTAAACTGGAGAAGATGCCATCAATCCCAGAGGAGCCAGAGGTCCCAGAGAATGAGGTGGAGCGTTTCACCATGCCTGACTTCATCAAACCCCTTTATGACCTGGATGTGATTGAGGGAAAGGAGGCTGTGCTCAAATGTAAAGTTGCTGGGTTGCCATACCCCTCCATCGTCTGGTTTCACAATGGCAAAAGGATTGAGAGCACTGAGGACAGAAAGATGACACAGTGTAAGTGTTTAAAAATCGATTCACATTCACCAAAAGTTCAGCCTTAAGACTCCAGTCTTTGCAAAGCAACTGGACCCTGGGCAGTTTATTTAAAATTTTATTGAAGGTTAAAGTAAGTAAGTAAGTAAAACTCAAAATAAAGTACACTAAACATTACAAATTATATGAAGGATAACTTTTTTAAAATCAAATGAATTTGTCTTAGTGTAAAACCCTTATTATAACAAATGTATGTATAATGTTCAAACTAACACCAACCTAAATATGGGTTATCTGGCACAAGAGTGAGAAGTTAGAGGTTCCTTCTGTGCTTGCCTGCATGGGACTTCATCTTGCAAAACCTCATGATTTAAACAAATAATGATAAAACAATAAAAAGTAATAATTTAATTTTTAAATAAAGTTATATGTGCTATCCAACAAGTTTTCATATGTAAACGACATAATGGGTCATTTGTTAGTGCCTCCCCAAACAACCCAATGCACCAATAAACATTACAAAACAATTCATACTTACTTAATCCTGTTTGTTCCCTGTGGAACATAAGGCTGCAACCATCTGGCATTTGTAGCAGTTTTTGTAACAGGATGGTATTTCACCGGGTGGAGTTGTTAGCCCCATGCCTAACCCCAACCTGGAGGGCCAGGTGCCGCCATCTGGCATCTACCCTGAAACCTGCTGGGGGTATGACCCCTACTGGTAGCCTTCAGTCACAGAGGCACACAAGCCTCCCCAAGGTAGCAACACAAGGGGAAGACAAAACAATTCATATTAGCATTTAATGATCTGACAACTCTACAATTAAAGGTGCTATATGTAAGTTTCAGAAATTCCTTCTCATTAATGACACTAGTGGCTGTTAATTGAGCTACAGTCAGCATCCATGAACTTGGGTCATCTTAAGCATTTAAATAAATGACCAATATTTGTTTTTCTGGTGAAAGAAGTCTCATTTTGTAGGTCATTATTGCATATATTTTGACATTGTTGTCATGTTGGAGACGGTAAGAAAAGTTGCATTCATATGGTAATAAGCTATTATATCCTCATATCATATACTTCCACTATCCCCCTTCTGCTTCTCTGCAGTTCGAGATGTCCACAACCTGGTCATCCGCTCTGTGCGCCATGCCCACGGTGGTGTCTACAAGAGCGTCATCTCTAACAAAGTAGGCAAGGCCACCTGCTATGCTCATCTCTATGTTACAGGTGATTTTCATTTCCTTTTTTGCCACATACCTCAACAAAAGCATATTTTGTTCACATAATCATTATAAAATAGCACATTGGCCAGTCAGAAAAAAATGTATGGAACTGGACCTCTAATTCCTATATTATCATTTTCAGATATCCTGCCTGACCCTCCTGATGGGACTCCAGTGATAGAATCAATCACTGGTAAAACCATCACCTTAAGCTGGAAGAAACCAAGGAGGCTGGACCCTTCCATTGGTATGACAGTCAGAATCAATGAATATAAATTTTGGACATGCATCCTCCCTATGTACTTCATATATTGAACATATACAAATATAGTGTATATATAACACACAAAATAATATTACTTTGACCAATATCTGTTAAAGAAGGCAAACAGGAATTATTTTACAAGGTAGTTGCTGATTGACAGCATTTTCTTCCGACAAGAAATATTCTTTCTGGTAACTATTTTAATAACTCTAGACCTACTTGGTGGCTTATAGTTTTGGTCAGGGAGGAACCTCCATCTTATCTTAACTATGCCAAAGTTATTTAGAATTTAGTAGTTGTGTTACTGTGTAATTGTGTAAAATCCAATACTCTATATTACTAACTCTTGACAAAATGACATGTTAAGCTTTTATGAGAGTTTAGCTTGTAAAATTGTTGTATTTTTGAGGACAGAGAAAAAAAGTTCCAACATTTGGTGTAGCATTTTGCATCAAAACCTTTTGATTTCAGATCCAAGTTCCTTGATGTATGCCATTCAACAACAAGCCCTGGGCTCCATCCAGTGGACCATCATAGCTTCTGGCCTTAAGGAGACCATCTATACCATCACCACTCTCTCCAAAAGTGTGCGCTATGCTTTCAGAGTTCTGAGCATCACCCCCAAAGCCTTCAGCAAGCCCTCATCTGCCACTGATCCAGTGCAGCTCCTCGACCGAGGTACATTCAGGTTATTGGAGTATATATCCACCTATCAGTGTGTACTACAGGCTCATTAAATATAATCTGTGTATGCCTTTTTGTTTTCAAGGTCCCTATCTTCAGGAGGCTCCGGTGATTACTGATAAGCCAGACATTGTGTATGTGATGGAAAACCAGTCAGTCACTATCACTATCACCCTCAATCATGTCAACGCTGCCGTCATCTGGAAAAGGTATCTGTATCTCTGTTGTCAAGTTTCTATACATTTCCCTTTATTTTTTAAAAAAGGAATTACTTGAGAAAATATAAATAAATAAAAACAATAAATAAATAAATAAATATCTAAATACTGTATATCAAAAATACAAAGAAAACCGCTATTTTGCATGAATGCACTCTATTTATTTACTTGCATTTGCCCCCAGTTTTTACAACATATACAGTATACATCCAATATACTGTATACAATCATTATTTTTATTTTATTCTGACAAAATTAAAAAATATTGTCAAAAGGCTCATATTATTATAGCATTGTTATGACATAATTAATACTTCACTTGTATTTGTAGTTTTCAATAGGACATCACATGATTTATTAATTAGTGTGGAATCTGATGGTAAAGCTGTCACCTTGTAGACACAGTGTCTATCATATCTATCTTATAGGACTGACAGAGTGTAGATATGCTGACAAGCATAAATTCACTATAATAACACTTAGAACCAGCTCTTGTATTCCAAGTGACTATCAAAGATTGCAGAGTAAAAATGTGAAAATGATCTATTATTGTGACCTGACTTACACTCAGGGACAAGTGCCAAATAAGACCAGTGACAGTCTACTGCTCTGTCACCTAAAGTCAATCCTGGTTTAAATACAAACACTTTTCCCCAGGAGGGGAGTGGTCCTGGCCAGCAAGCCAGGCCTGTACGAGATGACAATGCCAGATGACGACCAGCATATGCTCAAGCTGCTAAAAGTGAAGAATGCTGACACCGGAGAGATGGTGTTTCTGGCCTCCAACAAGTATGGCAGTGACAGCTGTACCTTCAGTGTGGAGATGGCAGGTAGGCAGCACCACCATCCTTCCATATATCGACTTATCTATCAATCTGTTGATCGACCTGTCTCTCTAACTATCCAATGTAACTCTGTCCACAGCTCCACCAACATTTGAAACCATAATGGAGGATTTGGACGTTTGTGCTGGGGAGACCCCTCGCTTTGCTGTGGTTGTGGAAGGCAAACCCATTCCTGACATCCTCTGGTTCAAGGTTTTTATCCATATTTAACAGTTTATTTTAAGGAACCTGTAAGTCATTTAATGAGTTTTGCAAGTCTGGTTGAACTAGTCCTACATTTCTTTGAATGCAATCACAGGTGAAGTATATAAAGTATTCAATTAAAAATGTAAATTTACCAAAAAACAGAAATTAATTTAAAATAAATCCCAGGAGACCCATCGCTGAAATTTACCATACTTGCTTTCAGAATGATACCCTGCTGTCCGAGAGCAGTCATTATACATTTGTGTACGATGATAATGAATGTTCCTTGGTGATCCTCAACGCTTCTCCAGAAGACTCTGGGGTGTACACCTGTACTGCTAGGAACTTGGCCGGATCTGTGTCCTGTAAAGCTGAACTCACAGTTCATGAAGGTAAGGAGTTAATCCATCAGAGCCATAAAAAAAATGTATTAAACCCCTAATAACTTCCAACTTATTAAATCTAATGACAAAATTACCCAATAATGTAGCTAAACAAAAAGCTGATCCAATGGAAGATGAGGAGACTATTCTAAGGAAAATGCGCAGACTAACTGACTACTATGACATCCACAAGGAAATTGGAAGGTAAGCCATTTATTATCCAAGCTCATGTTTAAAATCTTGTACTTTTATGCAATGTAATGCTAGAGAAGCTCTGTCTGCACTGGAACCAGTTTTATTGAATTACCTAAATGAGGATGTATTTCTTCTTGTCTTAATGCCTTACAGTAATATAGCTGTTGTGAGGATTTAGAATTACCCTGGATTTTAGTTATGATATGAAATTTTTTTGTCTTTCAGAGGTGCATTTTCATATGTGAAACGTGTGACCCAAAAGGTAGGCAAAATGGAGTATGCTGCAAAGTTTATCTCCACACAAGCCAAGAAGAAGGCCTCAGCTGTGAAAGAAATGAACCTGCTTTCCAAGATGGATCATGAGAGAGTCCTTTTCTTTCATGATGCCTTTGAGAAAAAGAATGCAGTCATCATTATTACTGAACTGTATCCTTATTATACCTTTAAAACACAATGTTTGTGAGAAAGAGTACATAATATGCTTTATGAATTGAGTTGAAAGAGGAATGCATTTTATTCACTTTTTTTTACTGTAATTGTACATATTGTGCTGCATCTTTGTACAATTCATCTTAAGTACCAGAAAGAATAGCCTTAATTAATCTGTAAAGATGCCATGAGGAGCTGCTTGACAGATTTACACGAAAATCTACAGTAATGGAGTCTGATGTAAGTCCCATGTTTTATGACTACACGGCAAATCTTAACCAGTATTTCAATTTCATTATCAATTTTATGTAATGGATATAATTGTCTATTAATTAAGAGCAGTACTGATACTTTTATGTTTTGGAACACCAGGTACGTTCGTGCATAAGACAGTTGCTTGAGGGAGTGGACTACCTTCACCACATTAACATCATACACCTGGACATTAAGGTAGATACTCTTGGTCTTTCAACTCTTGCATCATCTTCTTTTGGATGTGTTGGAAAGAAAACAAAGACTCTAACAAACTTCACTTGTATTTAAATAAAAGTAAAGTAAGTAATACAGTGAGTATAAGTGATGGACTGTATAAAGGATTCTTTCCTAGTTAAGAATTTTTTATCCCACGCACCTGAATTTTACATTTGCAAAAACTTGCAACTTGGGGATGTAAAGATATTGTAAATATATTTTAATTGTAACGAAAACATATTTTCTTGTTCTTTCCTCAGCCTGAGAATATCCTCATGGCAGACCCACATGGAGATCAGATCCGAATCTGTGATTTCGGCAATGCAGTGGAGATTACACCCGATGAGGCTCAATACTGCAAATATGGCACACCTGAATTTGTTGCACCAGAAATCGTCAATCAGACCCCTGTATCAAAAGCAACAGACATCTGGTATATCTGACATTTACAACAAAATATTTTGTTTTGGGTTTTATTTGTCTTGACAATATTGCAAGCACACCACTCTCTTCTAAAGCTCCTCTTTCCTTTCCTAGGCCAATTGGAGTTATTGCATATCTATGGTGAGTAAAATTACTAGTTTGTAGTAAATAAGTATGTTCCAGTCTACCGATGGGCTCGTCATTAAATGTAAGTGTTGTTTCTGTTATCAGTCTGACAGGAGTTTCTCCATTTGCTGGGGAAAATGACCGCAGCTCTGTACTAAACATCAGGAACTATAATGTGGCCTTCGAGGAGAGCATGTTTGCTGACCTTTGCCGAGAGGCTAAAGGTTTCATCATAAAACTGCTGGTAGCAGACAGGCTGTGAGTAACTCTACCGTGTCTCTGTTTTTCAAGATTGTTTTATGTGAAATTATTGTATAAAATACATATAATTTTAAAAAAAAATTATGATCGCAAATATAATCTATTACTCCTGATGTCTAACACCATCCTGTGTTTCTAGAATGAAATATTAGTCTATACTGCACAGATTATGTAGGTAAACGGGGTGTATCTAAATGAGCAAACTGGTGAGAAATCTTGGTCCAACAAAATATATCAATAAACTCAATAAAAAAACATAATATGTTAAAACACCCAAATACAAACTAAATTTATGTCAATAAGATGATGGCAAGACATGTGCATTGCTTGTCGTTTTGATATCATTACCATTCAATATTCCCAAATGTAATGTAATATTCAGTATTCAGTAAGTTTTCATTCAACATTCTTAAATTTCCACATTTTTGTTCAATATTCATAGGATTTTACTCAGTATTTCAAGATTTTTGTGTTTGCACAATTTGTTTGATATTTATTTTATAAATCACCTATGATATATCACTTATTTAAGTTTTGTATACCATTTGTTAACTTTTAGAGCTGTTTAAACCACTGCACTGTCAATAAAGTCACCGCTATCACAGTTACCCCTGTGCCGTTTATAGCCACTCAGAGAAATTGTTCTTTATCAAGTGAATCAAGTCAGATTCACTTATGTTATTGATTTAATTTCAAAATCTGACACAGATTATAAAGCTCAATAACAAAACAAATGTGCAAAGACCTGGAACACTGAAATATCACCTTTTTATCCCCCTCCCCTTTTTTTAGGAGACCTGATACTCAAGAATGTCTCCGACATCCCTGGTTCAAGGTGAGATCAGGCCAGTGACACTGGTTAAAGCTAAAGTTAATTGTCTTCTTTCAGCAGTCATTTCCACTAAAAAAGACTGAGCAACATCCATTTCCCAATTCATTCCTATTGCATTTAATCTCTATTTCTACTGAATCTCTATTTATTACACAGACACTTAGCAAGGGGACAGCTATAAGTACGGAGGCCCTGAAGAAGTTTGTATCTCGCAGAAAATGGCAGGTGAGGGATGTTTTATTGTCTTATTCTGGTTTTCTACATTTCATCACACCCAGAAATGGTCACATTATTTTAATTGTTGTGCTTACTGTGTTATGTTTTCTCTTTTTTAGCGCTCTCTAATCAACTATAAATCAAAAATGGTCATGAGGTCTATACCTGAGTTACTGGACGATTCCTCCAGCCATATCTCCATCGCCGTCCCCAGGCACCTTAAAGAGGGTTCCCCTTTGCCATCATCTTCCTCAGATTCAGATGAAGACATTGATGAACAGCCCTTCATTCCGATGCCACTTAACATGGAATTCTCCGGATCAAGAAAGTCACTGAATGACATCCAGACCAATGAGCAGGAACCAGAGAAGCAGAATGGAACAAGTAAATGGTCTGGGTCTCCTGTTCAAGCCCAGGAAGCAATGGAGTGTGACCCTAAAGAAATGGATAAAGAAGGTGTTGAAGTAACAGGTAAAAGCCGCCTACGGAAAAGGGCATCACAAGACAATAACATGGGTTCCTCAGATGAAGAATCACCTGCTGAATTGCCGCAAAAGTCAGAGCTGTCTAGAAAACCCCTGCGAAGGGGTTCTAGCATGGAGTCAGACAAGCCAGAGGGTGGACGACGAAGAGGACAGCTAAGACGTGGGGGCTCAGCTGACAGTGCCTTGCTGCTCCGGATTACACCTGAGGAAGGAGCTGGAGAAGCAAACCCGGAGGATGGCAGGAGAGTTCTCAAGAAAGCTGTCTCTATGGAACTACCAAGGAGGAGCACCAGCCCAGGAACTGCCAAGATGAGTCAAGAAGATTATGCTCTTAAACTGGAGCTAATGAGACAGCGACTGCTTCGTGGTGCCTCTGTGGACAACAAAATGAGTGGACTGAGAGGACCTCTGATGGAAACATTAGGAATGGGGGATGAAAAATGTGCAATACCCTCAGATCGCTATTCTCGTACCGCCCGTATAGGCCCACCTCCACTAACTAGAGCTTCATCCACTGAGTCCCCAAGGGACGAAGTTCCTAAACCCAAAGTTCTACGCAAAAGTGCTTCTTTCAGTCAAGGTGATTCAGAACCTATACCTTTACACAGGCGGTCAGGAGCTCCTCTGGAGATTCCTCTGGCGCAGGTAGAAGAGAGAAGACTTAAGGAAGCTATATCTATGTCAGCTCTCACTGAGCAAATCAAGCTAGACTCCCGTCCAGTGACTCCTAGGGACCCTTCCCCAAAACCACCGACTCCAGAGTCTGTTGTGCAGGAGAGTCCCACCAAAACAGAAAGTGAGGAATCGTTCATGGAGAGAGAGACAAAGCCTGATGAGACTATAAATGAAAAGATGGATGGGTTGACTACAGATAGTAATTTTGATGAGAGATCGAGCACAAGTGGTTTCTCAGAGAAAGACATGAGCATATCAGAAGAACCAATGAATGAGTCAGAGTATATGGGCCAGAGAGTTCCTACACCCCCTCTTGTGGTCCAGAGCTCTAAAGAAGAGAAAATGGAGGAAGAAGTAGAGGCAAAAGAGAAAGAAGAAAAAGAAGAGATGATGAAAGAAGAAGAGAAAAGAATTGACAGTGTTGCTGAGTCAAGTACTAAAGAAAATGTAGACGTTCCTGAAGAAAAGGTAGAAGAGAAAGTAAATTTGCCTGCTAAATCTTCTGAGGTGTTCATAACCTCAAGCTCAGTCATGGTGAGACCAACACAAGAATATTCCTACTCCCCAGCAAATGTTGTGTCAACTTATGTAACACCCTCGCTTCCTGCTCGAGTTGTTCTTCCAGATGGAAGTACTTCTGCATATGCTAGTATTATGCAGACCATCATGGTCCCTTCACTTCAGCCTCTTAACGAGCCACCTTTAGGCCCCTCTACCCCCGTTACCTTTCCAGTCACCTCATCATCTTCAGTATCAACTGAAACATTTGTACCCCCATCTTCACCTTCCAGCATATCCCCTGCTTTACCTGATCCACCAAAGCCAGTCATTTTGTCAACCACTGAGCACCCCGCTGTGTACTCAAGAGTAGCATCACCAGAATTGATAACAAAAGAGCCCAGTCCACCAAAGACTACCACACATTCCTCTTCCCAGCAAGAACTGTCAGCAGGAGTTGCCTTTGAGGACATATCCTCTGAAGAGGTCTTTGAGGCCCGGTTCAAAAAACGTGAGTCTTCCCTTTCAAGAAGCCTAAAATTTCTGTCCCGGTCTAAGAATGAGGACAAATCACAAGCAACCTCATCAGACTCTACAGAGTCGGGAGAAGAGATATACAGACCTGGGCCAATAGGTGCACCATTGGAATTAGCACAGAGGAGACTTGAGGAGAAATCAAAGTCAGTCCAGGACCTTCGTGAAGCTCAAAAGGACCAAGGCTTTATGAGAAGGCTCTCTATGCGCCTGAAGAGAACTCCGTCAACTGAGCGCAAAGACGAAATGACCAAAGAAGAGGATTCAGCTCCCTCAAGACGTAGGCTTTCTTGGACTCTTGGCCGAAGAGGATCACAGGAGAAGAAGGAAGTAGAGATGACACGCATGGATGGTGGAGGAGATACCTCAGTGGAACAACATGAAAAGGAGGTGAAGAAGCCTAACGAATCACCGGTCTTGACAATGCGCCGAAAGATTGAGTCAACAGTAGCCGGCATCTCCACCAGAATTCGCAGCTACTCAGAGGAAAGGAGAGCATCAGAAGACAAGGAGCCAAAAAGGACACCCATTTTCTCCATTCTTCGTCGTGCAACATCTGAGAGCCGTGCAATGAAGGGTGCCAGTGTTCCTCAGAACCAGCTGGCAACTCAGGCCAGTAATGGTGCCTCCTCAGAGTCTTTGGACTCTATGTCCAGCCTAAAGTCAGAAACGTCCAAGGGTATGAGGCCATAACTTCTTCATCTTATTAAAAATTTTACCCCACATTTGATAATAGTGCTGTTAATGGCACTTTGTTGAAAGTGTACTGATTTTGTGTACTTTGATTTTTTTTTAAAATCTGGGACAGGTGCCGACGGTGAGCGCAGATCCCGCTGGGATCGATGGGGCCTGACCAGAGGGAGGCGAGACAAGACAGTATCCCAGCCTGACATACCAACAGCAATCTCAAGAGAAAATAGTTCTCTGCGTTCACGTCAGTACTCCAAACTGGCTTCTGGTAAGTCACACATGGTTGTGCATGAAGATATTTGGCATACACTGTGTAAGCAATAAGATAATGGATATTTAAAGTTGCCCTGTGGAGTTTTCTTGTAAACAAACAAAAGTTTTATTTACTTTCAGTGTTTCTGACCAAAACACTTTGTTAGGTTCCTCGTAAACATTAAATATATTTTTTAATTATTTTAAATCCTGTATTGTTTACGTCAATAGTTGACTAACTTGCAGTCTTCTTCTTTCTTTCCTATGTTGGTGCATTGCTACATTTCTTCACTTGTAACCACCACTATCTGTTGATCAGTGGATTAGCTTGACACTGGCTGCAGAAATGTATTGCTTCATAGCGCTACTGGTGGTCAAACTTCACAGAGTATCTTTAAATTATCTTTCTTAAATATTATTTAATTATCAAAACATAACACATAGATTGTATGACAACATCAGTGAACACCATAGCATTTAATTACATGCTTTTGTATATTTCATAGAGTATATATCTCTCTATGCAACAATATATACTTTTTACATAGCAATAGCAAAAGATGAGAGTGGGAAAAACACAAGAACAAAGGCTCTATCTTGTCTTAGGCCAGAAGTTGTACCATAGTTCCAGTGATGGTGGTCTTAACCATCACTGAGTACAGTAAATCATAACTTTAAAATTGACCTATCAATATAAAGTATGGACATGATTTAAGAAGTCTTATGTCTTTGGCTCCCAGATTTCCCTCCAGTATTCCACATCAAGCTGAGAGATCATGTCCTGCTCGAGGGGGATCCAGTCACACTCAGCTGTCTGCCAGCAGGCAGCCCCCACCCAAACATCACCTGGATGAAAGGTAGGATCCCAAATGTAAATAAAGGAGTATGACATAACTGATGATGACGTAATAGATGGATGGTCCGGGTCACTTCACTTGCTAATTACAAAACATTTATGTAATTATTCTTGGATCTTATCTCTGAATAAAAGACCATTTTTATGCATGTATGTTTTCTTCAGATAAGAAGCCCCTGGAAATCGATGCCAGGATGAACATGATTGCCTGCCCTGATGGCCGACAGCTACTGATGATCATGCAGACCACCAAAAAGGATGCAGGGGTCTATGAATGTGTTGCAACAAACCCCCTGGCCTCTGTGTGCAGCTCTTGCACAATCTCTCTTGCTCGTAAGACCAGACACACATCTCACTTTTGTGGAGCAGTGAACTAAGTTAGGACTATCACATAGTAATAGTATGATTAGATTATTTATAGTAATACACAATATGCATTGTTGATATACAAGTAATACACAATATAAAGTAACTCTTAAATGCAGTCATGTTTGAGTATAAGACTCAAAGACAGGATGTACTAGGTGTAGTCACAGATGATAAGATATATGATTAGATATAATAATATATTTGTTTTTACAGGTCTGCCCAATCGTCCCGGGACACCTGAGATTCCTCAGAAGTATAACAACACAGCCTTGGTGCTGTGGAGACCCTCAGACACCATGGCCCCCTGTACATACTCTCTGGAGAGGAGAGCAGAGGGTCAGTGTTTACTAACAATGAATTCATGTTTTATTGTCTTTTTCAGGCAGATGGCTACTATTAGATGTCCACTTTTTTCAGATTCAGTCTCATGGATGGTTGATATATCTGTGCTTTACTGTAGAGGAAGGGGGTTTGCCCAGAGTATTTATTTATTTATGGGAAAACAGATCAAGAATCACTTTTTTTCTCAGATCAGCTGAGACCACATGTATGTAAGTATACACGTGTTTTACAGTGCATAATATCTAAAATTACATCAAACAACAGTCAATAAAAAACAAACTCAACAAGACCACATAAATAAGGTTGCTATGGCAACATGTGGGCTATGGCATAGAGTGGTGAAGGTGAAGTGGTGAACTATACATAGTACATAAGACGAAACCTGTGCACTACTTCCTCAATGTAATTCAGTCAAAAAACAGCAATGTCTGTATTTCCCCTAAGATAAGCAAGAATAGGGTCAAAAACAGCAAAAGAATCACTTTATTTGTTGATGTTCTGGTTAAATTTATTTGCCTTCAACAGGCTGAAAAGCCAGTCTGCCAGCCTACTGATTACAAACAAATGCCTTTGTTTTGAGGAAATACAGACAATGGTGAACTGCATGTTCAAGGCAGATGCTTTTAACAGCCTGAAATATTAATACAGCATAGCAATCTCACCACATTCAAACCAACTTTGATCTTTTTGTGCTCAACACTGTGCAGAACGCACAGTATCAATATGCTAATAGACCTGAGAAATCAGACATATAAATAGCAAAACAAGGTGTGTGTTTCATTGTGTGTGTATTTCAGACAGAAGTATACAGATGTATACATATGCATTTATTTAGCAAAGGCAACAAGCTGTTTCACATTACACATCTGCCAAAAACCACAGCTATAACAGGAAAAAACATATGTAACAAATTTAGATAATTATTAATAATTGTAGCAATTTATATATTTTGATTTCATTTCTAGTACTGTAGATGCTGGCAAGGCCATCTTTAGCAACGCCTATACACTTACCACTGATATTTACTTGCAGATTCACAAGTTTGAGTTTCCTGTAGCTTTAAGTTTCAACCAAAAGCAACAGGCAATTTCAGAGATAAACATACTTCCAACTAGCAAGAGAACTACTCTGCTGGAATAAGCCCTCATCCTTTATGACACACAGTTTGAAAACCTTGATGTAAACTTTCAATTCAGTTAAAAATATAAAATATAAAACAACAAATTTGTTTAAATAGATAAAAAGAAACTGCCTTGTAATGATACAGTGAAATGTTTATGGAAATGACATGGACACACTGGTCTTTTTTTCTCCCCAGGAGACACCACCTGGCTGATGGTAGCAACAGGGGTGGCAGACTGTTATTACAATGTGGTTGACTTGCCAGCAGGGGGCTCCTTCAGGTTCAGGGTGGCTTGTGTCAATAAAGCTGGCCAGGGCCCCTACAGCAATCTGTCAGAGGTAGTAAGCATGGATGCTTCAGGTATGTATTATGTCAAAAAAAAATCAAGTGGAACTTTGTGTTTACCTTTAGATAAAGCAGTCAAATATACATTAAGATGCTTTCTATGAAGTTAAATAAGGTTTTTTCAGTATACTCACCATATTGATGTATTTCCTTAAAAAAACCTGTTTTTGTTTTGCAATACTAAGTACAGGTTGTTATGGGTTTTTTTGTATGTTGATGATATATTTAGTCTGAAAAGATACCTCATCAGACAGTGTATTAAAAATGACACATCATGCCTTGCATGTATTAACTTCATCATATATCAAATCACATGTTTGAGATGTATCCTCCCTCTCCTTGTCTTTCATTAGAACCAGCTAAATCCAGTGCTACTGTGGTGGTCAAGACTGTCCCTGCCGCCACTCCTCCACCCCCTGTTGTGATGATGTCATCCATGAAAGTTCCTCCTATTAAACCAGCTCTTAAATCCACTACACTGTCATCTGCCCAACCTGTCCCTCCCTCAACTTCAGCTCCTGCACCATCTGTGGCTAAATCTGCTTCTCCAATAACCACCACTGTGCAAGTTGATGCTAGCCGTCCTGCTGCAACACTGCCCGTTAGTACAGCCCCTCCTAAACAAGCTCCTGTTCAGACCACCACAACCACAACTGTCCAACTCACACCAGGCAAAGCCAAGACCACCCTTAGCATCAGCGTAAGCAAACCCCAAACCAAGCTGTCTCCCCCTGTTGTCCCACCCAAACCTCAGAGTCCTATGAAGATAGTCCACCCCATGACCAACAAACCTTCTTCTCCTGTACCGCAACCTCCCCCTGTCATGGGGAAACCTATTTCTTCTGTACCGATGTACGGGCCGTCTGCGACCGCTCGTGTTACACCTCCCTCTCAGTCTAGCCCCGCTCTGACAACCAGCACCCCTTCAGTCACTCCTGTGATCATCTCTCCACCTGTGGTGGTGGTGCAGAGCTTGACACCAGTAGTGCAGGGGGGGGACAGTCGCAGTACCCCTTCTGGACGGGTTACCCCATCAGGACGGGCTACACCTTTAGGACGCAGGACACCACTGGGGAGGCCTGGAGAAGGATCTCTGCGCCAAGGAGTTCCCCAGAAACCTTATACGTTCATGGATGAGAAAGCAAGGTACTAACATATACAGATCAATCAAGCAAAACTAACTGAACTAAGAACTTGGCAACTATATGGCTAAAAACAAGACTTTTAAGTGTTCTGGTACTTTCTGAGAACATAGTAAGGCTTTGCCCAATTAAATTGGTTCATAGCATCATTAAGTAAAGAAAACTTGAGTCAGAATTTACAAGAAACGTTGATATATGTGGATAATTTGACCACACTGCTCAGAACCATTCACTTATTCTTCATGACACAGGGGTCGTTTTGGTGTGATCCGCGAGTGTCGGGAGAACGCCACAGGCAACCTCTTCATGGCCAAGATTGTTCCATATGAGGCAGACAACAAGCAAGCAGTGCTGCAGGAATACGACATCCTCAAGTCACTTCATCATGACAGGATCATGGCTCTGCATGAAGCTTATGTCACACCGCGCTACCTGGTTCTTATCTCTGAGTACTGCAGTGGGAAAGAGCTGCTCTACAGCCTCATAGACAGGTGAAGCCTAACAGCTGTGCTTGTAGTGTGAAATTGGTTGCTTGTCTGATATGAAATCATTACTTTCCTGTTACAGTGAATGAATAGATACACTATTTCTTAAGTTATTTAGAAATGCATCAGTGAGCAACTGCCTAACATGCTGTCTCTTAGGTTCCGTTACTCGGAGGACGACGTGGTGACATATATCACGCAGATCTTCCAGGGGTTGGACTACCTCCACACTCGACGTATTCTCCACCTCGACATCAAGCCAGAGAATGTCATTGTCACCTACATGAACGTCATCAAGATCATCGACTTTGGCAGCGCTCAGAGCTTCAACCCTCTGTTCCTCAAACAGTTCAGCCCTCCTATTGGAACACTGGAATACATGTGTAAGAGTCCTCTTTTTCAAAAACCTCAGGGAATCTAAAATTAAAGCTGCTCTAATCAATATTGATATATTAACAATTGATCAAATGACTACTTGTAATGTGAAAGGAGTTGCTCGTAGTCACATAGAGAAAATTATCATTTGACTCTTCATTTCAGCTCTACGGGGTATTTTAGCGTCTTTCTTTTTGAGCTCATTAGTTTGCTTTAAGGCCCCCAACTTTAGTGTTACGCTTGTTACAATTGATCAATGTTTTTAGTCACTGCAGGCAGCTGTTTTCACTCAAAATATATAAACCCACTGTATCCTACCTGCCCATCACCAGACAGACGTTGACTAGCTGGTGATCATAGTGGAGCTTTTAGCAGCTAAAGAGTAAATATTGGACTTATTATTACTTATTTGACAAATGGTCAGAAACACAACTCCAAATTATTATTGCATGTTTTAGTTGCTGAGGTCTATCTGTACTGTACTGATAATTTACTTAGTTAGTCAGTTAGTTAAACTTTATTTACTATGGAAGTCACATTTAGATCAAGATCCAAGATCTATTTTGTAAGAGAGACAAAAGGGACAAATTACATACACACAAGATCTTGACTACGTTGATTCCTTCACACAAAGTAAAAATTGTGCACACACACTGATTTAAACAATCAAAAAAATATTTTTTTAAATATCAGGCCCTCAGAGAAATTAACGTCCCTAACATTAAGTTACACTGTACGTCATTCCAGTTGTATCTTCCGTAGTGCCGGAAACTGCTCTTGAAAAACGGTATTGTGGTCATTTTGTGCATTGGGGTTGTAAAAATAATACCTGCACCCCTAAGTGTTAATTACACATGAAAATGTAAATTATGTTTACTGTATTCATTTATTAGGAAGAAAATGACATACACATATAAAGAACTTATTCTGTAAACTTTGATATTTTGATGATTATTTTGATGATATTGATACTGATCTTCTGTAATTGCTGTTGGTGTGGACTGTTTATGTAACTGTTGTCAGTGGGCGTGCACTAGCTGTGACAAGAAAGGAGGATTATAAACCAGCAAAAACTATGTACACTATTCACACATTTCAAAAAGCTACACAAACACCATCAAGTAATTACATGTACAGTATCAGAGGCAATGAGTCATAAACTGTAGGTTTTGTGGTACAAAGGCTATTTGCAGACGTAATTAAAGCTCTGTGTAAAATAATGAGGGCTATACATTTTTTTCCCCTTTCTTCTCCTTTACAGCTCCAGAGATGTTGAAAGGGGATGTGGTGGGGCCTCCAGCTGACATCTGGAGCGTGGGCGTACTGACTTTCATCATGTGAGTACTGCTTTCACAGCTTCCACCCAGGAAGTGCTCTTTAAAGACAAATGTAATTGTGTGTTTGTATATGAAATTGAGCTTGTTATGTAAGATTTGCCTGCTGCGTTTGCCAAGATTTCAGGTGTTTGAAATCTTTAAATAATGTTTGAGGGATCTACGTTGTTACATGACTGTCAAAACGTCCCCCTGATTTTCCAGGTTGAGTGGTAGGTCGCCTTTCGTGGAAAATGATCCTAAGCAGACTGAAATCAGGATCCAGGCGGCAAAGTTTGACCTCTCCAAACTGTACCAGAATGTGTCCCAAAGTGCCTCTCTGTTTCTTAAAAAGATCCTCTGTAGCTACCCTTGGTAAGCTGAACTTAAGTCCTTTTTGTTATCTGCTGAGTCCTAATTTAAAAAAAAATGTTTATACAAATATTGTATGCTACACGTTTTTAAAAAAAATCTCAATCTGGTCTTCAACAGGGCCCGTCCCTCCATTAAGGACTGCTTCAATAACTCCTGGCTTCAAGATGCCTACCTGATGCGCCTTCGTAGGCAGACTCTCACCTTTACAACCACTTGTCTCAAGGAATTTTTGGCCGACCAGCAACGCAGGCGCGAGGAGGGGGCCACCAAGCACAAAGTTCTCCTGCGGTCCTACCAGAGCTCGCCACAAACCCCTACCAGCCCCATCAGGCCAAATGTGGCATTTGCACCCACAACGCCTGTCACGCAGTGAACACAGGCTTCCAAACATCAGTTGGCAGGACTTAAAGAAGGGAGGATCCACTGAGCAAACCAGACTTTTGGCCGCGAGGTGGAGTTGTCCTTTCAGGCCTGAGTTGTTGAACTTGGTTGGCAGAAGACAAAAAAAGTAATGAGCAGTGGCTGTGATCTACAGAGACATTACTTCTTTTTCTTTCTGGAAAAGAAGATAAAAAAAATACTTTCACATCTGAGGGAACTCTTACACAGTTACAAGAGCCTGACTGCATTTTTTATATGGTGGACGTTGTTCATACTGTACAAGGCAGGATGTTTATCTTGAAGTTGAGGTTTGTAACTTTGGATACATTTTTGGATGAATTACTTCCTTTCTTACTGTCAACTCTACACTGATTAGAGGGGACATTGTAGTAAAACACCATGAAAGGCGAGTTTTGATGTCAGAAAACATTGTTTCATTTAAGAAAAGTACAAGTGATTCATGAGATTCTAAAATAATGAATGCTTAATTAGCATAATTTCCAAACAAGGGGTGTTTAAACAATTGATGCCTTTGCCATAACAACACTTCTACTATCTCAGTCTATCTCTTATTCAAATGTTTCCTGACCAGCCCAATGACTAGAATTTCATTTTATGATGTCTAATTCTGTGTAAATCCTTGATTAAGGATGACCTACAATGCTAAATATTGTTATCCATAAAATCAATCGATAACTTTAGTGTAATTTGTGCTACCTAAGTTTTTATACTGCTGTAGCACCTCAGTGATTGTCAAGATTGTAGCAGTTTTAGAAAGGACTTCATTTGGGGGTTTTAAAATGTACAGTATATTGAGTTCAGACGATAAATCGGTGGATTATCTACAAGGGCTATTAGAATAGGACTCTTTAATCGAGCGAATTTCTCCCATAATGTTATTAAATAGAATAGTAATGATTCTCTCATTCTCAAAAGCAGAATTTACTTTTTTAATTTGTTATAAGACCATCATCCTTGAGCTTCCAGCCAAAGTTATGATGTTATGGATAGTATTAATGGCTCCATACGGGACTGCCAGGCGTTGGCTCCTTCACCACATGCTGTATAAGCTAACAATCGCCTCCTTGGCTAAACTCTTGCACTAAGCCCGGTGTTAAGAGTCCAGTTTAATCTGTCATGCAGAAATATTTACACTCAGCTCTTTAGTTTACCAAAGGTTTACATGTTTGCTGAGTCAGTTTATTCTTCGACTGTGCATTCTGAAATTACTGTACCATCAGATATGAGATCAGAACAAGACATGTGAGATTATCAGGGGTTCAATGGTAAATTGAATCACTTTAGAAACCCACTGGTGTTATTAGGGTGCATCTAAGTGCCCTTAAAGACTTAGCATTAGTCAGCATTAAAAATAACCTCTAAAATTGTTGAAAAAGGATATAGATTAAGACATTTCTGGGTGTATTAGTTCTTATTTTAGCTGCAGTTTTCAATTGTTAACAGCTGCTTTGAAAAGAAAGGGTTTGCTTTATTTGGTTTTTATAAGTTACAGTTTTTAAATAGCAGAACCTTTTATAAATAACACAAAGTGAGACTTGAAGTGAGAAATGAAAT
The DNA here is from genome assembly GCF_914725855.1 of Thunnus albacares. Taxonomy (NCBI): domain Eukaryota; kingdom Metazoa; phylum Chordata; class Actinopteri; order Scombriformes; family Scombridae; genus Thunnus; species Thunnus albacares. Next base: position 25,746,518 of record NC_058116.1, read on the forward strand.
GGTGAAAATTAGCATTTTATTTTACAGAAAGTATTGGTTTATTTCTGTTAGTCATCCTCTTGGTTTCTAGACCATACACGCTTAAAAGACAGTACACACAATGATTGAAACATAAATGAAACATATATTCACATTGCAGCCCAATCATAAATGTTAAATTCTGAGACAATCTACACAGCTCTAGTAAATATTAAATTAATTTGTAAATAAATAACACTTCCTCTTATTCCATGCTCTATATAGTCTTTGACAAAGAGAATGCAAACTAGAGTATACATGCCTCCTAAACATGTTCATTCTCAAACCATTACAACATGGGCAGTAAACCATAAAGTTAATTTCATTTTTCTCTCTAGTATAAATCCCTTAAGTCCCATACAGAACATAACTTGTGGTTTTCAGTGATAATATTGAATCTATCAGTTAGTTTCAATTGCCAAAGACTGAAACCAGGCACAAACTGGCATCTGGCCCTTGGTTAGATTGTCAATTTGTGACAAGTGGTATGATTCAGCTGTATACTGGTGTTAAAATGTTATATTTGGACATTACCAATGTATTACTGGAATTTGTGAACCACTTACTCTATTGGATTGACATTACAGTTATAATTTCCACCTCAAAGGTATCACCTTTTGCCCAAAATTAATTGAATTCAAGTCTTTTCCATTGCACTGGTTTTTACGGCACAATGATTACAATGATGACTGTCCTCATTATTTTAAGGTAATTAAATGGCTTAAGTTGCATTGTTTCTTTTACATACCTTTGCCTTGCAAAGCCAAATTTGATTTTCAGATCAGAGTGAGAAACATTTGCACAGATCTTGATCACGTTGCTATCATGTGTGTTGATCTGCACACTTGACACACAAAGTATAATTGCTGTGACAGCTGTGATTGATGTTAAAGACTGTGACAAGGAAACAGAAGCAAAGAGTGATGAGTCTTTTAAGGTGATATCACATAAAGCTGCATCGTACATTTAGCAAAATCATGAGTTGTTTTAATTTGTCTATTAACTAACAAAGGTTTCTGGTAATTCTATGAAATGATTTTACTGGTTCTATATATTCTAATGCTATTGCTAGATAAATACTGCCCTTTTTTGCAGCTCTTCGTCTTTTTGGCTCAGTCATTTTCCTATGCAGAATAGAAGTTAATCACAGAGCTGTTAAAGTTGTTTTAAACCTCAATGAAAACATGCAAGATCAGCACCAGAATGCAATGCTGCATTTAAGTCTAATCTGATCTGTGCAATATATTGATTGTGTTCTGTCATATGAAATGAAATGACAACTATTTGTAAGCAGACAACAGGGTTTTCAAAAATATGATAAATGCTCCACATTTTGTATTAAATCCTACACTGTATTTTGTGGAATGTGTTGCAGTGCCTCGTGATGGATATTAGACCCACAGAGAAAATAGTTTGTTAAAATAATGACTAGTTCTATATTTTGACTATATGAATGTGACTGCTTTGTGTGTGTTGCGCATTTGTTTATTTATTGAGTGACTGTATTTGTTATAGCCTCTGCTTTTTATTTTGTGAATTTTTTGGATCTGGCATGGAAAAGGCATGACAGCTGTTAAGGCTATGCAATAAAGGAAATATGACAAAATATATGAATACAATGTGGCAATTTGTCCTTACAGTACAGGAAATGGCTGTCATAAAAAGTGATAGCAAAAAGCTGTTATAACTTTGCAAATAGCTAATCTTGAATTTGCTATAATTTAAAAAACGACTTGGGTCATGTTTTACAATGATGTCATGGACTGTGGTCAGTTGAGGATAAAGCCACTCCCTCCAAATGACCCTGAAGACAAACTATTATGTGTGTTCACCGGGGACAACTCACATCTCAATTTACCCCCCTCTACTTGTTAAACATCCACTGACAAAACTATTAACTGCTCCAAGGATTCTCAAGAGGATTTTAATATGAAGACTATATAAGGATGGGAAAATGCCTCCATAACATTTGCTGTGCATCTTCAATCAGTCTTGTCATGCTGAGTATGACAAGACTGATTAAGTCTCCTCCTAACATCCAAAGAAGGAGAGGGAGCGTTTGGGAGATGAGTTGTTCGCCTTGATCCTTAAGGACCTAAAAGGCTCCTCCTGACCTCTAGATATAAAGCGTAAAGTGTTAGGTTTGCTGACTCTGGAGTGGATCTAAGAAGGAGTGGATCTTTGAGAGAATCTCCAAGGTAAGAAAAGTGACATTAAGCTGTAACTTCAATTAAATTGTTGGTACAGTATCAGAAGATGATCATGATCAGAAGAGATTGGAAGTTCTTAATTTCCAGGTCTAACTACTGACCTGTTCTGACTGCTGCAGATGTCCAAAGTGAAGGCTGCACCTCCTCCCGGATGCACTCTGAACATCAACGATCCTCAGGTCCAGGAAGCTGCTATTCGGATCCAGGCCTCATATCGTGGCCACAGGTAAAAAAATATTCAATCTGTGTTGGCATCATTGACATCCAAGTTCCTCTTGAGCACAGTTCAAAGCATGCAAACATGTAAAGTGTCACTGTGCTTCAAACAAAGTGTTTGTTGAATTTCATTTGTGCTTATGTTTGAGAACGTATATAAGATTTGAACTTCTCTATTAAGCTTTTCTGTTCATTTTTCACACTTTCGTCTTGTGTAACACCAAGAGCAACATTATGAAACCTTTTGAGTAGAGACCACTTCAAACACTTTTGCCTTTAGACGCACTTGGACGCCATTTTTACATGAAATGTTTGTGTATTGAATTGCTTTCTTCTCATGTAGGTCGCGTAAAGAGCTGCGGGAGAAAGGTCCTCCTAAGATCCTCCAGGAGCTAAAAGATGTGGTTCTTGTTGAGGGAAGCGCCGCAAAGCTGGAGTGCAGAGTTAGCGCTTTCCCGGATCCTTTTATCGTGTGGTACAAGGACGGCAAAGAGCTGAAGGACGGTCCCAAGTACCGCTATGTTTTTGAAGACCCAGATTTTGTGGCACTCGTGGTTCGAGATGGGGTTCTGGCTGATCTGGGAAAATATACTGTTAACATCAAGAATCCGTTTGGCCAGACGTCGGGATCTGCTTGTATTCTAGTAGAGGGTGTGTACAGAATGTTAGCTGGCATTTGTCATTGCAAGGTTTTTGCTAATTTGTGAGGTTTGGTGGAATCAGAATTTAATCAAACAGCTCAAGCACCTTATATTCTTGGACAATTTAGTAAAAGATTTCTACACAATCATATTAGATGAAGTCCTACCTGTGGCCAGTAGAGATGATTTTGAAACTCAATATCAAAGCTTTCTTTTACTATATTCTTCTAGTTATTAATGCCTCCCATAGAACTTTATCTTTGACACAATGCCTAGTACTTGTCTGATCATCAAGAAATCATATGGCTGACATAGTATTTGCATCATGCTCCCTCAGTCCCTGCGAAGGTTTCTAAAGGCCCAGACAACATCAAGGCCAAGAGAGGGACGACAGTGGTGCTCAAGGCTGAAATAAGTGGGGAGCCTCCTCCAGATGTTGCCTGGCTCAAAGATGGAGATGACATTGAAGAAGACGACAGGTAGGCCATCCATCATTACCGTGAATTGATTCAAACAGTGAAATGATGATTAAATAATATATGGCTATTTATTAAATACAAGGTCTGCATGCTCTGTGATGTGTGTGTGATATAATTGTGACTATCAAAGTGCTGCATTTGTCTTTCAGAGTATTCTTTGATGTCGGAGACACAAACACAATCTTGACCATTAAAAATGCAAAGTCATCTGATGCTGGCAAGTATGAAGTGTTTGTAGAGAACAATCTAGGTACAGACCAGTCCTTCGCTCGTGTCGACATCCTCTGATGCAACCTCTCAAGCGCACAAATGCAGAAGCAAGGAGCCTTTGTTCTCTTACAGTGCTATCCAACGGACAATATACTGTGTTGATACTGTGTTCAAAGCTGTACATAAATAAAACGCTGCTCATATTAAAAAAGTAAAGATCTTTTGTGAATGGCTTGTTTTTTGATTTTTTATCCACTGTGTTGTATTTGATTTTGATATTGTAGAAATGGAAAATATGAAAAAAGGCAGGATGTCACCTTAATAACTGAAGCAAAGCAACACATTAACCACCCTGACATGCTATTCATTAAGATTAAATGGATCATGTATGAGACTGGTGTTTAAAAATGGTACCCATAATGATTTAAATACTGTATTAAATTATTAATTTATTAGTTTGTGTGCATCAGCTTGTATCTTTCCTGGTTGATAATGACATCAAAGTCCATTCAGAGTAGTGCACTTAGTGGTTTACTGCTTGCAGCCATCAAGCAAAACTGTATTCATAATGTGCATTTCATTGCAACACTCACTGCAGTTTAAGCACAAAAACAACAATCAAAATGAATCAAATGCACATTAGAAAATGAATGCTTTCAGTCTGCTTCTGAACAGTGTTAATGTTGGAGTACTTCTAATAGAGTCAGAAAATCCAGCTTCAAGTGGAAGAAGCCTGAGGGGAGATGAGCTGGGAGACTGGGAGCTGTGGGTAAATGAGAAATAAAGCTGTGAGAGAAGCTGAGACACAAATCAATGAAGCAAAAATGCCCCCAGAACAACTCTTTAAGAGAAATATGATCAAAATGTCTGACTCAATAGAATAAAAAACTATAAAGACCACAATTTTGTGTGGGCAAAATATCATTTTTATGTGACAAATAAGGTGTATTGTATGAATGGAAGTAACTGTGATCGAATATTTTTTGTAGCCAGCAGCATCTAGCTGTGTTCAGAGGAATTACAGTTTCGGGTACTATCACACTGGCTTTACCACTGGTGGATGTGATTACTACGTGGTTGTCTTTATCTCTGTCTGATTTTCATGCTACTCACTACTGAAAAGGCCAGCGGCGGAACAAGTATGCAGATCCTTCACTTAAGTTTCCATCATTCACTTATTCATCATCACAAAGCTGTGTCAAATTGGAGTACTCAATTTATTGTCTGTTACGACCTGTTAAACAAATAAATTAATTTTACAAGATTTTGTATTTCTTGCATATATTTAATTAATTTTTTCACTTTACTTAAAGCAAACAATGACCACTTACAGTGACTCATAGTCAGCTTGTTATGTATTATATCTGCCTATACCTCAGGAATTTCATTACTTCACTTAAAGCACACAATGACCACTTATAGTAACTTATAATCACTATTACAATGCATTATAAAATGATTCTATTGTATTACAACTATGAGAATTATAATACACTATGATCCTTACAAAAAAATGTCAGTGCGTGACCAGCAATTATGAAGTATTATGATGCTCATCCCTCCAGAAGAGTTCAGAGACTCAAGACCCAAGACTGAGGAACACCATTCTTCAAAAAGATATCCAAAAGATGGTGGTGGAGAGCGCTATCTAACACGTCAGTCCAAAATCTCCCGTAGGTGTTCAACTGGGTTGAGATATGGTGACTGTGAAGGCCATAGCATATGATTCACATCATTTTCATACTCATCAAACCATTCAGTGACCCCTCGTGCCCTGTGAATTGGGGATTGTCATCCATCAAGATAGAAATGTTTCATCATAGGATAAAGGTGATCACAACTTTGTATTGATTTGCAATGACCTTTCCCTCGAAGCAGACAAGTGGACGCAAACCATGCCAGCATAACAGAGCTACTAGATCCCCTCACTGTGGTGGTCAGACCTGTACCAGTTTTTCCTTTAATTTGTTACCCGTCTGTATAATTAAAAACAGTAATGAGCAACATTAGCAGAATATATAAAAATGTAAAGAAATACTGGTCGACCTAAAAAGTAATGTTCTTTGAAATGTGGTGGAGTAGAAATACCTCAAAAATTGTATTTACTTGAGTAAATGCACTTATAGTTGCTTTCCACCGCTGGAAAACTGATCAAAGCAATCAAAAAATAATTAATATAATACAATTTAAAAATACCTGCTTGCTTATATGAGGGGAAGATCTTTAGGGAGACTCTTACAGGAGAAGAAAGTCTCTCTGATCTTAGGTGTGGGCACTTTAAAGACGGTCCCTAACTTCCTCTTTTTCCCTCGGTCGGTTTCAAGGCTGCCCGCCGTCTCACGTCAACTTAAACAAACTTTAAAAAACACGTAACGAGCAACGTCTCACATAAAAGTTAAAAAAACCTGTAACCATATTCTCTATTAACACGAAAATTAAGCCGACGTGTCTCGGCGTTTCTAATCGCCGAATTAAGAAAACTATCCCGAAGAAAAGCAGAAAACAAATGAAACGTCCCCACAACATTTACCTCCATAACGATACACCTAAAAACGAGTAAACCGTTAAAAGCCCCGGTGACATTTCGTGGAAAGCTTCACAGCTGCATTGTGGCTTTAAGAACGGGGCTTCCTTGAAACCGTCAAAGCCATGGTAGCATGGTCAAATTGATGAACTTCTTCAACGTCTAACTTTTAGGAAAAAAAAAACTTTTAGACACTTTTAACCTTTGTTTTTTTTAAGGTAGCCTGCACCGATACGGTTTGTTTTGTACGCTGTTCTTTTCTCTAGATTGTTACTTCACTTTTTACGCTCAGTATGCGTGTTTGCAGACAGGGAGTGGCAAAATATAAAAACTTTTTTTTTTTTTTTTTTGTTTTGGCCATAACTCCTCGAACTAAATTTATACAGTATTAACATCATTGCCTTTGAGTGACTGATAATAATATGGACCATTCGCCGTCGATAATCACGCAAGTAAGAAGAGAGGAGGAGGAAAATGCGGCTTGTCGTGAGGAAGGTGAGTTTGAGGAAAGTTTTCTGAACTATTCAGCTGCGCATGACAATGTCCGCGAAGCACCGGGCAGCGGAGCTTTCAGGACGCCACCGTGTCACAAATGTCAACTCTTGCTCTTTGAAGCACCTTACCGTCCCCTTCTCATTTAGAGAAACTTTCACGCCCTTGAATGACATTGCTGTAGCCAAACATTTTGACTAGCTTTGAGTGAAGTTTTCTAGCCTTGCGGGTAGGCCGTGTAGCCACGGGCAGCCGCTGAGGAGATTTACAGAAAGAAAGATAAAAAAGAGAGAGAGAGGTGGTTATTTGGATTTAAACGTTTAGTCTGTAAACTTAAAAGAGAGTCGCTGGCTTTTAGTTGTGTTCCGCGTAGACTTAATGCTGAATGTGATAACGATAAAACATCAGAAATATGTGTCTATTCAAAGGGGCGGGGTCAGAGGCTCTGACAGGTCACTGTTATTGTTTTGGACTTTGAAGTTGAGTTGCTTCAGTTCATTTTTATCTCTTTAAGTTGTCCCAAAGAAGTGTTTTTTTTAAGCAAAATGAACACATAATGATCCTACAATGGACATAATTATGACAGCATGTATTGCCAGTGGTGGAGGAAGTAGGCAGATCCTTTACGTCTAAAAATACTCAATTACAAGTAAAAGTCCTGAATTGAAAATGTTGCGCAAGTAAAAGTACAGACTGATTGATTGGTTTGTTTATTTAAGTGTCCATGTGGGCTACAATACACTAAACAATAATAACTAGGATGGCCACATGACAGATCATCATAATTTATGTTCAATCTATGTTGTAGATTTAAAAAGAGGACATTTCTGAATATTTAGTTTACATGGAAGAAACGTCCTGTTATGATGGATACAGTGTTCTCTGTCTTCGCAGCCAAGCGTCTCCTATAAATCTCGCTAAACACAAAATAAAGCCAGCCAGGATCTTTCAACTGGATCTTTTTTTAAACAAATAGTTCCTCAAGTCGCTGTACAAAAGGCAATGAAATACATTAGAAATTCATCCTCCACAACACCAAGATCACAAAATAAAACACATAAACGTTGCTCTTCAGGAATACTTTTATATCTGCCAGCAGTAAAGTAGCAGCTTTTACCTGAGCACACAGGGACCTTTGCCTTCTCTGTAAATTAAACTTTATATGGTTCTGTATAATAATCGTCTTTGATTTGAATTTCTAAGCTTTAGTTTCTTACAGATGTCCTCCTTCCTTCGTTCCTTGTAGATCTTTACTATTTTCTGTTTGACTGTATTTATATTACACTGCAAGTTATTCTTGAAAATGAAATTCAAATCAGAAAGAGAAAGTATTGCAGCGACCTGTTAGATGACTGTTCTTCTGGTAACTGTTTCACCTCTCTGCTTTACAAGACATGACTCCCATCCCGAAGTATTATCAGCAAAATGTACTGAAAGTATTAAACGTTAAGTACTCGGTATGCAGACTGTGTTATATTATTGTTGTATATTATATCGTTGAGCTGCAACAATTAGGCGATTCATTGATTAGTTGCCAACTATTATATGATGTTAGTTGGTTAATCGTTTTTAAGAAGAAAAAAAAGTCCAAATTATCTGATTCCAGCTTCTAAAATGTGAATATTTCTTTAGTTATCTATGACAGTAAACTGACGCTTGAAGACGTTAACCTGGGCTCTGGGAACAGTTACAACATTTTTCACCATTTTCTGACATTTTATTTCCCTCAAATTATGATACTGAACTGATACTGTTGGTGTTTTCCCAAATGTCTGGCATAAATCTCAGTCCTAGACTTCACAAATACAGTGAGTCTGTTATTTCCACAGAAGAACACTGAGCAGTGTTTGTGGAAACGATCTGCACTCTCACATGGTCAGGCATCAGAGAACTGAGACTAAAGCCTGTGGCATAATCGAGCTCAGCGTAATCCTGCAATACAGACGATGAATGAAGCGTTCCCAGACTAGATTAATTACTTCTAGCTTCATTAGATCGTATCAGGGAAACCATATAATCGTCTCATCTCTATAAAATGTTCCTTATTTCTCTCTTTGTCATTATGCTCTAATATATTCTCTATTAGCAGGCTCACTTCCATCCTAACATGACATTTTCAAGTAGTCTGCTTTTTCTATACAGACTTCTGCTTGTCACCAGTGTCAGTGCCACAAAGATAGACCATTCCAGATATCTGAATTAGTGATATCACCTGGATTTCAGTGGATATAGCATTGTTTTCTCTATAGGAGGAAAAGTCCTGAGTTTATCTGCCTTGGCTTCGGCGTTCCTCCCAAACCAAAAGATATAAAGATGAAGCATCGGGAATATTCCTGCTGTTGCCAGGATGACAGTTGGATGCTGTTTCCTCACAGATGGCCGAAAGCGCAGAGGAAAAATTTCCCAACAGGGATCAATAATGTGCATATTTCAAGGTTCAAGGTTCATTTCAATTGTCAGTGAATGAAATTCAGTCGAGCAAATCATTTATTTTCTTCAGTTTACAGTTTTACGGAAGAATTCTCACTTGTTTACTCAGATTTAAGGCCTTTCTATAGTTATTAGCTTATAACAACATCATAAATACTGCTTGAAAAGTATTTAATAGCTGAAAATGTTGATAAAGTCAGGAACATTTTACATCTAGACTCAATTCAGTAATTAAGTGCTCATATAATTGAGATTATTCATGCATAATATGGCCGTTTTCATAGTTTTTTATGAACATGGGTTGAAGATTTGAGGTTTGTCAGTTCTTTTCTTTCTTCTTTGGAGATGTCGTTGCTGTCAGTTTTATTAAATCGTGGTTAGATTTCAAACTATCTCTGTGACTCCAATCATGTACTTGTTCTCACAATCGATCGTTGAAGATAGTGAAGATGGTTTTGACTTGATAAGACTTGAAAAATAGTAGCAGCACGAGCCAGCCATCAGTCTGTGGTGATTGAATGAAAGGAGACAATGTATGATAAGAGGCACTGAATTTGTAATTGAATAGTTAAATTGATCATCCAGTGGGGATGTGTTCAAACAGCCGGTTCCATTTTATAGTGGACTGTGAAACTCTCGCCTAGAGAAATGATCAGCTGATCACCTCACATCACTTTAAGAACCTTTTGATTCATATGATATCAACATTTTAATCTGGTCTGGTCTGAATCAGGACCTTCAGTATTTGGATAAGTGGCTGGTGAGACTACAGCTGTTAACTGAATGTGTCGGATACATTTAATGAACATTTCATATATGATGCAGCTCATTTTGTGAACATTAGTTAGGCTGACACTAAAAACTGCCTTCTGAGGTGATAGACAGTTGTAGTTATTTTAGCCTTTAGTTTCTTGCAAATGTTGAAATGTAAACCTAATAGTATTTGATAAAGGATTCATTTACCAGTGCAACCCAGCTAGTGTTTAACTGTGCATACTGTAACTGTGCAGTGATTCTGCTGTAAAACTGAATTCAGTCAGAAGGTGGCAGCACCGTCCAGTTTACAAGTACAAGCTTGGATGGATGTGTTCCATGGTACAAGACAACTTGTACCTCATCTCAACTTGTGCCTCATCTCAGATGACTTCCTCTTTGCCAAGAGGTTACGAGTCCAAAACATGGCTGCCACACAGAAGTGAGGGGCCAAAGAAAAAGGAAAGAGGAGATGTCTTCTGCCCTTCTTTAATTTCATTTCATGAGTCGCCGCAGCCAATTGGGGCATTGCAGATGGTTCAACTCAATAAACTCGTCATAAAATGTCTGTGTTTATATGTTTTTCTTTTTATAGCAGTGACAGCGCTGTTCTAGATAATTCAATAACAAATAATATTTTCCTGTGCACTAAAGTCAGTACAGAAACTGTAATTGTAATAAACTACAGTTGTTTTTTTGTCTGACTAAAGTGGATACATTGAGATGCAAAAATGTTTAAACGAAAATCTGACCTGACCTAAGACAAGTTTGGCCGCCATGAACCTGCCATACCATCTGCTCTGGAGGGGCGCGAAGCAAGTTGTCAGATTGTAACAGAATATCGGGTGTCAGAGCGGCGGAAAGTCGGTCGTGGGAGGCCTAATTCTTTCAGTGTCTGGATAGGAATAGAAGCAGCCAAGTATACCAGCATGCCTAGCCTGAAAGGGTCCCAGATAAGCCTGCTTTCAACTAAGTAGGCTAAAACATGCTGATGTGGCGCGAGGTCGTTGCTGGCCCACGGAAATGCTGTAACCTCATTATCAGTGTCTCAACCTCTTGAACGGGGAGGTGTGAGGAATGTAAAAGAAGGGTTGCAGAATAGTTAGTTAGTTCTTACACATTTTTGCTACCTAATTATACATGTGGACCTTAATAAACAAAATAATTAATCACAACAGTGCAATAAATGAAATGCTTGTATCTTCCCCCTTGCACTTTAAAATCTGGTTGCAGGGACTATGATCATCGTGTTGCCCTTTAATATGGGTCCAGTATCAGTGTGAAAAGGTTGCCCCTGGTCCAGCATCCAGTGTAAATGACCCACCTACAGATCAGGAACTGACCGACACATATCAACATTGTCTGCACAGAGCTTCACAGGTGATTTTCTGCCTGACACAGACTTAACAACACATGTTGTACTCGCTGGTGCCCCAATGCTGAACACATTTGGAGCAGATTTTCCTGTCATCACTTATCAATGAACTGATGATAGAGCTGTAGTCTACAGTAACAGATTGTATACTGTCCATTTTTGAGCCAAGTAAACAAACTATTGGACAGAGGATAATATAAGAATACACGAAAGGGTTTCAAATACACCCGCCCATAATCTTTTGAAAGGGACATATTATACTTTTTGTGATTTACCGTTATAATGTTGGATGTCTGTGTTAAACAAGATTCCAAAACTTGTGGTGAACGTATGTAAAAATGCTCCCTGAAAGTCAAAAGCCCAGGCCCACGGCCGTCTGTTGATAGTCTTTGTTCCTGTGGTTGTTAAGGTTGCTCCGTGGGTTATCTGCATTGTCCACTTACGTTATTTTCTATATCCTACTACTGTCGTTTGTTTACATAGCCTCCTGAGCCACCGAAACTCGGCTGAGACACAGCCTCGGGGAGTTGACCAATCAGAACGCTGTTGGGCTTTAAATAGGCAGGAGCTAAAACGGCCTGTTTTAGACAGAGGCTGAACTGAAAAGCTGCATAAGGAGCCAGTATAAGATAAATAAGGAGTTTTTTGAACTGTAAATCATGCAAAGATATTCAGCCCCAGAATAAAAATATAGACTTCTATATACAGTATCTATATAGAAATACAGATGTGCATGGTATGTCGTCCTTACCTGTGGACGATGCTACAAGTGCATCAATGTACCCTCCGCATTAGAGCTATATCAGCATAGTTTGATACAGTATAATAACACACCTCATACACTTTCATTTGTAGTTGCTAACGTCTGTGTCCCATTCTGTTGGGGAAAATGGGACCTCCATGTCACATTTCCACTGTATTTTTAGCCACATTAGCAGCGGGGTTCAAGGGATGGCAACGTTGGTCGGTCTGTCGTCCACTACTTTAGTCCAGACTGAAATATCTCAACAAATATTTGACGTATTGCAATGAAATTTAGTACAGACATCTGGTGTCTTGCCTTTTTGTGTTACAAAAAAGGACAAACTCAAAGAAGCCAGAGCAAAATTTGAAGCAAAATGATTTTAACATAATCAAATCAGATTTCTTTGTAGAGCACATTTAAAAAAACAACTGTGGTTGAGCAAAGTGCTGTACAGTACAGTTTTGATGTACAGTTTTACATGCATATAGACACAGAGGCGGGGCACTCGCTGCTGCTGCTGCTGCAGCTGCTGCTGCTCTGCTAAACGTGCTGCTCACGCTCTGCTTTCTGTAGACACAGTATCGGTATGAGCGCTTCTACAGTTTCACAGCACTGTTTAGATGCGCGTTAAAAAAACACATATGGTGTGTGTGTCTACACTGTATAGAGACAAACATGAGTAATTTCCTTCAAGCCATCGTGCCAGATATTTTATTTCATGACTATTTCGGTACAGATATTTACCCAGCAGCGTGGCGGATAGCCTTCTAAGATTTAATCGCCAAACAGAAAATCTACCCGCATTTGGCCCTCGGTGGGTGTTAATTTCGGACCCTGCAGACATTCATGTCCCCCTCGTGACCAAATACCTGAAAAACTTAAGACACTCCCATCAGTCTCAGCTGTCTTTATGTTTAGTGCTAATTAGCTAATGTTAATCGTAAATAGGTTCTTCTGCTTGTGAACATGGACTGTGTCCACACCTGTCCCACCTGTTTTATGCTGTTGCTGACCGCTGCAGTAAACAAAAACGTATCCCATAATGAGCATGATCGTAAGGACAATTAGCAACTCAGAACTTTTGACATGAGAATTGAATCTGATGATTGACATCTTGTCCTCAAGCCATTTTTCAACTACAAGTCTCTTTCTTGCAACTAAAGACCCATAATCTTAGATTTCAAGTGAAATGATTATTGCTTGTTGTTCACTTTCATAGATGTAGTAACTTTTGTCACTACTTATGCTAAAATTAAAATGATGCATTCAACACCCACTCAAACAATGGGTGTTATTTTGACTCCTAAATAGAAATGTCGTTAAAAAGTTTAAACAATGGGGCATCCTGGTGTCCCAGAGGTTAGATGTGGACCTGGTTCCAATCCAGCCAGGGTCACTAAAAAAAAAACAAAGAATTGTTTGAACTTTAACCACCGTGGCTTGCTATTTCCCTGTATTTGCCCTCTCACACGGTTATCTTGCAGATGACTTGTGTGGATATCAAATCATCTCATCTATCTCCTGCATCATGTTAGAAACCAAAATTAAAGCCGTTGAAATGGCTTTCGGTTTGCACTTTGTGACCTCCTCTTATTTTGGGTCTTCACTCATTCCATCAGGAGCCAGTGCCATCTCTGCAGCCTCAAAGTCTGTTTATGTTTTTGCAATGTGGATGTTCTCATTAGGAAGCTTTAGGAATAATATAATGTTGTAGAATATACAATGTCAGTGGTTTAATTTAGTATTATTTTAATTTCTATGAATGCACTGAAGCATGCGTGCACAGTGTAAACACACAGCTTAACCATTTCCTGCTGTTGGTTGTAGGTGACACAACAAGGTTTAGTTTGACTGTTTATGGCCTGGTGTAAGTATGCAGCACTATATATATACATAGAGTCTCATCATTAACCGCTGTCAGCAGCTGCTCTGGCGGGCTATTTTAAGCACTCTGATGTGTAATATCAGAAGAGTTAATGCACCGAGCAGCGTGATGTTTTTTAACACTACAAGCCTCACCTGCCCAGTTCCCTCACACGTGTTTGCACACAAAGCTTTTATCTTGGGACCAGTGAGGTATGTCCTAACCAGCATACCCAGGCCATAATGACCACTCTCTAAAGGCTTCGTCCACTTTCAGCCTCAGCTGAATGAAGTGGTCAACAGGCCAAAGCCACTGGGAATAACACTTCAAAGTAGGTCAGACTTGCTCAGGAGATGAAGCTGAAACCGGGCTGAGTAGAAAGGTCAAAAAAGTTGAATATAAAGAATCTTTTTTTTAAAATGCAGAATCAGAAGTGCAGTTTTCCTCTGTGTGTTGAGTTGAGTTAGTCTTTGATAAATGTGTGATGGAGTATATTCACTAATTTGTGAGTCCTTTTGGCAGGTATTTTCAGGTTTCTTGGATTTTTGTATTCTATATTTAAATTCCCCAGCTCTTAACCTAAGTTATTATGGAATTATTATAAATACAGTAAATATAATGTGGTGATGAAAACAGCAAGCGTCATACATGCTACATAACACATCCACACAGTAAACCTACAGAACACATTAAAGCCCCAATTTAAGAGTTATAGGTGAAAGTTATGGATGAAAAATTTTGGGGTTTTTTTGTGCGTGCTGGTCTTAAAATCAAAATATCAGCATGTACTGATGTAAACAAACATTTGATAGCATTACAAAAAAAACAACTCGATTTTATCATTGTCTGGTGTTTCTGCAGTTTTATTCATTGCCTGGTGCAATTGCTCACCGGTGCTACTTTTGTGGTCTTCACACATTTACACCCAAAGCAGGCTGACAGGTCCGTGATGCACCCCATGCTGAGGCAACAGATTTAGTCTTGTCTGAGCGGCATGCTAATGCCTGAGCTGACAGCTCTGACTGGCCATCTTGGCTCAGCTAGTTCGTCAGAGTTTTTTCTTTCTTTGTAAACACCGGCTCACATCACTCTGACACCAGTTGGTGGGATGTTTTCTACCACTTGTTTGCCAATAGCTGTTAGTATATCATGTGGTTAGTGATGTTAAGGTAGATAACACAAGGAAAAACAGAAATGTTGTACAGAAAGTTTAAACATTTTGACAAAAAGTCTCCAAAATCTGTATTTCTTTTATGATATGGTCATTATCAATTCAACATAATAAACTGATTTAGCCTGTTTTTTGATTTTACTTAATGGTAGCAGTGATTCTAAAAGTTCTTAAAGGGAACATATCATGCAATTTGTGATTTAGTTATTTATATAATGTTATGATGTCGAATATCTATGTTAACATGGTCAAAGTTCCAAAACTTGAAGTGAACGTATGTAGAAATGTTCCCTGCAAAAGCCCAGACTTCAACCTGCTCCGAACGCTTCGTTTGCAATGCTTTTTTTCTACCTTTCCAACAAGCTGATGTCAGATTGTCGCGCATTCCCATAAATGGCCATCCGTTCCGGTCTTTCCACGTGTTGTTCGCCTTGATATACTCTCACATTTTGGGTCGGATTTTAGCTCAAGCATGCATGAATGTATTTGAGAAGTTGACATTTCGAGTAAAGAGCGAGAAGTAGTGAAATGTCACTACTACTCTTTGTTTCACGTTTTATTGATGTAGCCTCCGGAGATGGCGGAAGCCTCCCGAGGGGCAGCTTCCAGAGCCGGCCAATCAGAACAGAGTGGTCTCCTTGGTAGGGCGACCTTAAAGATACAGGAGCAAGAGCGGCCAGTATGTTCTTCGAACTATAAATCAAGCAAAGATATTCTAGTAGGTCCCCAGATTAAAATATAGACCTATAAATTTGCATATGTGCCCTTTAATATAAAAATAGTCTTGTCAAAGAATCCTGGCTGATGTCCTATGAAACAGCAGGTAAAAGTGCTCATAATATATACAATACTTGTAAAATAATATGTTAGTTTTTACTGCATGACATTCCTTCTTCTTAATGTTGTTCATGTTATGCAGTATAGAAAAAACTGTCGTCTACCGTTCCTCTGGAAGTATTGCAGTGGCAGTTTTGTTTTGCACATTTATCACAAAAATATGCACTGAACAACCAATAAACAAGAGAAATGGGTATAAAAACGGTTTGTTTAAATATGTTCAATGCCAATCATTCTGTAGTGAAACAACTGTGATCTTTTTAAGCAAACTTCTGGTATTTAGAACAACAAAATCTGCATTGGAATTGAAACTGGTCCAGGATGTCTTCACCTGACTATCTTTGGGTCTGAAATGTAGACATATATTTTGTTATGCAATGTCTTTTAACCTTTTGCTGCACAACTTAAATAGCCATAGTCAAGAAATACACAACATGTCAGAACACAGCAGGAGTCCTACTGACAGAAGTCTTCCGTCTGCAGGAATGATGCAGCGATCAGATGCACTGGCTCAGCAGGGGTGCTAATACTGACGCCATGAGATGGATTGCATCCTGGCCAGAAACACACTAAATACTATTTCTTGCTTACTGATTACATAAAACTGTAGCAACACAATTACCTAAATAACAAAATAGTTAAAGTTGGTATTAAAAAAGTCCAAATAGTATGTAGTATGCATGTATTTGATGCTACTCATGCAAGAATGATCCCCACTGGTTTATAGATTTTAAATTGAAAAATAAAAGAGTAGTGGAGTCAATAGCAGCCACTTCCCTGAGTTGAGGTATTGAAATCAGTATGAGCAGATAATAAATGGGAATGGTTTGTTGTTAGGAAAGTATGAGCATCATGCCTTATGTTTCTTTTCTCCTCTGTCACGCTCTGTTCCAGGTGCCAGTGAAGTTTCCTCCTCAAAGAAGCCTCGCAGCAGAGGCCTTTTCCACAGTCTCTTCTGCTGTCTATGTCACAAGGAAACAGAGCCACCTCCAGTAAAAAACAATGCCCCCCTATTGGTAGAAGAAAATGGGACCCTGTCAAAAGTAAGTCCATCTCTCACCCTTCCCTATGATATTAACTTTCTCTCACCCCCCACCCACTCTTCACCATCTTTGAGCAGCATGTGGTTTGCATGATTGACAGCCATGTGATGTGTAAAACACATGTTTTCCTGGCTCAAGGCTTTTCATGTTTACAAGAGCATCTCTCCTGGGCTGGGAGCTAATGCACTGCAGTGTTGGAAAGTACTCCATGTTCAGACATCAATCAATATGACTGCGTCACAAGAAGGGCGGAAATAGCGTAAATGTTACCGAAGCGGCCATCTGACTGGAGGATCTGTGCTTTGTAAAATCACCATCTGCTACTGAGGTACCAACAGTAGCTGTGTTACAGTAGAACACTGTAATACAAATATGGTGTCAAGCGATTAAGAGTATGTGCCCCTAGCAAACCTTTCTGGATTTGTATTCATTAGGTTTAATGTTATAAACTCATAAACAATTATAAAATAGTTTATCCGTTGAAACTAATGAATTATTGTGTAACGGGTGCTTGAATGTGAAAATGTGAATTTTCACAATGTTTACTTATGCTAAGACAGTGCTGTTAATTGACAATAACTCCTATGGTTTAACTGAATATGTTCTTGGAAAACAACATGGCTTTTGGCAGTTATGGACCAGAGATCAAGTGGTCAAGACGTTCTCAGGTGTCAGTTTCAAATTTATGCCTTAGTTCAGCCTTTTTATAGAGATTTGATATTCCAGAAGTTATTCGTCACGTCTTCCCAAAATAAATTGCCCGGTCTCTGGCAAAGGGAGGGTCGAGTCAAGTGCTAGTCTCAGTTTTGGTTGTGACAACCTGTCATGTCAACGTGCATGCTGCTCCTGTTGCTGTTACTCTTTCAAGAGGGCTGCACTTTCAGTGACTCCCCCCACCAGCTGTGAGAATATCCACTTTGCATGGACCCTACAGTTACCTGGCAGTCATTTTTCACTTGGACTCTGCAGGATCCTTAGAGACAGCAAGACCCTGACCTAATACATGAAGTATAAACTCTGAGTGAACATAGTGCAGAAATAATTTTCATGATGTATTTGGAAAACACTGAGCAAACTGAAGTCTCTTGCGAAGAGATGCTGTCTACTGAAGCCATGCTTGCTGAACAATGCAAGGTTCCCAAGTTAACAGAAGCTGAAGATTTAACCAGCCCTTCAAAGGGAAGTGCTGAGCTTGACTTGGAGGTCCTTGTGGAATATACTGAGCAGACTGTCAGCAGAGACATGGACCCTTCTATACTTTGCGTGGAACATTTCGACATGAATCAAAATTTTACAGATGAGGCTGAATCCTGTACATATTGCAATGGACTCACCGAGAGCTTTGAGCAATACTCATCAAGTGATGGATTTTTTGAATCTGACAAGACCCTTGATAAGTGTGAAACTTCAGGGTTAAGCCAGCCATTTGATGAATGTGCTCAGCACTGTGAGTGTTTTAAACCTTGCAAGTCCTCTGAGCACTGTGCTAATCATAGCGTAGCTTCCAAATGTAGTTCTTGCTGTGAACACTGTGCAGAACACCTCCAATTATTTCAGCAATGTAAGCCCTCTGATCAACAGTTTGAGTCTTTTGACTTTGAGGCAGATAAATTGGCAGTGAACTGTGACATTTTTGGGCAGTGTGAAACGTCTGATTTCATACCTGAGTGCACAGACCACCTCGAGTGTGCAGACCACCTCGAGTTACTGCAACAATACGAACCTACTGATCAGCAGTTTGAGTGCTTTGACTCTGAGTCAGACACGTCAACAGACGACTCTGAGCAATGTGAGATGTCAGGTTTCACACCTAACATCTCTGATTCAGTGGACCTATTGTACGGTGGCACTGGACTTTGTGAGTATGACGAAATTCAAAATCAAATTGAATGCACAAATGACGATGATGAGGGTTATCTGCCTGAAGAAAAGGATGAGGAAAATGAAACAGAGGTCAGTGATGAAGAGTCCTGCGGATTAACAGAAGATGTAAATTCATTGCATTTCAAGACACCTGTAAAAGTTTATTTTGATGACGGTGAACATGTTTCCCTTGAAAGCGAATGCCTTGAGAAACACCTGGACACTAAAGAAAACTTCGACTCTGAAACAGATTCTGAAACAAACCAAGAGTATGAAACAACTGAACAATGTGCTGCATCAGAGCAGTGCAACTTTGACAGCACAGAGTTTTACACTGAAGAAGATGCCTCCTCAGACTGCTCATCTATTGAAACCAAATCCTTTAAGACTTGTCCTGATGGCAGTATTCCTTCTGACCCCTCCTCTGATTCATCTGGTGAATCTGAAAAAGGAACTCAGGAAGATTCAAGTGATGAGCAGACCCAGTGGGAATCTTTTGAAGATGACGACGAAGACATAGAGCAAAGCAATATGAATGAAAATTATAACGATCAGACGAAAACTCCCACTGTTGATATTGTTATTGAGGATTACTTTGATTTATTTGACAGATCTGACTATTTTGGCTATGCTTTTGCACAAAAGCAGCATTACGTCTCCTGCTTTGATGGGGGAGATATCCATGACCGCCTGTATGTTGAAGAAAAGCAAGCTAAGGTACAAGTGAAAGAAATCAAAAAGGAAATCGATGAACAGGAGACTGATGCATGTTCTGATGCTCCTGAAGAAGCATGCAAAGAGGGAGACTTAAGTCCGAGTGATGACACCTCTTATGAGTCTTGTGAGTCAGAGAAACAATCTGGAGAATGGAAAGCAGAATCAGAATCAAGTTTAGGAGAGGATGAAGTTGAAGAAAATGAATCTGCTTTTGATGAGGCCCTTTATGCAGAGCATTATGTGGACTCTGAGGCAGAAAAGGATGAAGAAACCTCTGATGGAGAAGCTTGTGCATCTGAGAATTATGCTTCTGAAATCTTTAATGAACAAGAAGCCGAGGTCTGCCCGTCCTCTGGTAATGAGATTATGAGTGCGCCGTGTGCAGAAGACATCTCTGTTGAAGGTGATGCATATGAGGACAGTATCTTTGTTGCACAAAGTTATGAATCTACTGATGAGAATAACTCCATGATTGATGATGTACAGACAATTGTTACCGATGGCAGAGAAGATGACAAAGAAGAACCCAAAGACGAGCAGCCTGATACAGTCTACAGTGATGAAGACAAAGAATTTAGTGAGTTTCCAGAGAACGAGTCGTATTGGTCGCTTACAGATGATGAAGATGAGATGTATGATCCAGGTGTTGAGGAATACTATGCATATCAGATCAATAGCATTCAGTCATCTGTCAAACAAGCCCTGAATGGATTTGTTGAGGAAGAAAGTTCATACGAGCAGATAATCAATGGGGATGCTTCTAGGAACGAGGGAGAAGATGCCCTTTTATCCCCAAAAGAGACTCAGTTACAGGATGTTCAAGCCCCTGAAATTTGCCCGGAGGAGTTCAAAACAGTCAGATTTGAAATTACTGACGTTACTGAACTGAATGAGGACTGCTCTGTTGTGGAACAAACTCCAGAATCAGACGATGACTGTGAGTTAAATAAAATTTCACCACCTCAAGGTATTATTCACAGTGTCGTCCCAGAGCAAGACGCGCACACGCAAGTGAACAGGACGGAGGATTCAGAGGAGGAGAACAGCGACGATGAATCCTATGAGCCTTGTGAATGCGAGTACTGCATTCCACCGCAGGTATTACAAGTAGTAAAGTATCTGCACCATTTCTGTGAAGTACTGGAGGAAATTAATTTGTGTTTTCAGAACTGTGGGTGAAACTTTAAATTATCCCATAATCAAGGCAAATGTGCTGTTAATACTGTTTGTCTGTTTTGACACAATTAAGACTGAACTACCAACCGTGGCAGTCAACAAGTTACAGGAGTATTCAGCTTGGCAGATTGAACGGTATCTGTGTCAAACTCAAGCTCTGCCATTATTATCACGTGGCCGTTCACTCCGCTGGGACAAACACAAGCATGAGTTACTCAGTGTTACAAACAGCTTGTTAGGTCATACCAACTTGTTTTTAGAATTGGAATCGCATTAACAAACACTGATCTCTGACCACTTGTTGAAGGATGAGACACAGTATGGTGATATTTACATGCTCCATCACCGTGGCAGCAGCTGTAGCATCCAGGGTTTCCTGTGACCCATCATCAGAACACCACAACACAATTCAGTCTCTTAAGTGACAAGACACACAGACTCACATACAATGAACAACATATTGAGATGGTAATATCAAGTGTATGTTTAAAGCAATCACTCGGACATTGTAGCTGCTGCTCATATTGTGGAATTGAAAACTTAAAAGAGCTTTTTAATGATGGGAAACTTTTCTACAAATGAGCTTCAGGTCTTAACTCTTTTAACACTTTTTATTTTCAGGTACCAGCAAAACCACTGCTCCCACGGATGAAATCGAATGATGCAGGGAAGATCTGTGTGGTCATTGATTTGGATGAAACACTAGTGCATAGTTCATTTAAGGTAAGTTGTCCTGTGTGACTACACCTACTTTCTCATACATATACTGTATATTGTATACCTTATGGGGTCACTGACAGATGATCAGCTACTAGCATACACCGTTATATATACTGATATTTCTAATGAAAAGTATTCAAAAGAGACAATTAAAGGGACAGCTCACCAAATTAAAAAATACACATTTATTTGTTTTGTCTGTAGAAAAATTAGTCAGACCTAGCAAAAATTGGTGATTGGCCGTGTATATGTTGCTTGTAATTCAATCCTCTCTGTGTCCCATGGTTGGATTGGTGCGAGTGAGTGAGTGGAGCCAAACTATGTTGTCTGCCACAGTTTGTTTTTTTTTGTTTTTTTCTGGGCTGTGAAAATTTTTACTCTCCTAGCAATATGTTACTTTTCTCTGAGAAAACCAGGATTTTTTTGTCATAAATGAAATTTCAATTTTAAATACAGATATAAGGTATAAGCTTTTGACCATCTTTATAGTGCTGACCTGAGGTTATTCCTTTGTGCAGTAGCAATAAAATGAAATCCATCACATGCAGCCATGTTATGTTCCACCTCTTAAATGCCTCTCTACCGTGATTTAGTGATAGAGACCTGCTTGTCTGATTAAGCCACGTGCTGAACCATCTACATAATTTTGTTTACAGATTTTGCACTCTGCTTGATTCACACTTAAAGTGGAAATAGACAACTTTTTTTGCTTTACTTTATCGTTATGAAGTAAATGTTGATTGCACAGTGTAATGGCTATAGAATAATGACACCGTCTGTGTTGGTTCCCTATAAGCCTCGCAATTCTGTCTGTCATGGGTACGATCTCCTGGGAACTCGCAGGCTCGACTTGCGGCACAAAGCAAGTGTGTCAACCATTTCGCAATCAAAAGAGGAAGAGGATAGTGTTAGCCATATTGTTTCCCGCAAACGCTAGCGAGCGCTAGCAGCCAGAAAACAAATCAGGAGCTGCAAGGAGCCAGCCAGGACAAAATGAACATTTAACTGTTTGTTTCTGGCTGCTATTATGAGCTAGTGTAGCTAGCATTAGCCATGTTGCAAATGCTAACTAACGCTAGCAGCCAGAAACAAACAAATGATCCGTTGTCCGTTTAATAATCTAAACAAAGAACATGTTTTCTTGCAGTTGCCTCTCTAAAATGAGCAGTGATGAAAGTTACTATATTCTGTTATGATAAAGTGGTGTTGATCATTTCTTCATGGAGCTAACAGTTAAGCTCTGAAGAAAAAGGAAAGCAATCCGGTTGTCTTTGCGACAGTGGCGCAAACAATAATACCACTTGGAAACACTAGGGGGGGAAAGTTGAAAAATTTTCTGTTTCTATTTAAATTGGAAAAAATACTGTGCGACACAGCTCAACAGTAAGCTTCGATTTTAGCAGAAAAAGTAACTGGAAGAAACTCCTTAAGCTGAAAAGTTGTATTATGGTGTTTTCTTGGCAATGCAAGCTTAGTATTAAGTTATGACAGTTGCATGCTCCCATTGATGAGGTTTGGAGAAGGCGTCTTTTTTCCTTTCTGTCTTGAACACATGAACACACAAGCACATACATACTAAAAATCCTGGATTCCTGCAGTTATTTTTCTTGGGAAAGGGGAGCCGATTTTGGCGAGAATTCTTGGGAAATCTTGATTTATGCTATTCAACCATCAAACTATCTGAATGGATATACAGTATATCAAGATGGGTAGCAATAATTGTCTTGCCTACTTAGAGACTATACAGTCACCTGGAAATCTGGACTGCTTGCAAATGTTTTATTTAAAATAATTAATAAATTTTATTATATTTAATTCTTATTTCCTTTATAATTCTCTCGGCTTGTAAGTACAAAAAATGCTAGGATGCACACATTAAGAATCTGCTGTTAGGCTTCCACATTGACTATCAAAGCAAACAATCTACTTGCCAAAGGTAGGCAAAAATAGCAAAGGGATTTACGCTACATCATTTTGCATATTTGTAGAAGGCACATGACTTATTTTTACACTTAAGGAACTAGACCTATGTGCCACATAAACACATGGTGGCACATGTGGGATGCTTCGGAATCCTGATGTAAAAAAACACCTACACCCTAAAATCAAAGTTAGATAAAACAAACAATTAAAATCAGATTAAGAGATCAGATTTGCTACAAAGGAAAATACATTTGCTAAAGAACAGTAAATACTCAGCTGGTAGTTATAATGTACCACTACACTTAGGTAAAAAATCCCAACAATTTTTCTCAACAATAAAGATGTTAATATAACCTGAAAGAAAAAAATGGCTTCTAAATACAGTACTAACTTGAATAATCTATATATAATTAGTGTATATTTCATATGATTTTAAGAAAAAAACAAACATTTTGAAATAGAATCTCTGCACGCTATAATTAGCAAAGTGTTCATATATAAAATTATTATATCAACATTAATAGTAATACACTGTATGTAAAGATGATTTCAGAGACTGCATTTGGCTTTACATTGTGTCTACAAATAACTGCCTTCCTTTTGATCAGTTTGATACCTTTTAAGGTAGCATTCAGTGAACAAAGTAATCAATGCCAAAAGTCAAGGCTCCTGTGTCACGACCAATTATGTAATGAATGCCATGTGGTGTTTAGTCCTTCTCAGATCACAGAGTGTCCTTAAGGATGTCACTGGATATCGCCACTAGCTATGTGTAAACAGGCTCATACTCTGTGAATTCCATGTTTAACACAAGGTGGATAATAAAACTCATTATAAGTTTGACACACATACTAAAAATAGCATGAGATAACACAGTTTCGGGGTTGGTTGTGTGTGAAAGGTAAAGGAGAGTTAGTAAGTTGTGTGACTTTTCTGAAAAGTATAGAAAACAGTCACATTTTATATGCAACTAAAAAAAAAAAATTAAGCACACCTGCACAAAGAAGTTGCTTGACAGTGTACATTGCCGAATAGTCAAGCATTAAGTATCAACCATAAGACATCTTACACTCAAATTATAGACAACCTCATGCAGAATCTGTCTGGTTCTGCAGTAGAGTAGTCAGACGAGCCCACCTTTTGTTAATGGTGGCTTACTTGCCTTTTTACAGCTAAAGATTTCCCACTTTGAATTCTTTAGGAAAGAAATGTTTTGTTAACTGCCTCCATTACTATGTAAAGCACACAACC
This sequence comes from Thunnus albacares, assembly GCF_914725855.1. NCBI lineage: Eukaryota > Metazoa > Chordata > Actinopteri > Scombriformes > Scombridae > Thunnus > Thunnus albacares. Next base: position 25,771,176 of record NC_058116.1, read on the forward strand.
TGTTACCAGTTCAACCTCCAAGTAATAAAAAAATAGGCAAATATGTCAACATATATTTTCGTTTAATTGGAACATCCAAATAGAAAGTAAATCATTATTGGCTGAAGTTACACCATTGGTCGACCGGCCTAGTGTTGGAGTTTCACCATTGGTTGTTGCTCTTTCAAAATGAATTGGTGCGAACAGTTTCAATAATGTACTCAGGGGGTGTTTTCAGTGGAGCCCCAAACAGAGCTCACTCTTAGCAGGACTGAGAGTATACATTTGATGAACTATAGTCCTGTTTACACCTGGCATTAACATGCATCTTAGGTGATCAATCACAAGTGGACAGCTGTAAGTACAGGTGTAAACGCACCCAAGACACACTGAGGATGCATTGAAATCTGATCACTCAGACCACATTCAGAGGTGATCTGGGCCACATGTGACCCCATTCTTTTAGCAGTGTGTATGCACTAGACCGCCTACTCAACTGACATCCTCTATTTTCCGTCGCACTAGGCACGGGATGGGCATTGCTGCCTCCCAGTCCATGAGCCCTCCATCCAAAGTTGTGTTCAAGTTTTTTGATAACAGGATAAAGAGATGCATTATTTTGTTTTTCTTTCCATTTTCATGTGAATTTAAAAAACAAAATCCACTTCCTGTAACCTATTTTCCTCTCTAAATCAGCAATTGGAACAGAAATTAAACCAAAACCAGAAAATAACTTGTTTTTTGCTTGTCTGTCTAAAAAAATATATTTTAGAAGCTAAACATTGCTGGATAGTTTCCTTTGTCCTGTCAAGTTGCTGACTACAGATTTTAGTTTTGCTGTGTTGTTCGACACAATGGAGCTCAGGATTTATCAGGAGGACGGCTGCTGTACTCCAAACAGTTTCACTGAATGAACCTGGACTGTGTGTGTGTAACAGCTGACCTTTTGGATGTGTTGAAGAACACAGAACATTAATTAACATTAGATCCTGACTGATCCTGCCAGCATGTTGGGAAATTTAAAGTTACGCTGTTGTGCCTCGTGCATAAATGTGCAATTATACATCATGTTGCTGTATATCATGTGTAAACCACACCATGTAAATTTCATGTAAATCGGATGTTTGTCATTTAAGGCTAACATCCTGTTGTCAGTAGGTCTTGCTATGACTATGACTCAATATTGACATGTAGATGTGTTCAGGCCTGGACTCTTAACAAGCATGAGAAATTTTGGGCAGATTGGACAATGTTAAGTCAAGTTACAACAACTTCCTGTTTCATGTTTTGGGCAAAATTGACTGGCACGGAACGTCAAGGGCTTCGCAATTTAGCATCACAAAGGTCTTTAGATGTCACCGACTAAATTTTAAGTCACTCGGGTTAATTCTCTAAGAGAAGTTTGTTAAAATACAATGCCTGTAAATGGCTTCAAAGTGCAAAAGAATTGCACAGTAAATTTAAAATGGCTGACAAAGAGGCTTTTTTTAAAATTGAAATTTAAAGGCGGGGGCTTTGACTTTGAAATTTTCTAGGGGGCACCCTAGAGCAATTTTGGCACAACCAAGCCCAAGACCCATATCAGAAATCAAGTTACACCACTTCTGATGCATTTGCAACACCTCAAAAATGCTAAAAGTAATAAGAGGGCGCTATAGAGCTGACGTGCCATGCCTGTACCCAATTGTAATATCAAATCGAAATACTTACTAGTTCGAACATGGCTGCAAAGTTTTGTGAGTTTTTGTGTATCCTAAAGGCATCAAACATGTTCATGTGGCATGTGTTCGTAAAATCAAAATTGATGCACAAAATCCAAAATGGCTGACTTCTTGTCAGGCAAAAACATTTTAAAAAAATATGTATCTGTATCCAGAATGATGAGAGCAATGATCCCACCAAATTTCACGAACATCCAAGCAACTTTATCCCAACATGGCCCTGCATTTGAGGGCGCTCTGCAGCCCACTGGCCATGCCTGAGCCCAATCACTACTGAACTTCTCAGTTTTCACCAGTTCTGACGTGTGTGTCAATTCTTGTGAGTTTTCGAGCATCCCAAGCCCCTCAAAAATGCAATGGCATAGGGGAATAATAATAATAATCTTTACAGAAACATTAGGTTCCTCGTACTTTCAGTGCCAGGAAAAATATTTTCTTTTTAAAAGTGAATAATAACTTACAAATTGAATGTTTCAAAGCTTTGCTGCTATGCATAGCAAATCAGTTATTTCTGAATGGGGGGTGGAAGTGGGTTAGTGTGTTGGAATGGCTGCTTAGCCCCTGAGCTTACACTGACTGAGTGTACATTTCCTGCTCACTGTAAAATAATGGAGAGTTGCTCGTGTAGAAAATTAAACTCTTAACAAGGCAAAAATACTTAAGAATTAAACCAGAACAGAAACAACACTGAGAAACTGGATTAGCATTTGTATTTCTGGCACTGGAGAATGTGCTTTAGTTCAAATTCAAACTATTATTGCCACAAATTCATACCTGTGGAATCTGAGTCCAAAAAAAACCCAACAACAAAGAAATCATAAAAGAAAATTTAGTTAATTAACTCATGTGTTATTCAAACATTTGAATCAGCAGGAGACGACATTGTGAAATACTGTGAATTAATTGTAAATGCAAACTCAAACATTCTGTTTATGATTGATGTTAAACTCATTCGGCCTCGCTTGCATTACCTCATGGTATACCGATTTAGGCCATGGTGTCATGCCTTATATAGAATATGCATGTGATGATGCTAACATTTGAGAGGCATATTTCCTGTGTGATAACCACCTACGTAAATCACATATATTTATGAGCCTTGTCACTTTCTGTAATGCCTGTATTTCAGTGATGGAAGTAACAAGAGTCATGTTATTTGCAGTGTTGTGTTATTTACAAGACGCTGAGGTTGCGTCTTCTATGTAACACATCTCCTCCTCTAATTAATGGCCACTGTTGGTTTTCTTTGAAGATAATCTGAAAATTTCTCTTTTTTGTGTGTGTGTGTTTAATACTCCTGCTTTTGTTTTCGACAGCCAGTGAACAATGCTGATTTTATCATTCCAGTGGAAATTGATGGAACAGTTCACCAGGTATGCACTTGATATGTTTAACTGGCTGTCTGTCTCACATATTGTTTTAATGTTGAAGGATAAAGCAGCCATCAAAGAAGTTACGCTTTTGTAGATGCTCTCTAGACTTCCTGCTAAAAGCCCCAAAGATGTGTTTGTGCAAGCAGGATTGATGCAGAGCACAATTTTATAAGTACTGATTCTCATTGTACTTTAAATACAACATACCAGCAACCAGAATATGTGTTATACACCATCCAAAGCTCAAAAATAAAGGGGTAAAAGTAAAAAAATCTTTGTGCACTGTGCACCCTGACAGTAGCTGTAGCCTGCTCTGTTGATGGCTCCAAGCAGCAGGTGGCTATTTCAGTGGCCTGACGAAATGAGGAAACCCTGGCAGGCTTCTCAGAAATCACTGGCCATCAATCTCGGTCTGTGGCGCATATTATGCCCCGTTCATTGGCGCATGGCAACAGCAGTGACTATTCCCTGCAGGCTTTAAAGGGTAACTGCAGTCTGCTTTGCTGGGCCTGCCAGAAGACAGAGGAGCTTTGTTGTCCAAAGGGCCTGGGTCTGTTTCAAGTAATCCAGGATAGGCTTGTTAAAAGTGGGGAAAGCCTATTCGGGATGACTTGGTTCAGAAACAAGGCCGCCGGCATCTTAGTGGAAGTAGTTATGAAGTCCTGTCGGGGTGTTTACAGGAAGTCTTTGTTCATTTAAATATTACAGCTTTACTTGTGCATTAATTTAATGTCACTATAGCAACATACAATTATCGACATACAAAAGGAAACAATGCTCACAGTAGGGTTGGGCCGATGGACAATGGCTGACAGTCATCGACTACTCTGTTCTTCTTTTGCACAGATTACATTGATAATTATTACTCTTATTGGATTTTTACTTGCAAAGCTTTTATTGCACTTACAGTAACGTAACGAGTGTAGTCGTCATCAACAAGAGTAAAATGTTATCTTCACTTCACCTGGTTCACTGTCTCCACCACTGACAGCAAAACGCAGTAGAGACTACGTTTATTTATGTTATTTACCTAATTTATGTGCACTCGTTTCATTTCAGCTCAGTATGAGAGTCTACTGCGTTTTGCTGTCATTTATGGTTGTGCTAGTTTCTCTCCTGTCCTCTGCTCTCTGTGCTTCACTGAGGGTGGGGAGAGACAGAGACAGCAGTGGAGACAGTGAACCAGGTGAAGTGAAGGTAATGTTTTACCCTCCCTGCCCCCACCAACAACAATATCATCGTCCATTGTGATGTTTCATTGTGGACATTGTCATATTCCTATTCGGTAGGCATCACCCAACCCTAGCTCACAGTGGGTGACACCATACATTTTTTATTATTTCTTTTCTCTGAATAATGACAGAAGTGAGTAGAGACAACATAATTTAGCGTACATAGATACCTGGCTCTGTTATGTTTAAATTGACTAGCGAGCACAGGTGCATATGAGGGCATCTATTGGTCTTCTGCTTTAATTTAATAAAAAGGTCTCATTCATTTCAGATTTCATATTCATGTCCTTTTTTTTGTGTCTCCACCCAGGTTTATGTGTTAAAGAGACCCCACGTTGATGAATTCCTCAAGAGGATGGGAGAATTGTTCGAGTGTGTTTTGTTCACCGCAAGTTTATCCAAGGTCAGACTGCTGTTTTCAGCCCACATACAGTATCCGCTGGTTATAATTTGACAGCATAATGCAGACTGGATGGCATATGGCAAATGGATATAAACAGTGTCCACCTGTCCAGACTTTATGTGGAAAGTCACACCTGTTGTTTCAAAACATTACGCTTAGAATTACTGGAAGCCCAGCCTCATTTTTGGATGTGATTTATAGGCGACTTAACACATACACCCTCACACCAGATATATTTATGATACCTGTCAGGAGATTGCACAGATATTTTAACCTCTATCATTTACTTCAAACTCTGTTACCTTATCCTTGACTTAACTTAGAGAAGCATTCGGTCAGTCATTATACACTGAAAAACACCTACATATATATATATATAATGCTTTATTAGCCATGTTTGTCTGAAGCACTTGACAGTATTATTGGGTATATTTTGGGTGCATTGAATGAAATCAAATGCTGCTCTGATGTCTTTCATGTCACTTTTCACTCCGCTGGCGATGCATGCCATGCTCACATTGTGCAAGGGGCAAGTTAAAAAAAGGCTTACTTAAAAAACATCTTGTAAAGTACTTTTATTACTAACAGACCAAGGCACAATATGCATAACTGAGTTACAGTTTTGCACATTGATAGGGAGGCTGTTCCCTCTGCTTCATCTCCAAACCAGCACACAAATTACACAGATGCAGTGTTGGTCATGTCAAACCTCAACTCTAGTTTTAAAGCCGCTATAATCGATATTTTTATATAAACAATGGATCAAATGATTATGTGTATGTGAAAGATGTTGCTCATAGTGATGAATAATTATCACCCAACTCTAATCTCCTCAAGGTCTTGAGAGTGTTTTGGTTTTATGGCCAACTCTTTATCAACAATGTTTTTCAGTGATAATGTTGCTCCATGTTTGCTGGATGTCTAAACAGACAACTGTTTGCTAACACATTAGCTAAGAATTAGTTAATGCATTTTTAATGTGGTGATGTCGTGATTAGCACTGTTGCCTCACAGCAGGAAGGTTCTGGGTTCAAACCTATGGGCCGGCCAGGGCTATACTGGCCCTATTCACAACTGGTATTAACATGTGATATGTATTTGGATATATTGTCTGGATAATGACATTCAATCCATGTGTATTTGCATTTACACCTGGTATTAAAATGTATTCTCGTTCTCTCAGTTGTGCCTGCATCTCAATATGCAAATGTATCAAGCAGAGCTGGAGGACTTGCTATCATTCCTTTCTAAATCACTTTTTCCTAAAGAAGACTTTGAGCTACTTGTAGCTTTTGCAGGGTCTTCTTTAGCTGGCAGGAAGGTGACCTTTCAGCTTATTGGGTTGATTTTTTTTTTTTTTTGTCTTATGAATGTCATCACACTGTACAGATTGTATCACAATGCGTTCTGAGTGCATTTACGCTTTGCAAAAACATGCGTTTTCCCTTGTCCAGATAACGTATCCAGATACAGATCACATTTTAATGCCAGATGTAAATGGGGTGTCTGTGTGGAGTTTGTATGTTCTCCTCGTGCCTCCAAAGGATTCTCTCCAGGTGCTCTGGCTTCCTCCCAGAGACCAAACACGTGCAGGTTAGGTTAATTGGCGACTCTAAATTGCCTGTAGTTGACTGACTGGCGACTTGGCCGGTGGTGTACCCCGCCTCTCGTCAAATGTCAGCCAAGACTGGCTCCAGCTCCCCCACGACCTTCTAGAGGATAAGCGGGATAGAAAATGAATGGAAATTTAATGCAAGTTTAACCTCTGATCTATAAATCTACTTTTTCAAAATGGTTAAATTCTTTCCTCTTCTTATCTTATCTTTAAATTAACACATCCATACATATTAACTGTATGTCCATAGTTATGTACAAACATAGCTCAGCACTATTTATAGACAGCCATTCTGTTTCTCCTGCTGCTGTAGTACGCAGATCCTGTGTCGGACCTGTTGGACAAATGGGGGGCCTTCCGGAGCCGTCTCTTCCGGGAGTCGTGTGTCTTCCACAAAGGGAACTATGTAAAAGACCTGAGCCGTTTAGGAAGAGACCTCAACAAGGTCATCATCATCGACAACTCCCCAGCCTCCTACATCTTCCACCCTGACAACGCAGTACGCTGCTTATATTTCTTTTTCTGCAATACACTGATTATTCAGCATCTCTTAATTATAGCAGTTTTCCTTGTTAACATTAATTATTATGGTATACTATTAAGTTTTTTTCTGATTCTACCATATCCTGCTTTTCAAATCCTGCAGGTTCCTGTAGCGTCCTGGTTTGACGACATGTCAGACACCGAGCTCCTCGATCTTATCCCCTTCTTTGAGAGACTAAGCAAAGTGGACGACATCTATGATATTCTCAAGCAGCAGAGGACTTCAAGTTAACAGAGGCAGGATACTAGGATGAAAATAATCACCAGCAGCTGTCGTCACGGGGCCATGGAGGCTGGTGGGCCGCAGGCTCCACGCTGCTTCCCAGTACAAGGACCACACTGCAAAAAATGCCTGTCATTTAATCTAGTGTTCCACTCTAACAGTTTATTGTTTAAAAAAAGGTGAAAGCAGTCTTCCGGTGGGTTTTGGTACTTCAGCATTGACAGTAATCTAATCCCAGAGACAGATTTTCTTTCTTTTTTTTTCATAATGCTAGATAAAAACTGAATATGAGATTAAATGATTTCTATAGATCTTTTGCAGTGCAGCTAGTGTGTTGCTGTTGTTGTGACAGCAATGACCTACTGTATGTAAGTGTGCTGTAAACCTAGATTGTGTGAACAGTTCAGTGCCATTCTACAAATGAACAACATAGCATAGTTTTCATGTCAGTACAATGTAGCATTTTGTAATTAATATATCTCACACAGAAAATAACAACTCATGAAACTGTTCCTGGAAGATTGTACCTTGAGGTTAACTTACTTTTTTTTGTACCTTAAATGGCCAAATATGTAGTAAAGACAATCATTAACTTAAGAGAATTTTGGGTTAATAATTTCTCGCACATTTTTGACACATTTCAAGACAAACTGCACATTTTCATGTGCTCCAAGTAACTGTATATCTCTGAAAAGCTACAAACACTGTTTGTGTGGAGAGCTTGGCCTCTGTAGGTTGAGATTGAAAAGAAACCAAACTGTTATCATTAAAAACCATATATGGTAGCCTACTGCCATTGAATTTAGTCCTTATTCACTACATTTACAGATGATTGATAATGTTTAATATAATCACTAAATCCTAATATTACTGATTTGAATCTAATTTTTAATGTGTAATAACACTTTTAGATTTATTCTAATGCCCAGTTCAGTTAACTTCATACTTAACATAACCAACACATTTTTAAAAAGCAAAATATATAACTATAAGTCTGGATCTCGCAGACATTTAGATAACAGACTGACTGCACACTGATCTAATTGGACCTTTCAGACACAGAGTCACCATTGCAGAAGTGGTGAGATTATTTTTGTACATACAATATATTCGATTTTAGGCAATCGTTTCGATTTGGTTTTAATGTTATTTTATCAAATGTTATTTTATGTTTTGAGTTTTTAGCTGAATTGGCCACCTCAGCGTGCCGCCTATCAATAATGCAATAATGTTCATGTGTGCAGGAGGAGGTTGTGACCTGCTCAGGTGTCATAGATAAATCTGACATTTGATTTAAAGCACACACTGACGCCTCCTGTTGGTAAACTTGAATCCGAGCTTTTTCATGCATGACAGTAAATGGAGCCAAGTGTGCTACCTTATTGATCTGTATATTCAGTTTGATAGGGGAAGCTTGAGCCAGACATGTTCTAGCTCTGATTTAATTTGCCTGAGTCTGGAGCGAGTGTGTATATCTGTATGTGTGCGTGTGGGTTTCAGTGTGATTGCGTCAGTGTGAATATTTACATCAGTTTAAGATTTTAAAAAAGAAACTTTGACAATACACGAGAAAACATAATCTGTCTTGAAATAATGATTTAACTTTTTTACTGTATGCAAGATGAGTATTAACGTTGTGACTCAAGTAAAGAAACTGGTTAAAAACAAGTGAGTTTCTCAATTGCTGCTGATAAATGTTAAGATTGAAAAAAAAATAAAAATAAAACAACTACAGATATTTTTACCTTGCATCAATAAAGCATGTTTTATTGAAACAGGCCAGTACATTTTTTCACATATCTAACACTCAAGACAACATTGCAGAGGTGGAAACAAGTCAAATTGAAAAATGGAATATGGAACAAATTTCATATGAAAACAACTATCATTCCCTGTTAAGCGCCAAACTTAATACTCACTCATCAAAGCGTTTCAACAACTAGCAACTAGCATGCCCTGATTCTCAATCAAGGTGATCAAGTAACTTTAAACCTATTTCTTTGCTAAATTACCTGATTTTTGGCCCAATGTATTTACATTACAAGCCCCTTGCTGCAAGACAACTTTCTTCATTCAAACTTTTTCATCAAAACATAAAAAAACAATTTTTATACAATGGACAAATGATGAAAATAGATGTTAATTGTTAAATTTAATGAATTAGGTATTTGTTGATTGGATGATCCATTCTAAAATCTAAATTTGACATGTATACATGGTTATTATTAACTGGAAACTAACATTGTTAATTTTTCATGGTAATATCTGAAGCTGGTGTTCCTGCTTACTAAACTAATATAAACCAGGTTATTCTCATTGTCACAGCAGCCACACAAAACCATGCTCTGATATATGGGGTAATATGATGAGTGCGAATCAGATTATATTTGCATAAAAGTCTGCACAAGTACATATGTAATCTGTAAGATAGCTCTGGTTTCTGCTTTCATTCATTCTTAAACTACACCTAACAGACAAAACCAGCATGAGCTGTTTACTTTCAGGCTGAACTAAAAACCCACAAAGGACCAAAATGGCATCTGGAGCTGAAAGTGTTTTTAAGTTTTTTTGAGGAACTCAGACTGCCTTAAGTGTGAATCAAACCAGTTTTTACCACTAACAAAGTCCTTTGACCCTTACAGTGTTCAAATAAGATATTTATTATCACAAATACAGATTCAGCTAAACATTCCCATTATAGCAACAGTCAAAAAACTTTCACACAGGACATTATTTACATCCCAACGGCTATCTGTGATACTTTAAAGGAACCGTTTTGAAATTTCTTCACACACTGAATATAACAAATTCTATATTAACAGAAATTTTGTTTCTCAAAGGCAAGTAACTAGAAGAAAATCCACCCCCTGAAATAATTGCATTACATTAAAATCCATCTCAACCCTGTTTTAACCACTTTTACAGACATACTGCATGTAAATATATAAGCACTGTTAATGTTACAACATGAAAACATCAATATAATAAGTAATCCATGTCTGTTAGGTGATGACAGATGATGTTACTCACGGATCACCTGTGAAATTTGAGCATAGAGAGAATTAGACTTAGGATGAGAGAACATCAGGCAACAAGTTTGACCTTATTCTGTCAAAATGTAAACTTGTCTTCTGTAACTCATCCATTACACAGTTACCTGCTTTTACTATAGTTGCAAATCAGTTCCATTAAAACAGAACTATTTTACTCTAAGCCAGTATTTCCCATCTTTTTGGCTTGTAACCCATTTGTGACCTATTTTTCTTTCTTACACATTTAATTATCTTGTGACCCTTCTCAGATTCATCCCCTCACTGGGAACCGCTGCTCTAATCTTCCATTTTACCAAAGCGGTTGCAAAGCAGATAAAATCTTCCAAATAAATTCCTGCAGATGCTCACTTTCGCAAACCACTGTGTAAGAACCATGTAAGAATTCTTGTGACCACTCTGAAATGGATTTTAGACCAAAGACCTGAAACCAAATCAACAAATTATAACCCTAAAATTGACATCATATTCTGAGCAAATCCAGTATTTTCACCCATCACTAGCATTCATATTGTTTACTCCATGGCTCATGTATCAGACCCCTAATAAAGTTGCTGACCATTTTAATTTATTTTAATTTTATTATCTGAGTCTGGATGAGTCTGGTTGTGCTGGATGTTGCCCTCAGTTTAAGAGTGAATTTACAACAGGTTCACAACATAAGCCAGATGATTAAACATAATACTCTTTCGTTTAAAGCCAACATAATAAAACTAAAAATAGTTTACTCTCTTGCTCTAGAAGGTTGTGTGGGTATGTGTTCTGCTTGACCTACATATGAGAAAATAGAGCAAAGCCATAAACCCCCTGTATTATTGACAGAATGCAGCACTCTCAAAGCCAAAACATTTACTGTATTTATTGCTGCGTGCTGCATGTGCAGCGCCAAGTCATGCAGCACACTTGATCACGCCAACAAAACAATTCAGGATCAGTCTGAAGGGTTCATGTTATTTTTTTGTGGTGATTCTAATGCAAATATGTTTTTTTAGTTTAACAAATACAAACATTATATACATAGTTTAACATATAAATAAAAATTAGTACATTAAAACACTGTTTTCTTTCATTATTTGAGATTGCATCTTTTCACCTACTGTACATGTGACATTTCTTCAGGAGCACATGAGACTTTTTATCACCATCTAGTGGTTAATATTTGAATGACATCACTGGTTTATACATCGAAGCAGTTCACTAACTGGTCAGTTAAATTCACTGAGACCACTGATGGCAACTAATACTCCTCTAACAATGGCATGTCCAAGGACAAAAACTCAACCTCAGGCAATTACTATAAAAATAGTATGGTGTTATTAAAGGACAGGTTCACAGTTTTTCAAGTCTGTCTTAAAGCAACAGTCATGTGCCCAAATGAACACTGTTTTTCTTGCTGCAATCATTCCTCCTGCTCATACTGGCTATTAAAAGATCCCCTTCAAATTCACTTTCAATGTAAGTGTAATCTGCAGTGTGTCCACACAGTTATTTTGTGCAAAAATGCATTTAAAAGTTTATTTGAAGCTTATATGAGGCTTCAGCAGTCTGAGTTAAGACTTTTAAATACAGTTTTCCACAGAAGGCTTGTGGATTTTGGCCCTCACGACTTACATTGTAAGTATATTATGAGGGGATCCTCTAATGGTCAGTATGAACTGGAGGAATGATTATGGCAGGAAAAACATATTTAAATGTTCATTTGGGCACCTGACTGTTGCTTTAAGACAGACTTGAAAAAATGTGTACCCTGTAAATTGTATGCTGTTGTAATTTTTTAAATATTAGATGCATGGTAATGAAAGTATTTCTTTAGCTTATTTATTAAAAACTCAATAAATTAATTTGACATATGACACATGAATTATTTGCTGTCAGTTAAACCTCTCTGGAAATTGACAATAAAAAAAAAAAAACAAAACACCACAAAAGTACCTTCAATTATTTACTCAGCACCCGGAGCTGAGCTGTACTCTTGGCTTTTCCAGAAGTGAACTCCACCACCCCACTCATGTCTGGGGAGGTTTGCCTGAGGGTCAGCCTGTGGACGGTTCCCATCTTTTCCAGGCGCACACGAGAGCTCGGCTGCAAGGGCTCCCCCTTTAGGCTCCACACGGGGGATTTGAGGACAGGGACTGACACCTCACATTCAAAGCAGGCTTCGTCGGGGGCTACGACCTCCACATCTTTCAGATCTCTGACCATCAACAAAGACTGGGCTGAGTTGGTGCACAAAAGAGAGGAAAAGCAGGGTTTTTTGGTCTTAGCATTTTTTTTTATGTAATTCTTAATAGTAACAACCCCCCAAACAGAAATCTTTGTGAAACCTGACATCTACTGGTTAGAAAAGGAGTAGTCAGAGTCTTTTAGTTAACTCTTATCCAATTACACAAAGCTTTATATTTCAAGTGGTGAATGGTAGATCTTTCCTGCATAAATTCTTTAACTGTGAGTCTGTTTTTGCCCATCATTTACCCCCTTTATTTACACATCTCACCCAATAATATACAATCATATGCACATAAGTATAGGACATTTTGACTTGTCACAGTAGGAAAAGCACAATAATAGGTCTTTTCCACAACAGGAACTTACCAACCCATAACTGAGCTTGTACCCACTGTCCTGGGTTTGTAAATGCAACGACCCCAAGATTGATTTTATTATGCCCTCCAGATCATGCGTTTGGTTTTATGTGTACATGTGTTCTGTCTGCAGTTAATCTCTTATATCACTGGACCCATCACCCTAATATTTTTTGTGTGCATTTATGACTGTATGCTCAAGGACCTCTCAGTGATTCACAATTTTTGAAAAACCTATTTTATACCGCCATTGACTGCTGACTCCTCACTCCTCTTAACCAGTCAGTAGGGACTGTGAGTGATCAATAACTGCTTCAGTTTGGAATCTTGTTACCACTCGGGACAACCAATCATGCCTTGTTGCCAGGTTAGATCAATCAGTGCCAAATTTTGAGAGTTAGTTGTGTTGTGAATTCAAATAAATATTGATAAGATTCCTAATGGGCCTATCATAAAGCTTAGACTTTTGTCTTTTCAACAGTCCTTGCCATTCTATGATATGCGGTATGACATAGTAAAAGGTATTTCCAACAAACAGCTAGGCTAAAAACAAATCTGTTGCAGGCCACATATTGGCCTTTGTCATGGTTAAAAAACTGACATCCATAGAAACGTTTGGTCTCATCTTGAACTGGAGCATCTGCAGATTAATTCCATACCTGATATGTTATGATTCTCTAAAGTTGGGCATGATACAACATGAATAAATCCCTGTTTTTGTTATCTTTGTCACCATCTGGATTGTGCACACCTGGCCAAGATCTGCACTCTACTGAGTGCACTCTTCTAGTTGTAAATGTAATGGTTATAATGGGATTTTTTTCATAATTCACAAATGTTGCTTTTCTAAAAGATTATGCACAATTAATCGTTGTAATTGTTACATTTTTGAAAACATTTAGATCTTAATCTTTGTTTACTTTATTTATTTACTTCCTCTTATTGTCATTGTCCTTTCTCTTTGTTTTTCACAAGACGGGATAGTGATTTCAATTTACAATGTTTAACTTTTGGGTTTTAGATTGGATTGTAATGAAATAGAATTTGTTTTGGTCAAAAAAGATGTACACCGGATCCTTCACAGAAAAGCAACACAGTACCAAGCAATTTATCCCTTTAAGTTAGTGGGTTTAGGGTATGGGGAGCTACGGGTCTTTAAAGATCCCCTCCAGACATGTTTTAAAGGTGCAGTGTGTAGAATTTAGTGGCATCTAGCAGAACAGACTATAATGGAAATGGAATATAATATTCATAAGTATGTTTTAATTAGTGTATAATCACTTGAAAATAAGAATCGTTGTGTTTTTGTTACCTTATAATGAGTCCTTTATATCTACATAGGAGGCAGATCTCGTTTCCATGGAGGCTGCAACGTTATATCACCATGTTTCTACAGTAGCCCAGGACAGACAAACCAAACATTGCCTCTAGAGAGGGCCTTTCACATTTTTCACAAGTTTTGCAGCCATTGTACATTCTCCTACACACTTGGAAGGGGAGGGTGAAGGGTGGAGTATTCAGTTGGTTTCAATCTGCAACCTCACCACTAGATGCCACTAAATCCTACATACTGGTCATTTAAAGATGTATACAAAATACTCTACTTTGAATGATAATTTGTGTATACAGTTATGATACAGTTTTTGCACAAAAATTTTCAAATACCTTGTTAGAAATTCTTAAAATGACATCTGCTCATACTCCCTCATTAAATCTATGAATATGCAAATATATTTAATTTCAGTTTAACTGCTGGACACAAGATACTTCCTACTTTACTGACCCGTCTATTCTCAGTGTCTGTGCACTGGAGGCTTCAAGTTTCCACATCACACGTGTCTAAGTTGAATATTGGACCAGGATTAGCTTCCAAACTATTTGTGATGTCACAAATCATGTTACAGGCCCATCCTTTAAATTTGGATTTTCAATAAGCACAGAGAAACTTTCCACTTTCAGTAGATGAATGTGAAAACAGCCTTCTAATGTCAAACTCTGCACATACATCATTCTGCACAGTGAAACTCAAACACTCAACTGCAGGAACAAGAAGAAAAGCAAACTTTTGAGTGGATGGGGACTTTAAGTTTCTGTAGTGGAAAACTGGCTTAATATTACTGCTAATAATATTAACGATGTGTACCTTCTATTCAAGTTTCCCAATAAGTCATGACAGTGTAACAGTGAGCCAGCATGCACAATACTAGGACCCTGAAACTGAAGGGAATTCAGTCATCATTAGGTTTATTATTTACACCTGTGCTTTTCCTGCTGTGACATGTCAAAATGTCTTCTGTCAAAAAGGCCCATTGTTATTTTTAATGACAGATTGGGCTACTCAGGAATCATCATGTGAGTTTCAGGTTCTTCAGTTTTTCTACAATATATTAATATGACACAAGTTGTGTTGAAAGGCTTAATTAATCAGGCATGCCATTGGAATCTATTGCAAGTGAATTAAATCAGATCACAACCGCTGCTCTCTGTGAAGGACTGACAACTTTTAACAGAAGTCTTAATCTTTTAAGAAATCAATTATGGAATTATAAGAAAAAATCAAATATGTTGCAAATGACCAGTTTAAACTTCAAATGGGCAAGAGTGAGAGGAAAATAGGAGTGTGAAAAATGATGGAAACTTGTGTGTAAATCATGTGGACAAAATATGTATGTTAACTTTACTTTGCCAGTAGATGGAGCTATGAGGTTACTCTTGAGGTCCTCAACTCCCTCAGTTGCACTACCATAGCCTCAGTATTGTTGCCATGGTTATTTTATACCATTCTCACATTTGATGTGTTAGTGGGGAATAAAGAAGCGTTTTTGGGTTATTTTTGGGTTATAAGCCCCCTTTTGTTACTATCACTTGTATTTGGTATTGGACTATCAATATCATATGCATACAATAACAAAAGCAGTAGTGTATAAAGGGGTGCAATATATTGAAATTTTGCTGTATTGTATTACATTGATCACATTAAATTTTAAAATAGGCTTACAAATAAACAGATGGGAAATGACTTTTCCTGTAAACTACTCAGTGCTGTTAATTAACCATGAATTCTCTTACCCTCCACTGTCAGCTTAGCAGAGCATGAATACTCTCCAACCTGCACACTGTATGTGCCCTCATCCTCTAGCACCACCTGCTGGATGATTAGTTTGCGATAACCGCCCTCGCTGCAGATCTCAAAGCGCTCTGAGGGCAGGATGACGTTGCTGCCTTTGTACCAGCGGATGCTACATCTGGGGTTGGACACTGTGCAGTCTAAGATCACACGGCTCTTCTCAAGGGCGGTCTTATCCTGCAGAGGTTTCACAATGCTGACAGGAAGCTCTGAAAAAGGATGAAGTTTAGATTCCTGGATGAATATAATTGGATGACAGACAAAATTAAAATAAACTGTAAGTTGTTATCAAAATTCACTATTAAGTTTATGTTGCTGAACAAAATGAGAAAATGTGTTTTGAGGCTTATGTGACATTGTAAGACAACACAGGAGTACAACACAAATCAATCCTAATATATATATATCTAAATATTGAATCAATAAATATTTAATAAAACAAGTATTATCATTAATGTAGAAAAATATATATTGAATTTGAAACACCTTGTTATATATTTTTATTATCATACCTTCCACCTCCAGGTAGGTGACTGATTCAACATGTCTGGCAACAAACTTGATTTCTCCAGAGTCCTCTGCTCGCACGTTGCACATAAGGAGAAAATGTTTGGTCCCTGAAAGAAGAACAAAATTGCAGTGAAAAATACATCAAATTAGATTATAAGACAGATAATAAGTGAGCCAAATAATAACTCAATTGGGAGATACTGATAGGTTTTATTTGAATTACATTCAGAATGTGCATACAGGAAAGTTTTTACACATCAAGTGTCTCCTTTTTGGTTGTCCTCTTGCATTTATTTAAAGATTGTAGAATATCAGAGCATTATAAAGTCAGACTAATTTGTTCATGAGCATAATATCATCAGCGGAGACATGCAGGACTAAATTAAATGCTTTTGATTTTGAAGCTGACCTTCCTGGCGGATCTTGATGGTACTGGTGGGTTGTATCTTCTCTCCGTTTTTGTACCATTCTCCTGGCACGTCCTCCACTGAGATCTCACAAACAAACACTGCATTCTGATCTTCCTGGATAGCCAGGTCCTCGAGGCCCTGCACGATCAGCAGTTCACGTTCTGCCAACAGAATTACATAATGTTAATGGAAGCTTAAAGGAGCAGTTCACAATTTTTGAAGTCGATCAAGTGTCCAAATGAACATTGAAACATCTCTTGCTGTAATCATTCTTTCTATTCATACTGGCCCTCAGAAGATCCCTTCATAATGCACTTACAATAGAAGTGATGGGGGTCAAAATCCACAGGCCTCCTTGTGTGCAAAAATATATTTAAAAGTTTATCTGAAGCTAATATGAAGCGTCAGTCATCCAAATTAGTCAAATCAAGTAGATATCTTTCAACGTTGCAGTCTTTTTAGTGCCAACATCCCTCTTTTTGTTACTATACTTCCACTGCAGCTTAACAGGGAAACACTGTCCGATGAAACACAAAGAGGGAATTTGATGCTAAAAAGACTGTAAATGTGGCAGATACCCACTCAATATGACTAATTCAGACTGCTGAAGCCTCATATAAGCTTCAGATCAACTTTTAAATGCATTTTTGTACAAAATGTCTGTTTGGACACACTGTGGATTTTCATCAATTACAGTTAAAGCACATTTGAAGGGGATCATCTAATAGCCAGTATGAACAGGAGGAATGATTACAGTGAGGAAAACCTCTTTCACTGTTCATATGGACATCTGACTGTTGTTTTAAGACGGACTTGAAAAATTGTGAACCTGTCCTTTAAGATTACAACGGGCATCTCTGAACAATATCAAAGTGGAAATGGGAAAGAGAAA
Organism: Thunnus albacares; assembly: GCF_914725855.1. Classification (NCBI taxonomy): domain Eukaryota; kingdom Metazoa; phylum Chordata; class Actinopteri; order Scombriformes; family Scombridae; genus Thunnus; species Thunnus albacares. The sequence goes on from NC_058116.1 coordinate 25,788,836, forward strand.
ACAATAACATCCATGGCAATCTCAAAGCTTCTTTTTTGTTAGAACAGTAAGATGCACAGATTGTGTAGTATTGTTTTTGCACAGAGGTTTGTGTGTTGTATCAAAGAAAGGCAAGGGAATTTTTAAAGCATATTTCATACACAAGGGCAATTCAAAAGGCTTTACATAATGCATTAAAACATTAAAAAAGAAAAACAGCATAAAACATTAAAATGCAAAATGTATCAGGCCAAGTTATGTTATATTGTGGCATCATGAACTCTATTCTGTGAGTCACAGGCAGATGGCAGTCTTGTGCAACATTACAAGGCTGCATTGGAGCCTGGATCATCCTCATCCTCCGTCCATAAAACGATTATCCTCACAGTGATATTCATATTCATATTCATATCAAATACTGCTTAATACTGTTGCTAATAACAGACCAACAACAGTCTATGTTCTTGCTAGTAATATCTTATAAATCATGTTGATTTATTATGTTCCTAAACTTTGTCAGGCCCAAGAAAAGTTAATTTTGAGTATAAAATCATGTCGGTGGTCTATAGGATGGGAACAAATGTGTGCATGTGTACAACCTGGAAACAACCTGGAAACAACCTGGAAACAAACCAGGTAGAGAAAAAAAACTTTTTGATATATATGTGTTGGGGGAGCAACTTTCGTTTAAATAAATATTCTTGTAATTAATTCCTATTCAAGCACATTAATTTGTCATTATGTGTTTTGTAAAAGTACATATATTGATATAAAGTAAATATATAAATATTAAATCTACATTATTCAATTTCCTGCACACCTGAGTGCAGTTTTGAAAAGTATTCTTAAAAAAGTATTCAAATGAACTTGTATCAGAAAGAAAATACGCAGCATGACTGTAAGATTTACATTAAAAAGCTTGCAGCTTGTGTTTTTAATCACTGACTAATTAACTCTGCTCAGGTTGAAGTTGTGTGGAGTTCAGCTGGGAACCAATAAGAGCGATGAAAGTGTAATTAGTCCCACCCTAAAAGGTGCAACAAAGCTAACTAGAGAGAGAGAGTGACGTCAGTCAAGTTTATTTTATACACACACACACAATTTTGAGTAGTTTAGAAGTCTAATCAGCCACAAGTGAAATCACCTGTGTGACTAAGCTTATTTTTTATGCCATTCATATTGTGGCTTAGTCAACAATGAATTCTGCTCTTCTTCTTCGATTGTATGGACTTGAAATAAGGTTAAGGGCAGAAAAAAGAGAAGCAGAGCGGCAAGTCATAGCAGCTAAGAAAGATGGCAGCGCTGGCATTGTGTGTGTGTGGTAAGTGCTTTTTTCTTTTTCTGTTGTTTACGGTCTTGTTGCTCTAATTCATCCTACTGTACCTGACATTCACTAACTACTACTGTACACACTGCCATGGAATTACATTAATCATGTGTTGACTGTTTGACTTACTAGACAAACATGTCTCCCACACTCAGATTTATGCTCACAGTGCTTACATTATGCTGTTAACAAATGATAACAGTGGTTCACCAAAGCCTAAAACTATTTCACCTTTTTTTCCTTTGATATCATTTACATCATTTCATAGCAGACATTTTGACTTGTCAGGAGTGAAAGGTGGAACTAATATTAACTAGTTCAGTGTGCCATCATGCACAATACAAGTAAAGCCAGGTTAAACTGAATACATTCATTATTTATTTTATTAATTACACCTGTGTTTTTCCTGCTATGACATGTCAAACTGTGATAAAGGTGTGCACCCCGATTTTCCTGCTGCCTCTACCAAAGTTGATGTAGATATTGCTACACATTAAGTCCAAATCTAGAGTATCAGGTGGCACCCAAATTCATTCTTTTGATATTTTCCTTTTACCTTAGCACTGATTTATAATTGCAGTGTCAACCTAGACGACTGTATGTGTCAGCAGAACTGAGTAGTGCAGGCTGTGCAGGGTTCTTTAGGTAATTTTTTGGTATCATTGATTAACCTGTTTTGAGAGTTTTTCCAAAGCATTTAAGTGTTAGTTTACCATTAAACAAATGTGCATTTGAGTAGATTTGTCGAGTAGAGGTCTTCACAGGTCGACCCAAGTCGGATCGAGTCTAAATTATTCAGTCTAACTGGGTCAGGTAGGGTCTCGTTTTACTGCCACAGGTCTCAGGTCTGTGTGTCAATGTGTCCTGATTACCAGAGTGGACCAAAAGCCAGAAATCTTGCTGTAGTCATGGACTCAGACCTGAATTTCAACAGCCACATTAAGACAATTACAAAGTCAGCCTACTATCACCTAAAGAATATGTCAAGGATTAATGGACTTATGTCTCAGCAGGATTTGGAAAAACTTGTTGCATTTATCTTCAGTAGAGTCGACTACTGTAACGGTGTCTTCACACGTCTCCCTGAAAAATCGCTCAGACAGCTTTAGAACGCTGCTGCTCGAGTCCTCACTAAGAGGACAGTCTGTTAGAGAAGATTTCAAAATATTGCTGTTGGTTTATAAAGCACTGGATGGTTTAGGGCCAAAATACATTTACGATCTGCTGCTACGTTATGAACCATCCAGACCTCTCAGATCATCTGGGACAGGTCTGCTTTCTGTTCCCGGAGTTGAAACTAAACATGGAGAAGCAGAGTTCAGTTTTTATTCTCGACATACCTGGAACAAACTCCCAGAAACCTGCAGGTCTGCTGCAACTCTCAGTCCTTTTACATCAAGGCTGAAGACTTTTCTGTTTGCCGCTGCCTTTTTTAAATCAGATTTGAGGCTTTTGATTCATTACTTGCACTGTAACTTTTATTCTGTTTTAGCTTATTTTTATTTTCTACTCTCTTAACTCTTTAATAACTATTTTAATTGCATTTAAATGCTGTTTTATGTGTTTCTTTTGCACTTTGTCTTAATGCTTAAAGCACTTTGAATTCCCCTGTTGTTGAAATGTGCTAGGCTATTAAATTGGTTGGAAAATGATTATGTTCTGTTTATCTCTTGGCCAGCAATATAATGTTTTATTGCTGGTACGGGAGGTGAAAACAGGTGTTTCAATTATTTCTATTTATACTGCTGCTCTATTCGATTGAGTCTGCTTGTTAAGTGATAGTACATCACGCTGCTGCTGTGTTGGTGTTTCATCTCTATCCTGGTTCTGTTTGGGTCCACTGCATTTTGGATTGGGTCTAATTATCATTGGGTCTATTTGGGTCAGGTCTGGTTGTGTTGGGGTCCCCATCATATCAGCATGTCAGGTTTGGGTAGGTTCACCATGGGTCCATTTTGGATAAGGACCAATATTTTGGTCAAAGTTCTAATATTTGAGCAATGACCCGCTACATTGTTGGTAAGGTTGTATAACTCATACCGTACATGCTGATTATAACTGCTCACTTAAATTCTTGACAAATTACTGATACAAAGTGGTGTAAAAGAACCGTAACATAAAGCTTGTGTAGCTTACTGAGCTTACACCTCAATGGCCTTTAGTTTCAATGCAGTAAATGACTGATGATGATATTAACTCTTATGGTTTGGGTCTGGCTCCCAGTCTGGGCTCCAAATTTTTTCAGTGTGTCAGTACTTGCTGATAGTAATTCCCACCTGCACACCTGCATACATTTTCCATGCAGGGCACACAGCCCATCTCACCGTATCACACTACTGTAAAACTAGACGCCCTTGTTTTTAAATTATAGTATTTAGACAGCAGACTTTACCATAGACCTCCACAGTGCAGGATGTAGTCACATCTCCAGCATCACAGGTGTACGTGCCAGAATCACTGACATGACATTTCATGATCTGAAGAAAACGCTTCCGTCCCATTGCATAAATGCGCAAGTCCTTGCCTGGCTTCAACTCAACCCCATTCTGAAAAGGAAAAAATCAAAACCAAAACACATTAACATTTTATTTCAAGTGCAGTTAATCCTTTCCAAACAGCTCAAACTGTATGTGATGCATTGTTCCACATTGATCAATACAAAGTTGACTAAAGACAACTGAGCAAATTTTTTTAAAAATTTGTGGTTATTATTGGAATGACTATTGGGATGTATTCAAGTATTATTGCAATGCTTTGCTCACAGAGATTTTGTCTGTTCAGAGGATGTCTAAGTTTGTACTTTGAAGTGCATCTATGTTTATTTAGTGCGTGTGATATGTATTTTTTTTTTGAACACTTATATGATAACTTCATAAAACATAACCCTTTATTTCTTGTTTTGGCTCTAGATTTTTGTAAAAAATCATACATGTTGTTGGTTACATAAAAAAAGAAAACACTTGCCTTCATCCATTTCACGTTGACATTGTGTCTTGACAGCTCACACTCAATAGAGGCTATTGCCCCCTCAGGGAATTTCTGGTCCTCCAGTTTTCTGAAAATTGTCACTGGGGGCTCTGGGGGAGAAAAAGCATGTTGAGTTAAAGCAAACAAAATCCTACTTCAATTTCTCAACAAAAAAAGCACCAACCCCATTAAAATTAAAGTTTCCCTACAGTTATGTGGCCTAATTTACTGCGGTGACATTTTCATCCAGTTGTCATCTACAGCATTTCAACCCCCAGCTCAAAGGGATGATGCATAGTAAGTGACTCGGCATGGAGCGGATTACTTTACAGCATGAGGTTAAACTGGCACCTGACAGAAAAGACTGAACAGAGCTACCGCTTTTCATTGGGTCATGCTAGGCTATTTTGTGTTTGTAACGTGAGCCAGGATAAAGGCAACAGTAGCAGGAGCGCCACTCATTCTATTATCATGCCCCCACTGGTTGGCATTTGATCTACTTTGAGTGAACCGCTTTAGCTACCAGACTGAGGTCACAACAAAATTAGTACAGTAAAATTTTGTTTTGGTTGTATTGCAGTGTACTGTACATGGCGTGTGAGCTAAAAATGTGCAAAAATGTGCAAATATTAATTTAGAAGACCTAGTAGACCTAGTAGATTACTTACATAAAGCACATTATCCCAAAATTACTTTAACAGTTTTACACATTACTTTAAATTAGACCACATACACAAATAAATGGTGTATCATTTCTTAACTTTGTAGAGAAACTTAAAGTCTCTTGATATTGTTACAATAGTGCAATAAAATATTTCACTGCCCCCTTTTTTTAACTTTGGCACATCTCTTTTTATAAATGACCCACCCTTGACGGCAAGCCTTGCAGATGTTTTCAGATTCTCTACACAGAACATGAAGGTGCCAGTGTCTTCTACTGATAGGTTGGAGATAGTAAGGCTGTGGACTTGTCCTTTGGCAGTCATGCGGAAGTGATTCGTCGGCTTAAGCTGAATTCCGTTTCTCGTCCAGGTGCCCGGGACATTGGGATGGGACAGTTCCACCTCAAACGAGGCTGTTTCTCTCTCCGTGGTTTTTATGTCAGTCAACCCCCTCTTGATTGTGATTTTTCGAGCTGTAAAGAAAATTGTACAACTGTGTAAAATGAAACATAAAAGTAATACAACAGCAGCAGACAGAGTACAAGCACATTTAGCTGTTGGTACTTTTTGTGTTAGTACTTTTCAGTACACTGAGAACTGAATAGTGCTCACACAAAGGGTATGTTTCAAACATTGACTCCAGTGGCAAGCATTTTCATTCCACTTTTAACACTGAGCAGAGACGGTGTCCATTTTCTGTTACAGAATAGGCTTGGAGTCTGTTCTGTATGCAACAGTCTGCAGTCAAACAATACAAACTGGCACACATCGACAAGCCGATATTTTAGTCGTTTGAGTACAGGGCTTTACATGAAAGCCAGCTTTGAAACTGCCAACATTTTTCACTTATTCTAACACAGACAAGCATTCCTTGTGGGGAAAAAGGAGTGTTTATTTTGGAGACCTGATGACAACAATCTTAGTTTTGAAGGCCAGCGTGTAAATTTAGAAGCAATGAGAGGAGATCCAAATTCATAGGAGGTGCCAACAGCAGCCTGAAGTCCCGACTTTCCCCCTTCCCACCCACACTAGTGCTGAAAGAGCAGCCTTTAATTCACCCACTGGCCTGTGGATCATAGGACTAAGAAATCTAAGAAGCATGCTCAAAGAAAAAACAAGCACAAGTACATCTTAATCACTACAAGATGCTGGTTTTTATAGGTTGTTCTGCTTGCTGCTCCAGAAAAATGTAAACAGTTCTTTGTGAATGTGAACATTTACTCTGTTTATAAATGTAATTCTAACCCTTGAGCAATAGCATCTTAACTGTTTATCAAGACCTTCCTGTAAAACCGTGATCTGATTTGCCTTCGATGTGGTGACTGAAAGGCTTTATTGATCTTGTGTCAATACAAAAAACTCTGGTCTGAGAGTCCACTTGGGCTGTGAGTCACCTGTTGGTTGCCATCATGTTCCAGTACAAGTGCCACCCTGGGCCCCAGTCACTCAAATTACTCTTACTCAGTTAATAGAGCTTGCCTTCACAAGGAGCAGTGATGGAGGGCGTGCAAGAGGTGGAGTCGTCGGCAACGGTGGTAAACAAACAACAACAGGGCATAGTGCGAACACGTGCACACTCACGTTCCACTGTGAGCTGGGCTTGCGTGCGGTCATGGAGGGTTTCACAGCTGTAGATGCCCCGGTCAGACATGGTGAGTTTGTGGATGGTGAGACTGTGTTTTCGGCCCTTGTGTTTCAGGGTATACTTGGCTCCGGGGTGGATCAGCACCCCTTGCCTCATCCACTGCACCTCACCCGTATCCACACTCACCTCCACCTCTAGGGTTGCCTCATTGTACTCTTCAGCTATAACTGGTGTCATTTTCTTGGTGAACAACACCTGTTGTTCTAAAAATGAATGTAAGGAATTACTATATAGAATTACTATATAGCAGCATCTGTCATGTAAACAATTTAGGTATTTTTATATAACTACATAAAGGCCAAAGAAAATCAGCAATGCAAGTTCAAACACAGAGAGCAAGCAAGAAGCTCTGAGGAGCATTGCCCCCTGCAGCGTCGCATACGCCAAAACCACTGAGCCACTTGTCTCTGTCAGTTAGCAGAGGAATTCTAACAGGAGAAGCTGCTAAGCGCTAGCCGTCAAAGGCGCCTCTTCAACAATTTAAAGTTGTCTGAAAGGGTCATTATTTATCACATGTATGCTTATGTGGTACTAATGGTACACGGGCATTCAAACGCTCTTACTTTTATGCTCACATTCATTCCAGTGTTGCTGAAAATAGCTCATATTTGAAAAATATGATAACAACCGGCAAGATAAGACGTTATTGGACAGTAAAAGATTGTTAAATGTTGTGACTTCTGCGATTCATTGCAACAAATATACTGTGTATAATGACAGTGTTAATGGACAGGACAACAGCTCACCTTGAACCTGGAGTTCTGCCTCTGATACCAACCCCTCTGCATCAGCTGTCACTTTGCTGCTATCTGAAACCGTGCAGTTGTGGATGCAGAGCATGTGGCATAGTCCGTTGCTTGAAATGACAGTGTGCTCATTCTGAGCTACTTGTTTGCCATTTAAGTACCACACCAAGCGAGTGTCCTCTGGTGAAACCACACACTTAAATATTGCATCTTCTCCTTCACAGACCGTGATGCTACGAAGCTCCGCTATGAACTCAACGACACGGGGAGCTAAAGGCAAAGCATTCAACTGAATTAGATTCATGGTGCTCTAAATTTTAAGATGGCATATTGACTATTTTAAACCATCTGTCCCTTAAAGTTGCAAGATTTACATTTACTTACTTTCTAAAGTGACAATAGCTGAGGTTCTGTCACCTGTGGATTCACAGGCATATTCTCCAGCATCTTCATCCACTAGTTCATGGATGGTAAAGGTTCGCTCTCGACCTTGTGCCCGTATTGTGTGCCGACGGCTTGGAGAGATCTCCTGGCCATCTTTTAGCCACTGGACATCTCCTTTGGGCTTGTTGATCTCACATCGTAATGTAAGGCCGCTGCCCTTCAGAGCCACAATGTTCTCCAGTTGTTTGATAAATTTCACCTTCATTTCTGATGAGAAGGACATAAGGAAATATAAATGTCAGGGATGTTACCTTTGTGACAGTTATACTCAAGTAAATATTAGGGAATAGAGGTCACATTTTGATTAAGAGTGCCAAATTCTTACCTTTGACTAAAAGACTGAAATACATCTCATCTGTGTTTATGTGACAGACATATTCTCCAGAATCTGACAGCTGCAGGGGATTAATGGTGAGCTTGTGGGTGTTACCCTCACTGGAGATGTGAATGTTGTCCTCGTTCAATAGTTGGCCATCTTTCAGCCACCGAACATTAACTCCTTCTCGGCTCACAATGGCACACAGTGTAACATTCTCATTTTCATATGCTGAGATGTTATTATTTACTTCTTTATTCACAAACATGACAGGTGCTTCTGTGAAAAATGAGATTTAAAAAGTTGCTTGTAAAATCCATGTTTATACACGGAACTTTGAGCAAAAACTAAAGAAAGAAAATCTGAAACATTTCAGAATCATTTTAATCTTACCTTGGACCTCGACTATCGTTGTCAGTTTGTCATCGGTGGCATCACAAATGTATTTTCCAGAGTCTGAGGGCTGAAGTCCAGAGAGAACAAGCTTCCTAACAACGTCATAGCTGTCAATTTTTACACGAGTGTCTGGTTTCAGTATCTCGCCATTCCATAACCACTGAACGGTGGCGTTTGGCCTAGACACCTCACACTCCAAAATAAGGTCATCCCCTGCTACCAGGATATGATGCTCTGGGTGGCCTGAATTTCCAATGATCTTTACTGGAGGCTCTGAACATGAAAGACACAGTATCATTCATTAATCCTCCGACATAAACAAAGATGGATGATATTTACATTGCTTAATAATGTGATTACCTTTGACAGTGATATAGAAGACCATTTTATCATCCACTGCATCACAGGTGTACTCTCCCGAATCTTCGAGCCCAGCATTTAGGACAACCAGTGACCGGAAAACACCTTGCTCCTCACTACAGTATCGCTCGGTGTCATCAATTAGCTGGTTATTTTTGTACCAACTGACTGACGCATTGGATCTTGATAGTTCACACACAAGAATAATGTCATCAGATACTAAGAACTGCTTCTCTGTTTTTGCGTCAGTTTTTCCGAGAATTTTCACAGGCAAATCTGAAAATGAGCACAAAAAGATTGCATTGAAACAGAGTAATCTTTTTTCATCCATTTTAGGCAAACGTTATAATCTTATGGAGGAAGTCAATCATGTGGTCTGAATCTGCATAGTTTTAGTTTTCATGCTAGTGCAGCAAGAATTTCATTATATATAGTTGTAAATAGTTTTATTAATTGAGATATTTCCATTTTGAGGTGGCCATGAATGCCATAAATGAAATGGGCAAACTGTGTGGTAAAGTAACATTTTATAATAAATTATCTTGGTCCCACCAATATATAATCAATAATAACTCTTGCACACAACATCTGGATCATGAGCACCTAATAGATTAATAGAGTAGAAAATGAATACTGTATACATGCATAATAGTATAATGACCTACCTTGCACTTTTACATGGAAGTCCATCACATCATCCTTTGCATCACAGACATATTGCCCAGAATCTTCAACTGTCAGTGAGTGAATGGTCAATTGACGCATGGCACCATCTTCAAGGATGGTGACATTTCTGGAGTCCTCTACCTCTTCTCCATTCTTCTTCCAGGTGACCTCAGCATTTGATCTTGAAACCTCACAGTCTAGAACCAGAGTATTCCCAACCACTTTTTCTACTCTACTTGCTGTCTTCCGTGGACGTACAAAGCGAACAGGAGGCTCTGTGCACAAAGAAGATGATGTGTTAGTAATGGTTACGCATTGACACAATAACACATTTAGAGAACCTTCTTGTCACAGTCTTTAGTTTCCTTACCTGCTATGTTTACAAAGAATGTCACTGAGTCATCTGCTGTATCACAGACATATTCGGCGGAATCTTTGACTGTAGTTTCCGGTATAATAAGTCTTCTGTAGACACCATCCACCTCTAGAATAAGGTTGTCATTCTCCTCCACTTCAAGTCCGTCTCTATACCAGCGTACCATTGCATTAGGCCGTGAGATCTCACAGCTCAGTACCATCCTCTCGGACGTTTGCTGGCACAGTTCCATTTGTGATTGACTTGGGGATACAATCCGCACCGGAGGTTCTGAAAATGGACATTGGGATCCAATTTAGCCATCATTAATTTGATAAATGCTACATGAATCTACACTCTTATCTGGGTATCAGGTTGATGCGTGTATCACCTGCAGGATTGTCTGTGAATTAATCTTTGATCCTTGATGAATCAGTTAATCCCTAACTTTGGCAATGCTAAGGGCATCAGTATGCTTTCTTTGAGTGGAGTCCAAAAGTGTGCATTACCTCCAGTTGTTGCCTAACTTTTGAGTGTGATGATTCAGAACAGTTTCAGTGTAAACACTAGACACTCTTCTGGACATATTTGGACTAAACTTCGTAGGAACTCGTTTTTTTTTTTTGTTTTTTTGCAGCATAGTCTTGCCTTGAGTACCATGGTCTACCCATAGGGTTTTTTGTTGTTACAATACTGAAATAACTGCACACACACACACACACACATATATATATATATATATGAAGTATACTGTATGTAGTATTAGAGATTTTACCTGTAATACTAAGGTTAAAGAATATTGAATCATCAGCTGTATCACAGACGTATTCTCCAGAATCTTCCACACCACTGGAAATAATCTTCAGTCGTCGATAAGGGCCTTCAATCTTGAGCTTGATGTTCTCACTCTCCTGCAGCTTTTGGCCATCTTTGTACCAGCTCACAACACCGTTTGGACGAGACAGTTCACAACTCAGAATGATTTCCTCAGGAACGTGACGGTCGAGGTGGACATCCTCCTTGGGGTAGATTATCATCACCGGAGGTTCTTAAGCAGAAGAATGTATGACAGTCACACATTATCTACTGTCCATTCAGGTAATTAAATACATTTGTGTACAGTATTCATGTAATATATTTTCAGAGATAAAATATTTTGTTACCTCGTATATTAACCTTGAACATTAAAATGTTGTCTCCTGCACGGCATGTGTATGTGCCTGAATCTGACAGTTCAGCTGAATGGATTGTCAGATTTCTTTGAGTGTCCTCTGCTTGGATTGTAATATTGTTGCTTGGTTGGATTTCAGTTCCATCTTTGTACCACTGGACAACACCATCAGCCCTTGTTACTTCGCATGACAGGGCAAGCTGTTCTTGTTCCACAACACTCTTGAAAAGGTCCTCCTCTGGGATATCAGCAAATGTTACTGGAGGCGCTGTAGAAAACAGTAGACAAAGGAAGAAAGTTGTTACTGGGAAGTAGCATTCATTGTTTATTCTCATGCACGCTGTAGCTGTAAGGTCAGGTTTCCACAGCTGAGACATGCTTATGTCAAGCCTTGCTTTCTATATTACTACTCTACATAGATGTCATAATCAACCATGGTTGTTAATCCACTTTCAAAGCAAAGTGAAATGTTAATTAAAGCAGTGCAGTGATATAAAGCTATTACCATAGGTGTGCTGGAAAAAACAGTAGACTCATACTATTGCATGAGTGCATGCTATTTCTTCATCTACTGACTTTAAATATGAAACATTAATATGAAAAAACAGATAGATGTTTGATGAAATTAGGGCTTTTTAGAGGGAAATCAGCTATGATGAATATGATGATCAGGTTTGCTTCCTTTTTAGATATTAGAGATCATGAAAGTGTATATGACTCTATGATGACAAGATCTTGCCAAGAAGAAAGCTTTGAATATCACCTTCCACCTCCACATAGAAATCGTTGCAATCTGAATCATCATCAGTTTTACAACTGTACACCTCAGAGAATGAAGACGTTGCTGACTTTATTGCCAGTGAACACTTATTGCCCTCTGAATCGACGTTTATTCCCGATTTTGGCAAGAGTTTTTTTCCATCATTAAACCAGCAGGTCTGGCTTACTGGCAGGTCTGGCTGACTTGAGTCTGAGATCTCACACTGCAGTTTGATTGGGCTGCCTGCTTCAGCAGACTTGTTCCTCTCAGCCTCTGGAACAGCTAAGAATCAAACCAGTGCTATAGGAATTTCAGTTCATTGAACAGTATCAAAGAAATCAGATTTGCCATGCTGTGCTTTGTCACATACTTGGATATAAAAGTAAAGTTTAGTTTTAGCAAGTATGTGCTTACCAAAGTAAGCATCGAGACAGCTAGAGTCATGGACTTGCATGCAATTAGTGAACCAGTATATTGGAACATCATTCTAGTTTCAAATGATTGGTTTTTACCATTGTGCAGATACATATGAGTATTTGACAGCAGTTTAAATGGCAAAATGTAGTTTGATTTGTTTCTCTCTGTCTGTATGTCTATTTGTTTATGAAATTTGGATTGTTAATACAGAATATGTACAGCCTTAATGCCCTTTCAGAACAGGAAGTCTGCAGCATCAGCAGCTCAGACTTCATTAGTCTCGCCAGTGTGACACAGCAGCAAGTGCAACAGTCTTTTTCTGCAGGACAATCTGTCAACACAACACTGACATATTATCACCTTAAAAGGTTGTTGTGGCATTAGCAAACAGTTGCCTATTTACACATCCAGCAGATAAGAAGAAACTTTAGCATTAATTTGGGGTCTTTCCTGTGGTCCCCCCAAAAATGTAAGTCCAACATTCATTCTGTTGTGAAGTCTGTTTTGGCGTGAGCCAATTCCAGAGGGAAACATCTGGCTCTTTACATGCTAAATGCTCCACTGTGCACACCAGCTAGTCGCTAACTTTGTTTGCTGTTTTTGTGCAGGGCAGTTAGCATGCAGTACAATCTGTTTATCAAACTGTTTTAGCTGAAAACAGCTGCCTGCTGCATGAGGAAACAGGGTTGATGAGAGCAGTCCATTTCAGATTCAGATAAGCTTTTCAGTATTTACTTCTTAGGGCGAGAATGACAATTAGCTGGTGTTACTTAAGTAAATAATTGTTCATATTAAATAATCTTTGATTTTTTATGTACTTGATCACCAATAGAAAAACTGTCTCAACATAATATTTCCATCAAAATCATATAAAGTACTGTATATAATTAACTATTAGTACACATTATCTTTTATCTTATTATTCTAAAAATGTTGCATTCTAGTTTATTTGCCAAGCACTAACTGAAAAAAAGTTAGTGATTCTGACAAAGCTCAAAATACTTAGATCACCTGCAACATCCACCTTGAATTCTATATGGTCATCTGCGGCCTCACAGCTGTACACCCCAGAGTGTCTGACTTCTGCTGATTTAATAACCAGCGCTCTCTGTTTTTCTTTTGTTTGGATTTCATATTCACACTTTGGAAATAGCTGTTCTCCATCCTTCTGCCAATAGACTTGGGCGGTTGGCTCTGAGACTTCACACTGCAGCTTAATTGGGCAGCCTGCTTCAACAAATTTGTTTCTTGCGACCTCTGGAAGTGTTGAAAACCTCACAGGAGTAGCTGGAGGGGGTTTATAAGATTTGCAGAGTACTGCTGTTAAGCTGTCAGAACATCATTTAACAAGAAATGTTGTACACAAAAAACTTTCTGGTTTGGTTATTTTAGCACATACAGCATAAGGAGTTCTCTGTCTCCATACAATGTTACAAGATCACTTTATTTAAGAGATCTGTCAAAACTAATTGTGCAAAAAGTGTACAGCTAAGGGTAATTAAGGAGATATGCTAAAATGTTCATCTCACACCTAGAAGCTCATTAAGCTCATTAAAACTGAACATAAGAAAATCACCTTGGATGTCCACATGGAATGTCACAACATCATCAGCGAGGTTACAGCTGTAGAAGCCAGAGTCAGAGACCTTAGCAGAATTAATTATTAATTTTCTGAGGCTGCCATCTCTTTTCATATCAAGGCCAGTTTTGCAAAAAAGTTCCACCTCTTCTTTGAACCAGGAAACCTGAGCAACAGGGTCAGAGACCTCACACTGGAGAACAATTGGAAAACCAATTGCAACCACCTTGTGCTTTTCTGATAGTGGGATTGGCATGATCTGTGGCGATCGGCCTAAGAGAAGGAAATAACAAGGGTTTTGGAGAAAAGATGAATACACTAACAATGGACACAATACACATTCCAGCCAGTCATACCATGTTCCCATGAACACTCACAACATTGCAAATTCTGTTTACTACTCAAACCATAGAACAAGATGGATGTGGTATGTATGATACGAAGAAAGCAAGGATATAAATAGATCACCTTGTACATCCACTTTAAAGGTGATGGTGTCATCTGCTGTTGAACATTCATAGCTACCGCTATGTATGCTTTCAGCTGAATGAATGACAAGGGATCTTGTTAGACCATCTGACTGTATTTCCACATTGTTTTGTTGTAGGAGTTTCATCCCATCCTTGTACCAGTCGACATGAGCAGAAGAATCATGAGAGAGTTCACAGCTGAGGACAATGGGACAGCCTTCTTGGACGGACTTGTTCCTGTCCGTCTCTTGAAGCTCTGAGAACTTCACAGGTAGAGCTATAGGTTTCAGATATTGCAAAAAGAGTGTCTTAATAAACTTTATAAATGTAATTTCTTAAAATTAAGTATCCAACCTACTGTATATTCAATGACAAAGAATTTGAAGATTCACTTTAACCAAAACAGATGACAAAAGTCACTCAGAACAAAGCACACACACAAAACAACATAAACACAACAGCTGAATGAACAAAGACAAGAAGTACAACAACAAATGAAAGCGCTAGAATCAAATTTCAATGTTATCCAGTAATAGTACACCAACTTACAGACAAAAAGCACAGGCCAGACACAAACAAGAAAGTGACCTAGTGCTTGTTTCTGTTAAAGAAGCTGTATCCAGTTAGTCCCATTGAAGAAAAAAAAAGATATGAAATGCCAGCTTTCTTAAGATATTTATCATGCATGATGAGAAGCTGCATTGCAAAGCTGCATAAAGAGGGCTTATTTGTTAATTTCACTTTCATAAAAGTTCAACAAAATAAGGAGTCTACAGCTACGTTGTACATAAGCACAATGGTGCTTTGAACTAAATGCTAACATCAGAAGGTTAACATGCTCACAATGACAATGTTAACATGCTGATATTTAGCAAGTATAATGTTTACCACGGTAACCATATTAGTGTAGCATATTTGCAAGCTAACATTTGTTATCTGGCACTAAACAAGTTGAAGCTGATGGGATTGCTTAGCAGGACTTGTCACACATCACAGTACAAAGGTAACCTGCTGGTGAAGCTAGAGGAAAAGTCAGTGGGCCACTACAGACATGAGGAGACATCATCTGGGAACTATAAATATCTGCACCAAATTTTGCACCAATCCAGAGATATTTTAGTGGATAACAGACAAACTCTGCTGGTAGTTCTACTGTAGGCAAAAAGTCAGGAAATCAGTAAGTCATTAGGACTTGCACAGAATTAGCCATTTTGTGTTAGGCAATTAGACAAATGTGACTTAGCCACTTGCTGTTACAATTAGTTGGCAGTGCAAGACAGATGAAGCACTACAGAGTTTCTGAGCGTCACCTTTTACTTCCACATCGAACTGGATGTCATCATCCTTTGACTCACAACGGTATATGCCAGAGTGAGCCCGCTCTGCTGATGGGACAACTAGACTCCTCACATTGCCCTCTGACTGGATGTCTACTCCGTTTTGAGGTAGGAGCTCTGTTCCATCTTTGTACCAACTGACTTGTCCAGCGGGGTCTGACAGCTCACATTGTAGAGCAATGGGACAGCCTGCCATGACTGTCTTTTTCTGGTCAGCCTCAGATATAGCTGACAACTTCAGAAGTGGAGCTACAGGATGGAATGTGAAATACAATTAGTTGTTTTTTTTTTTTAAAGGTAGTGTTATTAACCAAATGAAGCAAGGCACAATTCTGAAACCAAGGCCCTCAGCAGCACATCCAACCATCAAAAATATATAGAAATCTTTTTATTTCATTGTCCAGTTAACAAGATAGACTTAAAGTAAAATTTAGAAAACAACTGAATGACATTCAGATTTTACTGGAAAATGGCACTTATAAATTAATAATCAAGCTCAAAGAAGGCTTAAAGTAGGTTAGACAGTAAAATAGGTATTTAATCAAAAGAAGGGTAGTGTATAATGCCAATAACATGCCACAGAGAGCTAAAGTGCCATCCCTTATTCAAACTAGTGTTTGTTCCACTAGCATTCTCCAAAGAACAGTTGTGTTTCTGGGATATTTTGTCCATATTCTGAGCTAAATAGGTATTTACTTTTGTAATGGCAAGTCAAATTTGTGCACCTCTATATTTTAATCATGATAAAATGATAATTATTTTGTTAGCATTTATCAGCTAAACTCATTCATCATCCTCTCCAGCACAGTGGACATCAACATTAACAGCCTGCTCAGAGCTTTTTTTGGACAAAAAATCTAAGGACATTTAAAGAAGAAGGGTTTGGTCAGTTAGATAGACCTAATTTAATCAGTCAGTTTTATGGTACTTAAACACCTTTCAAAAAGAGCAGCTTTATTACTAACTGTTAAAGTTTAAGTAAAAACTTTAAATGGTGTGAGTGTGAGCCCTCTTTACTAAGGCTACATCCACACTAAGGCTGTACTCAAAAATCAGGCGGTGTGGTGAAAACATCAGTCCTCCCATTCGTTTCAATGGGAGTAGTGTGTTTAGGCTGTGGGGGTTTTGGCCACAGCAGTGTCACGCCCGCCTGTGGCGATAAAGTTGATCCATAGGCAACTTTTGGAGAAACACAACCAGACGTCACGCTGTGGTCACAGCCTGCAATCACACTGATCAGAGCTGCAAAACCCTGCCATGAGGGAGTACAAAGACGCTACTAGGATGAAGGGAAGACGTTTAGACATTGCTGTCAGTTTCCCAAGTCATTTTAAAAACTACAAGAGAAAGAGAGAGAGAAACTGTGGTCGAACAAGAACGAATGAAGAGAGGGAGCGGTGGTAGCGAGAAAGCGGGTGAATCAGTTCAATAAAACATTATTTTCTGATTGTTTCACAGCGGTTATGTTCTAGAGTACAAACACGCCCACTCCGCACCACATCTCAGATGGTGTGCTGCAATGCTTGACTTGGTCTGAATACAGTCTAAGACATTTGCGTTTTTAAAACACATAACTTTTGCTACGTTTATGCCTTGCGTCCACACTACTCTGGCATTTTTGAACCCCTAAAACAGAGAATTTTAGTTTGAAAACTCAGAGATCGCGTTTTAGTCTGGACGGGTGGAAAACGGAGACTTTGAAGACAACAATGCAGACACCCAGGTTCGCTTCCTGATTGGGTCTTATCAGTCACGACATGTCCTTCACTGACTCGTCACGCCCCTATTAGGTGATGACTCCCAATCTATGTTTTCCAGCTTCTTGACTGCCTTATACTCATGTGTTACTTTCAGTAACAGTTCCACCAGGCGTGTTATTATGGACAGAGATTATTTCTGAAAGAGTGCTAAAACGCTCATGTGGACGGAGATCATTTTTTGTTTTAAAATGCTGTTTTAAAATGAAAACACATTAGTGTGGATGTAGTCTAAATGAAAGACACTGCAAGCTATCATACTGGGCACAGCCAGACTTGAAAAGGGAGAAGCGGATGGAGCCACACTGTCTCAAATAAGATTACAGGCTAAGTGATTAGCCAAAATGTAGAGTGTTATTACTTAAGTAGGTAGGTTTTAGTTAGAGACTGACTGCATCTAAGGGTATTTTGATTTAGAATTAAAATGCAAGAGAGTATGTCTATGATTTTAATCCTGTCCAAATTGGCATGGCGGTAATTTTTTTACAAAGAATATAAACCTGCTCCAGTAAAGATTCTACCTACTTAGACCTACTTGTGTTCATGTGTAGCCTATTGTTATGTAATTGTTTTGTTATTAAAATGATGATCCACTGTGATTTTGGTGTGCAAACTGCACATAAATGTTGCACAAAGCTGAGATTTCTTCTATGGTAGCTCTTTGCTTGTGTTCTGTCTGTTGAAAGATGCAATTATAAAACCAAAGTATTTGGATGTACTTTATCCTCACTAAAAATCTATTTGTAGAGCAGATGAAAACAACTTTGTCACCTTTAACATCCACATGAAACTGCATTGCATCATCTGTTGTCTTGCAGCTGTAAATCCCTGCATGAGACAGCGTTGCTGACTGGAAAGCCAGTGTTCTTATGGAACCCTCTTCCAGCATGTCTTGCCCAGCTGCTTCATGTAGTTTTATTCCATCCTTGTACCAAGTAACTTGAGCGTTAGGATCTGATATTTCACATCGCAGCACTATGGGTTCATCAACTTCAACAGACTTGTTCCTCTCAGCCTCACAAAGAGTTGTAATTCTCACAGGTGGAGCTGGGGATGTTTGAGGTAACATCAAGAGAAAACTGCATCACTATTACTGACTAAAACAAAAATGATGCTTTCAAACAACAAAAGAGCAAAATCTCAAAACAAGATTAGTCATGCCAATAACTCTTATGAGTTAAAATAAGTAATTAAAAAGATATATCTTTATGTTATATTAGTATACTAACAAGGTATCTTTGGTTAGAATTAAGACTAGGCATTCAAGTTAGGATTTGAAGCTAATATTTTTACTGTTTTCCCTATCTTTAATATTTCTCACAGACCACACAAGCTCAAAGTTTTACATTGACTACAAAAGTTGTTTTAGTATGAACAAAATCAAATAAGTAAATCTAGAAATTGTCAAAATGTCAAGGATTGCAAAAAGCAATCTTTTCATTTTACACAATGTCAGCATTGTGCCCGTCCATTTTTTGTTTTATAATGCTAACCATTTAAATCACCTTCAACAGCCACCTTATTTGCAGTGACATAGTCATTCCAGTGACTGTCATACATCCTTGATAGATAGATCTCTTCTGATTGGACAGTAGATGCCTGCTTGACATGGTTAGGCTCTGAAAACTGGGTAGTGGATTTTTGCCCAGAGTTAAGTGTGCTGTCTACTTGGTCTTGTGTTGCCTCCATCATGTGATGACAATCTGCTTGGACTGTTGTTGCCTGCATTGACACCTCTGATTGGTTAGGCACTGCCTGTCCTGTGTGATAGAGGTCATCCAATCTGACAAATGCAGACTGTAGAATGTTGTATTGCCCACCTGGTTGGATAGTTTCTGCCTTTTGAGAGTTATGCAATCCCACTGATTGAAGGGATGCAGTGTCAGGGAAGTCACAAAGTTTCTCTGACTGGACAGTTGATGTCTGTAGGGGTCTGCTTAACTCCTCAGACTGGTCTTTTGCAGTCCGTAAGGAGTTAAAGAGCTCCTCTGAATGGACATTTTCAGTCTGTAAGCAATCAAGAAGCTTCCCTGACAGGATAGCTGGCATCTGCGTGGAGTTGTGGAGCTCCTCTGTTTGGCCCGTTGCAGACTGTAAGGATTTAAAAGGCTCCTCTGACTGGAGAGTTCCAGACTGTAAGGATTTAAAGGACTCCTCTGACTGGAGAGTTGCAGTTTTTACAGAGTCACATAACTCATCTGATTTGAATGTTGAAATCTGTAAGTGGTTAGTAAGGTGCCCTGATTGGGCAGTTGAAGTTTGTAGGGGATTGCATTGCTCTGATAGGACAGCCCCCATCTGTACTGAGCTATGTAGCTCTTCTGATTGGGCAGTTATAGTCTTGACATTAGATTCCTCAGATTCAACAGTTGCAGTTTGTAGAATATTACAAAACTCATCTGACTGGACAGTTGTCTTCAGGGAAGTAACAAGCTGTTCAGATGGGGTTTCTGCATGCTGTATATAGTAAATGAATTCCTCACCTTGTGATTCTGTGGACTGTTTATTGTCATGCTGTGTGTCAGATTTCATTATTGTTGGCTGCACAGAGTTACAGTAAACTGGAGATTTGGCATTTATCATTTGTTGATTGTCAGAGAGCTCATTTGGCTGTTTAGATGTAATCCAGTCAGTCGTATATTCATAAGTTGACTGAGGAGCTGTCATTTCCCTGGAATGTTCTTCATATGTCTGAATATCTCCTCTCTTGCTGCCGAAGATGCCAGAATTGCGCTTCGAGGAAATGCGCTCAACGTCAACAGGATAAGCCTCTTCAGTCGACTTGTTCTTCTCTTGGTCAGAAGAGAGCCTTGGCGGTGTAGCTATAAGCATTGTGGTGTACACAGAGAAAGGTTTTCAGTGGTTGATGGTCTCAATAGTTCTTCTCATAACAGAATTTTACATCAGTGTGGGTTAGCATGGAGTTATGGGATAATCCATTGCAAAGACAAACAAGAAGGTCGACCAGGTTTGGTCTGAGAATGAGCTCCTATATCTCCCCCTTCAACTGACTCCTAATACTGTTATACCATTAATCTGTACACTAATACCTCTCTCATTAATTTAAAAAAACTTAAGTAAATAAATTTCCTCCCCTTCCCCTCCTGATAAGAGTTCGTTGTCATTGCAACGGGGAGAGGTTCGGGGCAGCAATGTGAATGAGAGGTTTTGGTGATGAATAAGACATAAGATGGACTTAAAGAGTTGCAAGCGGCTTGTTACAAGCAAAGATGTCTGTTAAAATGAAGAATGAAGTGACAAACACAACATATATGTTAGTTGAGAAGCAGCTACTCAGCTACTAAACACCCACATGTTTGATTAAGAGCCAAAAACTGCAGGAAATGACATGAGACCAGAGATGACAATATGACAAAAAGCAATATCTTAAGGAAAAACAAAAAATGTATAGATGCCTCAGATGATTGAGCTAACAATAAAATACACCACTATTGTTAGTGGCATTTATGTGCTGGGTTAACATGGATGACTGATGTTGAAATATATCAAATCACCTTTGACATCCACAGTGTATTGGGCAGATGCATCAGCTATCTCACCAATCTCGTCACCATAGTGACACTGCTCTGCTGTTTGGACAAAGCCAAAGAGAAGACAATGAGCTGGGTGATGGCTTCAGGTATGTAACTAAATGCTTGACTGGTAATTGTGCAGGTACAATGTGGAACACCACCTTTCACCACATTTGACTGTGCATCACCAGATGTTTCACAGCCAAAACTCCGATCACCAGACAAGTGATGTGACTGGAGGGGCAAGGCTTGGCTGCTGCTCTGTGATTCACAGTCAGCTTCCCCTTTTGGGTAGATCTGGGTTCCATCTTTGTACCAACAGGCTTTGGCAATGGGATCTGAAATCTCAAATTGCTGAACAATTGGGCAGTGCTCTTCAGCAGACTTGGTCTTCTCAACACCAGGACCAAGCAGATATGTCACAGATGGCACTACAGACAATCAGTAAGGGGATATTTTCAGTGTACATTATTTTAGGTTTTAGAATAATTGACTTTAAAGAGATACTGTCAAAACTGTCACAGATGTTAGCTCTGTATAGTAACAACAAATAAGAAGACAGACTAAAAAGTAAAGAGTTAGTCATAACTACAATACAAACACATTTACAAAAACAAATCACCTTGATTTTTTACAATTAATTGGGCAACATCATCTGCTGTTGCACAATAGTATGCTCCAGAATTTGAAGGATGAGTTGGTTCAATAACAAGGGTCTTCTTGATGCGTTCCATTTCAAAATCAGGCTCTCTATTACAATTATGTTCTTTATCCCTCTGCCATGACACCTGGACAGCAGTGTCTGAGATTTCAGACGTTGGTTCAGTGGGGCAGGTCGCCTCAAGTGACTGCTTCTCCACAACCTCCGGTGAGGGCGACAACGGCAACGATGCAGCTAAAGATGATGACTCATATTATAATTATGGACTTAACAGTGCATATTTATACTCTGATTAAGAAAGGGGTTATAGGTTCAGCTTCCCCAAATGGGGAACTAATTCATAATATCCAATTTCAAGGAGAAAACCTCACATGTTCAAGGATTGCATAAATATATTCATTTGTCAGTAGAGATTAATTTTTTTTACCAAAATTTAAGAAGCAGTTACAACTTCACACAAAACACAACTTGAACACAGACAAATATGGATATTATAAATGTTAGTTGTATCCAGTCTCCAGAAAGATTTAGGAAATTGCTCTAAGATTCAACAAATTTGAATAAAAATCACCTTTAATATCCACAGTGAAGTGGATAGTGTCATCAGATGTTTCACAGCTGTATAGCCCTGAATGCAAGAACTCAGCAGATGGGATAATGAGTCTCCTCAATGTGCCATTATTCTGTATAATCCACCCATTCTGCGGTAAGAGCTTTACACCATCTTTATACCAGCACACAGGCACAGTGGAGTCTGCAACCTCACATTCCAGCTCCAAAGGTTTGCCCGCTTCAAGTGACTTGGTTCTCTCAACGTCAAAGATAGTAGAGTACGTCACTGGTATAGCTAGCATTGGGAATTCAGGACAGCTAAATAAAATCAAGACTGTGGAAATGGATACCTTGCAAAAATGTTACTGCTGAGCAGAAGATGAAAAGGGGTTTGGAGACTTTAAATTCAGGGACAGCCACAGCAGTCACAAAACAAATGATAATAAATAGTAATTACCTACAGTATTGCATTAAAAGTTCTTTAAGGTTATGTGCATGAAACAATCGTTCAAACCACATACAGAAGAAGCGGGGATTATTAGTGGCAAGAGGAGGTAATGTTACAATATTAACGCAAAAGATAAAAAGTGTAAAGTCACCTTTGATCTCCACTTGAAAGTCCATGGTATCATCCAGTGTGGTGCATCTGTACACACCAGAGTGGCACAGCTCTGCAGACTGAACAACTATAGTCCTTGTATTTCCCTCTGAGTGGATTTCTAATCCAGAGTTTGAAACGAGCTGCATTTCATCCTTGTACCAGCAAACATCGGCCTCAGGATCTGACACCACACACTGGAGTACAAGAGGACAGCCTGCTTCGATCGACTTGGTCCTCATTTCTTCAGGAATTGCTGAGAACTTCACGGGTGGAGCTATAGATATAGTTATATCTAATGTCAACCTTAAGTCAATATCAAGCCAGCCCTTAAGATTATTCATCATAATTTATTTGGTTTCAATGATTAAGGTCAAACTGATAGCTAAATAGCTAACATGCTGTAATGCAGTCAAAGAAAAGGTGACAGCTTAGCTGTTCTAAGAAGAAAGGCAACAGACAACATACAAGAGTGTCATCAGAGTTAGTTTCTTTGCTGAGGAGGAGCTTGTTAATCTTTCACATTGCTTAAGGTTAAAAAAATCACCTTTGATGTCCACACTGAACGTGATGGTGTCACCCTTTGTCTTGCAGCAGTACAACCCAGAGTGGAAAAAATCTGCTGATTGGACAACCAATTTTCTCACCAAGCCATCAGTTAGAATATCTACTCCACTTTGGGGGTGAAGCTTTGACCCATCTTTGTACCAGTGCACCTGAGCAGAGGGATCTGACAGCTCACATTGCAAAATAATGGGGCAATGTCTTTGGATGGTTTTGTTCCTCTCAGCATCTGGAATTGCTGAAAACCTCACAGGTGGGGCTATGGATATTTAGATATTTTAATGGTTTGTTAAGTTGTAAATGTCATAACTTCAAGAAAAGATGGAATGCATTAATAATATGCAAAAACATAAGAAAAAGTGGTAAAAAGTGACAATGAAGATGGTTAGTCTCTGTGAAAAATATCAAACCAGTATTGTAAGACACACTTGCCACTTACCCTCTACTTCCACATTGAACCTGATGACGTCATCAATGGCATCACAGCAATACACTCCTGAATGTGAGAACTCTGCTGATTGGATGACAATTCTTCTCATGGTGCCCTCTGACTGGATATGAAGACCCTCGATTGTTTGTAATTCCGTCCCATTCTTGTACCAGTGCACTGGAGCTGCAGGGTCTGACAGCTCACAGTAGAGCACAATGGGGTTCCCAATTTCTACAAATTTGTTTCGATCCATTTCTGACAGTGGTGAAAACTTGACAAGAGGAGCTGCCAATTTTAGAAAAACGAATTTTTCACATCACTGAGTCTTGTCATTAGGGATGATGAACTGAAGGATACAGTACATTAATTTCATTTTTGCATTGTTGGTGGTAAACATATTTAAGTTTATGTCTTTTTACTTAAGATTTTCAAAGTTGTTTTTTTGCACAGTTTTTTTTATCAATTCCAGTTAATATAAGACAAAAAACTAGAACACACAAATCTTTGGCCGATCAAGACACATACTCAAACAAATTATGACAGGGAGCCATACATACCTTGAATGTACAGTGCTGCAGAATCCCGAATGCCATAGGCAATAAATGTAATCTCAGCTCCGTTGTCTGTATCACGTACTCCTCTCATGCGAAGAGATTGGTGTGTTCGTGTCCGCCGCATGGAATAACGTTCGTCCTCCTGAAGCTGAGTACCGTTTAAGAACCATGTGCCGATAACAGAAGCAGAGAGCTCAATAGAGAAGAGGGCATCTTGCCCCTCGGGCACCAAGGCATCCTGTAAGGGAGCTTGTATTCTGGCCACTGGAACTGGAAAAGTTTATACTTGATTTAGTAAGCAATGTCCACAGCCATGTTCTGATTTCATTCATTAAAAAATCCACACATACACCATAACAGCGAACTTACCCAAGTGAACTGCCCTAGGGAACTCAACATTGTTGCTCTTTCCATATTTGTTTACACTGCAAATGCGAAATCGATAATCAGCTTCACATGGTACGCTGTCACCGAGGATCTCCACAGAGGTTGCAGAGTCAGTGGTCAAACACTGTAGCCACTCCTGTGAGCCAGTGCCCACTTCCTGTCGCTCAAGCACATATCCAGATGGAGGGTTCTTTCGTGAGTCCTGAGCAGGAACCCATGAGAGAAGAGCTGCATTGGCACGCTCTGTGTTGATCTGCACACCCACTGGACAACTGGGAGGACAATGTCTGGCGGCTGAAGCAAGAGAAACCCATCATTCATTAACATAGATCATCATTCATACATAGATCTATTTTCTATTAATTTTGTGGCAGATATTGCTTTTGGAATGCTACAATTTATTCATAAAGGACCATACCTTTCACTCTTAGTTGAGAGGAAGTCTTGGATCTGCCTACAAGGAAAATCACAAGGCCGGAGTCTTGGGGCATTGTATTGACGAAAACCAGGATGTGAGTTCGACCAAAGGACTTAAGGATGGTCTTATGCGTTTCACGCAGCTCTACACCATCTTTGTACCAATGTATGTCCATTTCTTCTTTTTCTACTTCAACACAAAAGGCAGCATTTTCGCCTTCCAAGACATCCACTTTTCTTGGAAGCTTCCGCAAAATTGTACCTGCAAGGAGAGACTTTGAAAGTGAGTGAATCCTCAGCACATTAACAGAAAAAGGATCCTGATCCTGTATCTAATGGAAAAGTTCTACAAATTAAATAGCAAAAATGTTCGCTTTGACTCCCCTTCAGAGTGACACATAAGCATTTTCTGATCTGACACATCTATTAGCAGGGCATTTTTTTGTCAGGACCTTCCAACTGTGAAAAAAACCTGATCTGATACATTATGGATTGAGTTTGGTAACGTTAAGGTATTAAACCAACTTCATTAGGTTTAGGGAAAGATCACTGTTTGAGTTTAAAAAAGACTTGGTTAAGGTTAGGGGACTTTCATCGTCTTGGTTCAATTAATAACAACTTGGTGAGGGTTAGGGATTGTGGTCATGGTTCTAAGACACATTGTTGACTGGCAGAAGGAAATGGGAATAGAGCAGCTGCCTCTCATGTTTTGTTGACCCATCCAACCAGGCGACCTACCTCCTCTGCAGACTTTGTGGCTCTATAACCATGTCACACTATTTCCTCCTTCATCCCCAACAGACAAGAGTCATAATTCCTACGGCCGCCACAAAGCTTTGTCACTTGATTGTAAACATATGTAGTTTTAGGCATTTGCTGAAATGACTGATGCTGTCATTTTTTTGGTAGGACAAAGAAAAACAACAAAACCAAAACAAGCAACAATACTGTTTGTGGCCAGTTTGATGTGTTTTACATTCAACACTGGTAGAAAAAACATTGATGAAAAGTAACACCACACAAAGGGTTGCTTTTGCAAAGTTCAGTTGGCTTGACAAATTTGAGACATCTGATTTTATGTTTTCTAGTGGCATTACAGTTTTCATCTACCAGGATTTGCCTTGTGTCACTGTCTCCCAAAAGAAAGAGAGAAGGAATGAAATTGTGAGAAGAAGGTCTTGCACTTGCATTCACTGTCAGTGTTTTAGTTTATTAATGAAACAATGTTTTTGTCATAGACTTTCATCAGGCCTATGGTACAGTATATGTTTCAAAATGACAGAAGGAAAACAGACAAACTGAGGGTTATGGTTGTCACAGTTTCAGTTAGATAAACTTTGGTTTTGATGATGCCAAATTAAATGTAACCATCTCTTCTGGACCCTCAACAGTTTTTATTAAAAAGGTCCTGTTGTATCTTGTGTTTTTATTGTACTTTTCAAATGAAGCTATCTGATTGTGATTTACCTTTCACAGCTACCTCTGCAATACTTCTCCCACCATCAGGCATCTCGCAGAGGTAAATCCCATCATCATCAACTCCAATGTCACGGATGGTTAGTCGCCGTTTTGTTCCCCACTCCTCCATTCCATATTTGGCCCCTGGCTGCAGTCTTCTGTCCTCCAGATACCATGTGATGGGAACAGAGTCCTCTGGAACTTCACACTCGAGAACAGCCAAGTCTCGTTCCCATACTTCTAGATCAATAAGAGGCTGCTTGAACCGCACAGGTGGCTCTGGCACCAAGGAGGAGGAAGAACACCAGTTTGATTAAGCCAATATGACGTCTCCTAATGTAGTAAAGAAAACATATTTACTTCTATCTATCAAATGATATTAGTGTCACTTCATCAATATCAATTCTTCAGGTGAGTCAATCCTGTGAAAACTCAGAACATAATCTATGATCTTGTAGTAAATTGAGACATATTTGGCAGTAAATTCCAGTGAAGCAAACAAGATGAGCAAAATCGTGAGACAAGTGGCTCATTTAGTTGAGGAATGGAAAGGTCATTAACACATCATGGTGTTAGATAGAAAATAAACTGTTTGTAACTGACACCATCAGACAGTACCAGACAGTTGTAAACAAAAGAATGTGGACTGTATTTAGTAGTCTGTGTGCAAAGCTCTTTATTTCCTTATCTTACAAATGTATTAACAATTCCAATTAAACTTATAGATAACTGATTACCTAAGACATCATCCATTTAAATTGCCCTTAAATCTGCCCTCTAGCCACCACTGACCATTAATCCCATCTCAATGTTATTTTCTCTATCTCTGACTGATACGGTACAATGCTTTCTGTTGGTGCCATGAGTTTGGACTTCTCTGGGCCATGTGCGAAATATGATCCCCTTCCCAAAGATGTCGATCACATGGTGGCCCCCCTAGACCTTTCATAAGCTAAGTGACTTTGCAGACATCATACTGCTGTTGGAATCTGCCTCATGCTGATGAACTTTGCCTGTTTAGATATCTCTCGGGTCGATTTCAGATCATTAATACGTTTCATTAATCCTCCAGTGGACCCAGGATCAAATTGCCTTTAATGCAGCTGGTGTCATATAATTTGATTGCTGATCATATTTGCATTTAACTGGCCTGTTGACCTGCCCTTTTATGAATTTAACTGACTGATGCAAAGCCCTTTTAAGTTCCTCAAGTAGTTTGTAAACAGCAGCCTGTATCATACAATATCTACTAGTCTTTAGTAAGTGCTGTTTTTTGCTTTGTATATGCAGTGGCCACTATCTTCTGTTTTCATGACTGAATTAATGTGATAATAAACATTATTGTACTGTTCAGGTATATATTTCAGTTGTCAAATTAGTTTTTTGGAGAATTGTTGTTTGATATCATGTCCTTATAGAATAATTTCATAATTATAATATTAATAAAAGTATGTTTTGTCTTTGTTTTTTTCAACATTGTGTTGTAGTTGATATACAAACTGTATGCACAGTATCTCCTTAAACATAAATATGTTAACATGTTTGTATGCTTTCTACATAACAAAGCATATTATTTCAGAATATCTAAAACAATATCATGGCACAAAATAAATAGATAAAAAAAGCATTGCCTTCCTGCTCTGGTCATATCCCAATAAATGATCTCAGAGTCTCTCTCTGGAGATATCTCACTGACATCATTCTAGTATCAAATGAATAGAAATCTGATCCAAGGACAAACCACACCCTTACTCACCCCGTTACTTACTGCAAAAAACATTACAGGCTGAAACTGTGTCTACATTTACCCTTTAAATTGTATGTACATTTCTTACCATTTAAAAAAAATGGAAACTCTGAAGCCACTGACAATTATCTTGACTTACCCTTTACGGACAGGTGTACAGCACTGAGAGTTTGCCCTGCAGTATTTGATGCAGCACAAACATAAACTCCATTATCCTTCTGCTTACAGTACAGAACTTTGAGTGTGAAGTATCCTTCCCTGTCCTCATATAACAAATAGCGCCTTCCAGACAGTATCAGCCTGCCATCTTTCCTCCAAATGATTTCTGGTTTGGGTTTTCCAGTCACAAAGCAGCGGAATTTGGCATGTTTGCCCTCTGTCACTGCAAACATTTTTACTTTTGTTGACTTGGTCAGGGGGTCGTCTTTGAGCCGGTTTGGCACTTGCCTACCGCTCCTCTGTTTTCCCTGGTGAGTTTTCCAGTGGCCATTTGTGTAGCCATTACGATTTCCTTCGTCCTCGTGTCCTGGGCCAGCATCAACGAGCAGCACAGCTCCTGCTAATGCTTCCCCAAACTCATTCCTGGCCTTGCATGTATATACACCACCATCTGGTGCACGAGTCTTAAAGATCTTTAGCTGGAACCAGCCACCGTCCTGATAGCCCACACTGAAATGTGTGCTTTCAAATATTTCATTGAGTTTCCTGCCATCTTTTTCCCAGACAACCTCTGGTCGTGGGCTTCCCCAGAGCTTACAAGAGAAGACAGCATCTTCCCCACGGCCGACACGAGTGGAGAGGGGCTTGATGAGGAATCGTGGCTTATTTTCCTCTCGTAACTCCATCTCTTGTGCCTCACCTTCCACCTTCAGTGTGGCAGCTGCGTATGTTTCCCCAATGCTGTTTTTTGCTTTGCATATGTACTGACCACTATCCTCTGTGGTCACAGCTGAAATTATGAGATTGTAAACATTTCCATCCTCGAAAACCCTATATCGTCCTTGAGGGTCAATCTTTTCATTGTTTCGCTCCCAAATAACAGCAGGTCTTGGATCACCACCAATTTGACACTTTAGGACTGCATCAGTCCCACTTTGTACCATCACAGGTCTTGGGTAGGCCAAGAAACGTGGTGCACCACCAAACACATCCATTGCTGCTTCTTTGTCAGCCTCACTTCACCTCAGGCAGTCCGGGAGAGACAAAAAGTGGCAGTTATTCACTGAGCCGAGACAGTCCAACTTCTGCACTGCAAATTTCTAAAAAAGAAATAATAGATGGATTACTTTGATATAAAACAGCAAGTGTGTTAGAGATATTATTGGAACATGAAAATAGTTAAATTGTAGTTGCAAAAAGTCTTCTTATTATTATCTTACAGTTTACCCAGATCATTCAAACGTATGAAATGACTATCTATTATAAAATTAAATGTAAAGTCTTCCTGTAATAAGGAAATAAACCATTATAGTGGAATGGAAACTAAAACTTCTATCATTCAAACAATCAACGTCCGCTCCCTTTACATGCATGTGTTTCAGCTCTAACGGATGGTGTGAATATTAGAGTTAATTGAATTAGATCTGTCTGCATGAGAGAAAAACACAGGCTATCAGTGAGTGGGGGAACAGCCTAGTCCTATTGCAACAGCAGCCACAACACACAGCCAGTACAGCTGGTGCTGTATTTCAATGGGAAAGTGCTTAATATAGTATACCCTAAATAAAGACCTGCGGGGGAGTGTGTGTCAGGTATCACAAAGAAGGCGCTGAAACCCGCATGCTCACACAAACACCGGCCGAACTCACAGCCTGCCCACCAAAGAGACCTTGCAGTCAATATATACCGAGCCTCCATCACACCCTTTGTTGGCAGCGCTGCTAGAGAATTCTTTTTTTAAATGTCAATGTTAAAATTATTTTCCTGTCATATTTCTTCATAAATATTGGTAAGGAAATCCTCCTCTTTGAAATGTTGTTTATACTTAAGTTTGTAATTCCCCCCCAATTGAAAATTATGCGCCTATTTTGACCATTTGTGTAGTCTCATCCTTTGCCTGAAATGTTTGTGTATTTCACAGAGGACATTTATCAGTAGAGTTACGTTTCGAGAGAGGTCCCAGAGTGATGTAACTTTGTGCTCTTGGATTGCATGGAACAAAATAGTATAGTAATAATAATATATTAATAATACTTAGCATAAATTATTCAAACATAAAAAACCCAACTAGTGGTTAAATACTGGAAAACTGAACAATACTTGTATTGTATAAAATACCCTTCAAAGTATTGTCAAACTGGATATGAGATGCATTACCCTAAAAAAAAACTTCTTTTTGAATATATTTTTCCAGCTAACCCGAAACACTGTGGGTGATCTTGATTTAGATATTTATATAGTAAATGTATAAATTTTTATAGCACCTCAACTATTGTGTTCATAATCGCTGTTTTACTGCAAGTTTTAAATGCATAAACTGAAACAAATCCCGTACAGTCGTGACTGTGCAGCAGAAAAGAGAATAACTGAAACTTGATGATTTTGTATTTTTGGTATACCTGTTAAATATGTTATCTGATATAACAGGAGGAGTTTAGATTAATTTTATAAGTTGCATAAAAACACCTTTTCACATTGCAAGATTTTTTATTAACACGGTCTGGACATTGCATTGAAAGTGTCTTCAGTATTCCCCCCGGAGGTTTAAAGAGAAGAGATTAACCCCTGTGTTTACTTGTCTGATTTAATTGGAATGACCTCTGCCCCTTGTGAAGCAGTGCTGTGTACCCCTCACATGACCTACCTCGCTTCAGTCGCCAGGAACGACCGTCGACATACATTCCGCACTTGCAATCTCTCTTCGAGTTAAGAAGCAATGCCGCTCGTCTCCTGAAGGCTGAGTAATGTCCC